>NC_060248.1:2794543-3144344 GCF_921293095.1 Ischnura elegans | reverse complement strand
CTGAACACAGTGTTTGAATTTCAAATTCTACGCGTTATTTCATATTTTCTTCCTTTCAGAATAAAAGCACTGCATCGTGTAAGAATCATAAACCATAAGCATTAATTCGCATTTTTTTTTAACTCAGCAGTAACACTGGACACAGTGTTTGAATTTGAAATTCTACGCGTTATTTCATATTTTATTCCTCTCAGAAGAAAAGCACTGCATCGTATAAGAATCATAAACTATAAGCATTAATTCGCATATTTTTATCTCAGCCGTAACACTGGACACAGTGTTTGAAATTCAAATTCTACACTATATTTCATATTTTCTTCCTCTCAGAAGAAAAGCACTGCATCGTTAAGAATCATAAACTATAAGCATTAATTCGCATTTTTTTTATATCAGCAGTAACACTGGACACAGTGTTTGAATTTCAAATTCTACGCGTTATTTCATATTTCCTTCCTCTCAGAAGAAAAGCACTGTATCGTGTAAGAATCATAAACTATAAGCATTATTTCGCATTTTTTTTATCTCAGCAGTAACACTGGACACAGTGTTTCAAATTTAAATTCTACGCGTTATTTCATATTTTCATCCTCTCAGAAGATCAGCACTGCATCGTGTAAGAATCATAAACTATAAGCATTAATTCGCATTTTTTTATCTCAGCAGTAACACTGGACACAGTGTTTGAATTTCAAACTCTAAGCGTTATTTCATATTTTCTTCCTCTCAGAAGAAAAGCACTGCATCGTGTAAGAATCATAAACTATAAGCATTAATTCGTATTTTTTTTATCTCAGCAGTAACACTGGACACAGTGTTTGAATTTCAAACTCTAAGCGTTATTTCATATTTTCTTCCTCTCAGAAGAAAAGCACTGCATCGTATAAGAATCATAAACTATAAGCATTAATTCGCATATTTTTATCTCAGCCGTAACACTCGACACAGTGTTTGAAATTCAAATTCTACACTATATTTCATATTTTCTTCCTCTCAGAAGAAAAGCACTGCTTCGTGTAAGAATCATAAACTATAAGCATTAATTCGACTTTTTTTTATCTCAGCAGTAATACTGGGCACAGTGTGTGAATTTCAAATTCTATGCGTTATATTATATTTCCTCTCTCTCAGAAGAAAAGCACTGCATCGTGTAAGAATCATAAACTATAAGCATTTATTCGCATTTTTTTTGTCTCAGCAGTAACACTGGACACAGTGATTCAAATTTAAATTCTACGCGTTATTTCATATTTTCATCCTCTCAGAAGATCAGCACTGCATCGTGTAAGAATCATAAACTATAAGCATTAATTCGCATTTTTTTATCTCAGCAGTAACACTGGACACAGTGTTTGAATTTCAAACTCTAAGCGTTATTTCATATTTTCTTCCTCTCAGAAGAAAAGCACTGCATCGTGTAAGAATCATAAACTATAAGCATTAATTCGTATTTTTTTTATCTCAGCAGTAACACTGGACACAGTGTTTGAATTTCAAACTCTAAGCGTTATTTCATATTTTCTTCCTCTCAGAAGAAAAGCACTGCATCGTGTAATAATCTTAAACCATAAGCATTAATTCGCTATTTTTTTTTTTTCAGTAACACTGGACACAGTGTTTGAATTTCAAATTCTACGCGTTATTTCATATTATCTTCCTCTCAGAAAAAAAGCAGTGCATCGTGTAAGAATCATAAACCATAAGCATTAATTCGCATTTTTTTTATCTCAGAAGTAACAATGGACACAGTGTTTGAATTTCAAATTCTATGCGTTATATTATATTTCCTCTCTCTCAGAAGAAAAGCACTGCATCGTGTTAGAATCATAAACTATAAGCATTATTTCGAATTATTTTTATCTCAGCAGTAACACTGAACACAGTGTTTGAATTTCAAATTATATGCGTTATATTATATTTCCTCTCTCTCAGAAGAAAAGCACTGCATCGTGTAAGAATCATAAACTATAAGCATTTATTCGCATTTTTTTTGTCTCAGCAGTAACACTGGACACAGTGTTTGAATTTCAAATACTACGCGTTATTTAATATTTCCTTCCTCTCAGAAGAAAAGCACTGCATCGTGTAAGAATCATAAACCATAAGGATTAATTCGCATTTTTTTTATCTCAGCAGTAACACTGGACCAAGTGTTTGAAATTCAAAGTCCACGTGTTACTTCATATTTCCTTCCTCTCAGAAGAAAAGCACTGCATCGTTTTATGATCATAAACTATAAGCTATAATTCGCATTTTTTTTTATCTCTGCAGTAACACTGGACACAGTGTTTGAATTTCAAATTCTACGCGTTATTTCATATTTCCTTCCTCTCAGAAGAAAAGCACTTCATCGTGTAAGAATCATAAACTATATGCATTATTTCGCATTTTTTTTATCTCAGCAGTAACACTGGACACAGTGTTTGAATTTCAAATTCTACGCGTTATTTCATATTTCCTTCCTCTCAGAAGAAAAGCACTTCATCGTGTAAGAATCATAAACTATAAGCATTTATTCGCATTTTTTTTGTCTCAGCAGTAACACTGGACACAGTATTTAATTTCAAATTCTACGCGATATTTCATATTTTCTTCCTCTCAGAAGAAAAGCACTGCTTCGTGTAAGAATCATAAACTATAAGCATTAATTCGCATTTTTTTTATCTCAGCAGTAACACTGGACACAGTGTTTGAATTTCAAATTCTATGCGTTATATTATATTTCCTCTCCCTCTTAAGAAAAGCACTGCATCGTGTTAGAATCATAAACTATAAGCATTATTTCGCATTATTTTTATCTCAGCAGTAACGCTGAAACCAGTGTTTGAATTTCAAATTCTACGCGATATTTCATATTTTCTTCCTTTAAGAAGAAAAGCACAGCATCGTGTAAGATTCATAAACTATAAGCATTAATTCGCATTTTCTTTATCTCAGCAGTAACACTGGACAAAGTGTTTGAATTTCAAATTCTACGCGTTATTTCATATTTTCTTCCTCTCAGAAGAAAAGCACTGCATCGTGTAAGAATCATAAACCATAAGTTATAATTCGCATTTTTTTTATCTCAGCAGTAACACTGGACAAAGTGATTGAATTTCAAATTCTACGCGTTATTTCATATATTCTTCCTCTCAGAGGAAAAGCACTGCATCGTGTAAGAATCATAATCTATAAGCATTAATTCGCATTTTTTTTATCTCAGCAGTAATTTTGGACAAAGTGTTTGAATTTCAAATTCTACGCCTTATTTCATATTTTCTTCCTCTCAGAAGAAAACACTGCATCGTGTAAGAATCATAAACCATAAGCATTAATTCGCATTTTTTTTATCTCAGCAGTAACACTGGACATAGTGTTTCAATTTCAAATTCTATGCGTTATATTATATTTCCTCTCTCTCAGAAGAAAAGCACTGCATCGTGTAAGAATCATAAACTATAAGCATTTATTCGCATTTTTTTTGTCTCAGCAGTAACACTGGACACAGTGTTTGAATTTCAAATTCTACGCAATATTTCATATTTTCTTCCTCTCAGAAGAAAAGCACTGCATCGTGTAAGAATCATAAACTATAAGCATTAATACGCATTTTTTTTATATCAGCAATAACACTGGACACAGTGTTTGAATTTCAAATTCTACGCGTTTTTTCATATTTCCTTCCTCTCAGAAGAAAAGCACTGCATCGTGTAAGAATCATAAACTATAAGCATTTATTCGCATTTTTTTTTCTCAGCAGTAACACTGGACACAGTGTTTGAATTTCAAATTCTACGGGATATTTTATATTTTCTTCCTCTCAGAAGAAAAGCACTGCTTCTTGTAAGAATCATAAACTATAAGCATTAATTCGCATTTTTTTTTTTTTTTCAGCAGTAACACTGGACACGGTGTTTGAATTTCAAATTCTATGTGTTATATTATATTTCCTCTCTCTCAGAAGAATAGCACTGCATCGTGTTAGTATCATAAACTATAAGCATTATTTCGCATTATTTTTATCTCAGCATTAACACTGAACACAGTGCTTGAATTTCAAATTCTACGCGTTATTTCATATTTTCTTCCTCTCAGAAGAGAAGAACTGCATCGTGTAAGAATCATAAACTATAAACATTAATTCGCATTTTTTTTATCCGAGCAGTAACACTGGACACAGTGTTTGAATTTCAAATTCTACGCTTTATATCATATTTTCTTCCTCTCAGAATAAAAGCACTGCATCGTGTAAGAATCATAAACCATAAGCATTAATTCGCATTTTTTTTTAACTCAGCAGTAACACTGGACACAGTGTTTGAATTTCAAATTCTACGCGTTATTTCATATTTTATTCCTCTCAGAAGAAAAGCACTGCATCGTGTAAGAATCATAAACTATAAGCATTAATTCGCATATTTTTATCTCAGCCGTAACACTGGACACAGTGTTTGAATTTCAAATTCTACGCTATATTTCATATTTTCTTCCTCTCAGAAGAAAAGCACTGCATCGTGTAAGAATCATAAACTATAAGCATTAATTTGCAATTTTTTTATATCAGCAGTAACACTGGACACAGTGATTGAATTTCAAATTCTACGCGTTATTTCATATTTCCTTCCTCTCCGAAGAAAAGCACTGCATCGTGTAAGAATCATAAACTATAAGCATTATTTCGCATTTTTTTTTATCTCAGCAGTAACACTGGACACAGTGTTTCAAATTTAAATTCTACGCGTTATTTCATATTTTCATCCTCTCAAAAGATCAGCACTGCATCGTGTAAGAATCATAAACTATAAGCATTAATTCGCATTTTTTTATCTCAGCAGTAACACTGGACACAGTGTTTGAATTTCAAACTCTGAGATATATTTCATATTTTCTTCCTCTCAGAAGAAAAGCACTGCATCGTGTAAGAATCATAAACTATAAGCATTAATTTGTATTTTTTTTATCTCAGCAGTAACACTGGACACAATGTTTGAATTTCAAATTCTACGCGTTATTTCATATTTTCTTCCTCTAAGAAGAAAAGCACTGCATCGTGTAAGAATCATAAACCATAAGCATTAATTCGCTATTTTTTTTTTCAGTAACACTGGACACAGTGTTTGAATTTCAAATTCTACGCGTTATTTCATATTTTCTTCCTCTCCGAGGAAAAGCACTGCATCGTGTAAGAATAATAAACTATAAGCAATAATTCGCATTTTTTTTATCTCAGCAGTAACACTGGACACCGTGTTTGATTTTCAAATTCTACGCGTTATTTCATATTTTCTTCCTCTCAGAAAAAAAGCAGTGCATCGTGTAAGAATCATAAACCATTAGCATTAATTCGCATTTTTTTTATCTCAGCAGTAACAATGGACACAGTGTTTGAATTTCAAATTCTATGCGTTATATTATATTTCCTCTCTCTCAGAAGAAAAGCACTGCATCGTGTTAGAATCATAAACTATAAGCATTATTTCGCATTTTTTTTATGTCAGCAGTAACACTGAACACAGTGTTTGAATTTCAAATCTATGCGTTATATTATATTTCCTCTCTCTCAGAAGAAAAGCACTGCATCGTGTAAGAATCATAAACTATAAGCATTTATTCGCATTTTTTTTGTCTCAGCAGTAACACTGGACACAGTGTTTGAATTTCAAATTCTACGCGATATTTCATATTTTCTTCCTCTCAGAAGAAAAGCACTGCATCGTGTATGAATCATAAACTATAAGCATTAATTCGCATTTTTTTATCTCAGCAGTAACACTGGACACAGTGTTTGAATTTCAAATTCTACGCGTTATTTCATATTTCCTTCCTCTCAGAAGAAAAGCACTGCATCGTGTAAGAATCATAAACTATAAGGATTAATTCGCATTTTTTTTATCTCAGCAGTAACACTGGACACAGTGTTTGAATTTCAAATTCCACGCGTTATTTCATATTTCCTTCCTCTCAGAAGAAAAGCACTGCATCGTTTTAGTATCATAAACTATAAGCATTAATTCGCATTTTTTTTATCTCAGCAGTAACACTGGACACAGTGTTTGAATTTCAAATTCTACTTGTTATTTCATATTTCCTTCCTCTAAGAAGAAAAGCACTGCATCGTGTAAGAATCATAAACTATATGCATTATTTCGCATTTTTTATATCTCAGCAGTAACACTAGACACAGTGTTTGAATTTCAAATTCTACGCGTTATTTCGTATTTTCTTCCTCTCAGAAGATCAGCACTGCATCGTGTAAGAATCATAAACTATAAGCATTAATTCGCATTTTTTTATCTCAGCAGTAACACTGGACACAGTGTTTGAATTTTAAACTCTACGCGTTATTTCATATTTTCCTCCTCTCAGAAGAAAAGCACTGCATCGTGTAAGAATCATAAACTATAAGCATTAATTCGCATTTTTTTTATCTCAGCAGTAACACTGGACACTGTGTTTGAATTTCAAATTCTACGCGTTATTTCATATTTCCTTCCTCTCAGAAGAAAAGCACTGCATCGTGTAAGAATCATAAACCATAAGCATTAATTCGCATTTTTTTTATCTCAGCAGTAACACTGGACACAGTGTTTGAATTTCAAATTCTACGCGTTATTTCATATTTCCTTCCTCTCTGAAGAAAAGCACTACATCGTGTAAGAATCATAAAGTATAAGCATTAATTCGCATTTTTTATATCTCAGGAGTAACACTGGACACAGTGTTTGAATTTCAAATTCTACGCGTTATTTCATATTTTCTTCCTCTCAGAAGAAAAGCACTAATTCGCATTTTTTTATCTAAGCAGTAACACTGAGCTCAGTGTTTTAATTTTAAATTCAGCGCGTTGATTCATATTTCCTTCATCTCAGCAGAAAAACTTCGCATTGCGAATAATTTTAAATTATAATTATTAAATCGCAATTTCTTTATCTCAGCAGTGAAGAAGATCACTGTGTTAGAATTTTGAATTCTACGCGTTATTTCATATCTTCTTCATCAAAATAATTAATTTTTGTATTGAGTAAGAATATTAAATTATAAGCATAAATTCACATTTTTTTATCCCAGCAGTTGTTTCATATTTTCTTCATCTCAGAAGAAAAACCTGGCATTGTGTGAGAATTTTAAATTATAAGCATTAATTCGCATTTTTTTAACTCAGCAGTAACACTGGACACAGTGTTTGAATTTCATATTCTACGCGTTATTTCATATTTCCTTCCTCTCAGAAGAAAAGCACTGCATCGTGTAAGAATGATAAACTATAAGCATTAATTCGCATTTTTTTTATCTCAGCAGTAACACTGGACAAGGTGTTTGAATTTCAAATTCTACGCGTTATTTCATATTTCCTTCCTCTCAGAAGAAAAGCGCTGCATCGTGTAAGAATCATAAACTATAAGCATTAATTCGCATTTTTTTTATCTCAGCAGTAACACTGCACACAGTGTTTGAATTTCAAATTCTACGCGTTATTTCATATTTTCTTCCTCTCTGAAGAAAAGCACTACATCGTGTAAGAATCATAAATTATAAGCATTAATTCGCATTTTTTATATCTCAGGAGTAACACTGGACACAGTGTTTGAATTTCAAATTCTACGCGTTATTTCATATTTTCTTCCTCTCAGAAGAAAAGCACTGCTTCGTGTAAGAATCGTACATTATGAGCATTAATTTGCATTTTTTTTATCTCAGAAGTGACACTGGACACAGGGTTTAATTTCAAATTCCACGCTTTGTTTCATATTTCCTTCCTCTCAGAAAAAAAGCATTGCATCGTGTAAATATCATAAACTATAAGCATTAATTCGCATTTTTTTTATCTCAGCAGTAAAACACTGGACACAGTGTTTGAATTTCAAATTCTACGCGTTATTTAATATTTTCTTCATCTCAGCAGAAAAACTTCGCATTGAGAATAATTTTAAATTATAATTATTAATTCGCAATTTCTTTATCTCAGCAGTGAAGCAGATCATTGTGTTAGAATTTTGAATTCTACGCGTTATTTCATATCTTCTTCTTCACAGTAATTAAACTTTGTATTGAGTAAGAATATTAAATTAATAGCATAAATTCACATTTTTTTATATTAGCAGTTTTTTCATATTTTCTTCATCACAGATGAAAAACCTGGCATTGTGTGAGAATTTTAAATTATAATCATTAATTCGCATTTTTTTAACTCAGGAGTTAAACAGTTCGTTATGTTTCAATTTTAAATATACGCGTAAATTCATATTTTCCTAATCTCAGCAGAAAAATTTTGAATTTTGGAAAAATTTAAATAATATGCATTAATTCGCATTTTTTTATCTCAGCAGTAACACTGGACACAGTGTTTGAATTTCAAATTCTACGCGTTATTTCATATTTTCTTCCTCTCAGAAGAAAAGCACTGCATCGTGTAAGAATCATAAACTATAAGCATTAATTCGCATATTTTTATCTCAGCAGTAACACTGGACACAGTGTTTGAATTTCAAATTCTACGCGTTATTTCATATTTTCTTCCTCTCAGAAGAAAAGCACTGCATCGTGTAAGAATCATAAACTACAAGCATTAATTCGCATATTTTTATCTTAGCAGTAACACTGGACACAGTGTTTGAATTTCAAATTCTATGCGTTATTTCATATTTCATTCCTCTCAGAAGTAAAACACTGCATCGCGTAAGAATCATAAAATATAAGCATTAATTCGCATTTTTTTATATCAGCAGTAACACTAGACACAGTGTTTGAATTTCAAATTCTTCGCGTTATTTCATATTTCCTTCCTCTCAGAAGAAAAGCACTGCATCGTGTTAGAATCATAAACTATAAGCATTAATTCGCATTTTTTTTATCTCGGCAGTAAAACTGGACACCGTATTTGAATTTCAAATTCTACGCCTTATTTCATATTTTCTTTTACTCAGAGGAAAGCACTGCATCGTGTAAGAATCATAAACTATAAGCATTAATTTGCATTTTTTTATCTCAGCAGTTACACTGGACACAGTATTTGAATTTCAAATTCCACGCGTTATTTCATATTTTCTTCCTCTCAGAAGAAAAGCACTGCATCGTGTAAGAATCATAAACTATAAGCATTAATTCGCATTTTTTTTATCTCAGCAGTAACACTGACATAGTGTTTGAATTTCAAATTCTACGCTTTATTTCATATTTTCTTCCTCTCAGAAGAAAAGCACTGCATCGTCTAAGAATCATAAACTATAAGCATTAATTCGCATTTTTTTTATCTCAGCAGTAACACCGGACACAGTGTTTGAATTTAAAAATTCTACGCGTTATTTCATATTTCCTTCCTCTCAGAAGAAAAGCACTGCATCGGGTAAGAATCATAAACTATAAGCATTAATTCGCATTTTTTTATCTAAGCAGTAACACTGAGCTCAGTGTTTTAATTTTAAATTCAGCCTGTTGATTCATATTTCCTTCATCTCAGCAGAAAAACTTCGCATTGCGAATAATTTTAAATTATAATTATTAAATCGCAATTTCTTTATCTCAGCAGTGAAGAAGATCACTGTGTTAGAATTTTGAATTCTACGCGTTATTTCATATCTTCTTCATCACAATAATTAATTTTTGTATTGAGTAAGAATATTAAATTATAAGCATAAATTCACATTTTTTTATCCCAGCAGTTGTTTCATATTTTCTTCATCTCAGAAGAAAAACCTGGCATTGTGTGAGAATTTTAAATTATAAGCATTAATTCGCATTTTTTTAACTCAGCAGTAACACTGGACACAGTGTTTGAATTTCATATTCTACGCGTTATTTCATATTTCCTTCCTCTCAGAAGAAAAGCACTGCATCGTGTAAGAATCATAAACTATAAGCATTAATTCGCATTTTTTTTATCTCAGCAGTAACACTGGACACAGTGTTTGAATTTTAAATTCTACGCGTTATTTCATATTTCCTTCCTCTCAGAAGAAAAGCGCTGCATCGTGTAAGAATCATAAACTATAAGCATTAATTCGCATTTTTTTTATCTCAGCAGTAACACTGCACACAGTGTTTGAATTTAAAATTCTACGCGTTATTTCATATTTTCTTCCTCTCTGAAGTAAAGCACTACATCGTGTTAGAATCATAAAGTATAAGCATTAATTCGCATTTTTTATATCTCAGGAGTAACACTGGACACAGTGTTTGAATTTCAAATTCTACGCGTTATTTCATATTTTCTTCCTCTCAGAAGAAAAGCACTTCTTCGTGTAAGAATCGTACATTATGAGCATTAATTTGCATTTTTTTTATCTCAGAAGTGACACTGGACACAGGGTTTAATTTCAAATTCCACGCTTTATTTCATATTTCCTTCCTCTCAGAAAAAAAGCATTGCATCGTGTAAATATCATAAACTATAAGCATTAATTCGCATTTTTTTTATCTCAGCAGTAAAACACTGGACACAGTGTTTGAATTTCAAATTCTACGCGTTATTTAATATTTTCTTCATCTCAGCAGAAAAACTTCGCATTGAGAATAATTTTAAATTATAATTATTAATTCGCAATTTCTTTATCTCAGCAGTGAAGCAGATCATTGTGTTAGAATTTTGAATTCTACGCGTTATTTCATATCTTCTTCTTCACAGTAATTAAACTTTGTATTGAGTAAGAATATTAAATTATAAGCATAAATTCACATTTTTTTATATTAGCAGTTTTTTCATATTTTCTTCATCACAGATGAAAAACCTGGCATTGTGTGAGAATTTTAAATTATAATCATTAATTCGCATTTTTTTAACTCAGGAGTTAAACAGTTCGTTATGTTTCAATTTTAAATATACGCGTAAATTCATATTTTCCTAATCTCAGCAGAAAAATTTAGAATTTTGGAAAAATTTAAATAATATGCATTAATTCACATTTTTTTATCTCAGCAGTAACACTGGACACAGTGTTTGAATTTCAAATTCTACGCGTTATTTCATATTTTCTTCCTCTCAGAAGAAAAGCACTGCATCGTGTAAGAATCATAAACTATAAGCATTAATTCGCATATTTTTATCTCAGCAGTAACACTGGACACAGTGTTTGAATTTCATATTCTACGCGTTATTTCATATTTCCTTCCTCTCAGAAGAAAAGCACTGCATCGTGTAAGAATCATAAACTATAAGCATTAATTCGCATTTTTTTTATCTCAGCAGTAACACTGGACACAGTGTTTGAATTTCAAATTCTACGCGTTATTTCATATTTCCTTCCTCTCAGAAGAAAAGCGCTGCATCGTGTAAGAATCATAAACTATAAGCATTAATTCGCATTTTTTTTATCTCAGCAGTAACACTGTACACAGTGTTTGAATTTCAAATTCTACGCGTTTTTTCATATTTTATTCCTCTCAGTAACACTGGACAAGGGTTTAAATTTAAAATTCCACGTGTTATTTCATATTTCCTTTTTTTTTCAGAAGAAAAGCACTGCATCGTGTAAGAATCATAAACTATAAGCATTAATTCGCATTTTTCTAATCTCAGCAGTATCACTGGACGCAGTGTTTGAATTTCAAAATCTAAGCGTTATTTCATATTTCCTTCCTCTCTGAAGAAAAGCACTACATCGTGTAAGAATCATAAATTATAAGCATTAATTCGCATTTTTTATATCTCAGGAGTAACACTGGACACAGTGTTTGAATTTCAAATTCTACGCGTTATTTCATATTTTCTTCCTCTCAGAAGAAAAGCACTGCTTCGTGTAAGAATCGTACATTATGAGCATTAATTTGAATTTTTTTATCTCAGAAGTGACACTGGACACAGGGTTTAATTTCAAATTCCACGCTTTATTTCATATTTCCTTCCTCTCAGAAAAAAAGCATTGCATCGTGTAAATATCATAAACTATAAGCATTAATTCGCATTTTTTTTATCTCAGCAGTTAAACACTGGACACAGTGTTTGAATTTCAAATTCTACGCGTTATTTAATATTTTCTTCATCTCAGCAGAAAAACTTCGCATTGCGAATAATTTCAAATTATAATTTTTAATTCGCAATTTTTTTATCTCAGCAGTGAAGCAGATCATTGTGTTAGAATTTTGAATTCTACGCGTTATTTCATATCTTCTTCATCACAATAATTAAACTTTGTATTGAGTAAGAATATTAAATTATAAGCATAAATTCACATTTTTTTATATTAGCAGTTTTTTCATATTTTCTTCATCACAGATGAAAAACCTGGCATTGTGTGAGAATTTTAAATTATAATCATTAATTCGCATTTTTTTAACTCAGGAGTTAAACAGTTCGTTATGTTTCAATTTTAAATATACGCGTAAATTCATATTTTCCTAATCTCAGCAGAAAAATTTTGAATTTTGGAGAAATTTAAATAATATGCATTAATTCGCATTTTTTTATCTCAGCAGTAACACTGGACACAGTGTTTGAATTTCAAATTCTACGCGTTATTTCATATTTTCTTCCTCTCAGAAGAAAAGCACTGCATCGTGTAAGAATCATAAATTATAAGCATTAATTCGCATATTTTTATCTCAGCAGTAACACTGGACACAGTGTTTGAATTTCAAATTCTACGAGTTATTTCATATTTCCTTCCTCTCAGAAGAAAAGCACTGCATCGTGTAAGAATCATAAACTATAAGCATTAATTCGCATATTTTTATCTTAGCAGTAACACTGGACACAGTGTTTGAATTTCAAATTCTATGCGTTATTTCATATTTCCTTCCTCTCAGAAGTAAAACACTGCATCGCGTAAAAATCATAAAATATAAGCATTAATTCGCATTTTTTTATATCAGCAGTAACACTAGACACAGTGTTTGAATTTCAAATTCTATGCGTTATTTCATATTTCCTTCCTCTCAGAAGAAAAGCACTGCATCGTCTAAGAATCATAAACCATAAGCATTAATTCGCATTTTTTTTATCTCAGCAGTAACACCGGACACAGTGTTTGAATTTAAAAATTCTACGCGTTATTTCATATTTCCTTCCTCTCAGAAGAAAAGCACTGCATCGGGTAAGAATCATAAACTATAAGCATTAATTCGCATTTTTTTATCTAAGCAGTAACACTGAGCTCAGTGTTTTAATTTTAAATTCAGCCTGTTGATTCATATTTCCTTCATCTCAGCAGAAAAACTTCGCATTGCGAATAATTTTAAATTATAATTATTAAATCGCAATTTCTTTATCTCAGCAGTGAAGAAGATCACTGTGTTAGAATTTTGAATTCTACGCGTTATTTCATATCTTCTTCATCACAATAATTAATTTTTGTATTGAGTAAGAATATTAAATTATAAGCATAAATTCACATTTTTTTATCCCAGCAGTTGTTTCATATTTTCTTCATCTCAGAAGAAAAACCTGGCATTGTGTGAGAATTTTAAATTATAAGCATTAATTCGCATTTTTTTAACTCAGCAGTAACACTGGACACAGTGTTTGAATTTCATATTCTACGCGTTATTTCATATTTCCTTCCTCTCAGAAGAAAAGCACTGCATCGTGTAAGAATCATAAACTATAAGCATTAATTCGCATTTTTTTTATCTCAGCAGTAACACTGGACACAGTGTTTGAATTTCAAATTCTACGCGTTATTTCATATTTCCTTCCTCTCAGAAGAAAAGCGCTGCATCGTGTAAGAATCATAAACTATAAGCATTAATTCGCATTTTTTTTATCTCAGCAGTAACACTGCACACAGTGTTTGAATTTCAAATTCTACGCGTTATTTCATATTTTCTTCCTCTCTGAAGAAAAGCACTACATCGTGTAAGAATCATAAAGTATAAGCATTAATTTGCATTTTTTATATCTCAGGAGTAACACTGGACACAGTGTTTGAATTTCAAATTCTACGCGTTATTTCATATTTTCTTCCTCTCAGAAGAAAAGCACTGCTTCGTGTATGAATCGTACATTATGAGCATTAATTTGCATTTTTTTTATCTCAGAAGTGACACTGGACACAGGGTTTAATTTCAAATTCCACGCATTATTTCATATTTCCTTCCTCTCAGAAAAAAAGCATTGCATCGTGTAAATATCATAAACTATAAGCATTAATTCGCATTTTTTTTATCTCAGCAGTAAAACACTGGACACAGTGTTTGAATTTCAAATTCTACGCGTTATTTAATATTTTCTTCATCTCAGCAGAAAAACTTCGCATTGAGAATAATTTTAAATTATAATTATTAATTCGCAATTTCTTTATCTCAGCAGTGAAGCAGATCATTGTGTTAGAATTTTGAATTCTACGCGTTATTTCATATCTTCTTCTTCACAGTAATTAAACTTTGTATTGAGTAAGAATATTAAATTATAAGCATAAATTCACATTTTTTTATATTAACAGTTTTTTCATATTTTCTTCATCACAGATGAAAAACCTGGCATTGTGTGAGAATTTTAAATTATAATCATTAATTCGCATTTTTTTAACTCAGGAGTTAAACAGTTCGTTATGTTTCAATTTTAAATATACGCGTAAATTCATATTTTCCTAATCTCAGCAGAAAAATTTAGAATTTTGGAAAAATTTAAATAATATGCATTAATTCGCATTTTTTTATCTCAGCAGTAACACTGGACACAGTGTTTGAATTTCAAATTCTACGCGTTATTTCATATTTTCTTCCTCTCAGAAGAAAAGCACTGCATCGTGTAAGAATCATAAACTATAAGCATTAATTCGCATATTTTTATCTCAGCAGTAACACTGGACACAGTGTTTGAATTTCAAATTCTACGCGTTATTTCATATTTCCTTCCTCTCAGAAGAAAAGCACTGCATCGTGTAAGAATCATAAACTATAAGCATTAATTCGCATTTTTTTTATCTCAGCAGTAACACTGGACACAGTGTTTGAATTTCAAATTCTACGCGTTATTTCATATTTCCTTCCTCTCAGAAGAAAAGCGCTGCATCGTGTAAGAATCATAAACTATAAGCATTAATTCGCATTTTTTTTATCTCAGCAGTAACACTGTACACAGTGTTTGAATTTCAAATTCTACGCGTTTTTTCATATTTTATTCCTCTCAGTAACACTGGACAAGGGTTTAAATTTAAAATTCCACGTGTTATTTCATATTTCCTTTTTTTTCAGAAGAAAAGCACTGCATCGTGTAAGAATCATAAACTATAAGCATTAATTCGCATTTTTCTAATCTCAGCAGTATCACTGGACGCAGTGTTTGAATTTCAAAATCTAAGCGTTATTTCATATTTCCTTCCTCTCTGAAGAAAAGCACTACATCGTGTAAGAATCATAAATTATAAGCATTAATTCGCATTTTTTATATCTCAGGAGTAACACTGGACACAGTGTTTGAATTTCAAATTCTACGCGTTATTTCATATTTTCTTCCTCTCAGAAGAAAAGCACTGCTTCGTGTAAGAATCGTACATTATGAGCATTAATTTGAATTTTTTTTATCTCAGAAGTGACACTGGACACAGGGTTTAATTTCAAATTCCACGCTTTATTTCATATTTCCTTCCTCTCAGAAAAAAAGCATTGCATCGTGTAAATATCATAAACTATAAGCATTAATTCGCATTTTTTTTATCTCAGCAGTTAAACACTGGACACAGTGTTTGAATTTCAAATTCTACGCGTTATTTAATATTTTCTTCATCTCAGCAGAAAAACTTCGCATTGCGAATAATTTCAAATTATAATTATTAATTCGCAATTTTTTTATCTCAGCAGTGAAGCAGATCATTGTGTTAGAATTTTGAATTCTACGCGTTATTTCATATCTTCTTCATCACAATAATTAAACTTTGTATTGAGTAAGAATATTAAATTATAAGCATAAATTCACATTTTTTTATATTAGCAGTTTTTTCATATTTTCTTCATCACAGATGAAAAACCTGGCATTGTGTGAGAATTTTATATTATAATCATTAATTCGCATTTTTTAAACTCAGGAGTTAAACAGTTCGTTATGTTTCAATTTTAAATATACGCGTAAATTCATATTTTCCTAATCTCAGCAGAAAAATTTTGAATTTTGGAGAAATTTAAATAATATGCATTAATTCGCATTTTTTTATCTCAGCAGTAACACTGGACACAGTGTTTGAATTTCAAATTCTACGCGTTATTTCATATTTTCTTCCTCTCAGAAGAAAAGCACTGCATCGTGTAAGAATCATAAACTATAAGCATTAATTCGCATATTTTTATCTCAGCAGTAACACTGGACACAGTGTTTGAATTTCAAATTCTACGAGTTATTTCATATTTCCTTCCTCTCAGAAGAAAAGCACTGCATCGTGTAAGAATCATAAACTATAAGCATTAATTCGCATATTTTTATCTTAGCAGTAACACTGGACACAGTGTTTGAATTTCAAATTCTATGCGTTATTTCATATTTCCTTCCTCTCAGAAGTAAAACACTGCATCGCGTAAAAATCATAAAATATAAGCATTAATTCGCATTTTTTTATATCAGCAGTAACACTAGACACAGTGTTTGAATTTCAAATTCTATGCGTTATTTCATATTTCCTTCCTCTCAGAAGAAAAGCACTGCATCGTGTGCGAATCATAAACCATAAGCATTAATTCGCATTTTTTTTATCTCGGCAGTAAAACTGGACACCGTATTTGAATTTCAAATTCTACGCCTTATTTCATATTTTCTTTTACTCAGAAGAAAAGCACTGCATCGTGTAAGAATCATAAACTATAAGCATTAATTTGCATTTTTTTATCTCAGCAGTTACACTGGACACAGTGTTTGAATTTCAAATTCTACGCGTTATTTCATATTTTCTTCCTCTCAGAAGAAAAGCACTGCATCGTGTAAGAATCATAAACTATAAGCATTAATTCGCATTTTTTTTATCTCAGCAGTAACACTGACATAGTGTTTGAATTTCAAATTCTACGCTTTATTTCATATTTTCTTCCTCTCAGAAGAAAAGCACTGCATCGTCTAAGAATCATAAACTATAAGCATTAATTCGCATTTTTTTTATCTAAGCAGTAACACTGGACACAGTGTTTGAATTTCAAATTCTACGCGTTATTTCATATTTCCTTCCTCTCAGAAGAAAAGCACTGCATCGTGTAAGAATCATAAACTATAAGCATTAATTCGCATTTTTTTTATCTCAGCAGTAACACTGGACACAGTGTTTGAATTTCAAAATTCTACGCGTTATTTCATATTTCCTTCCTCTCAGAAGAAAAGCACTGCATCCGGTAAGAATCATAAACTATAAGCATTAATTCGCATTTTTTTATCTAAGCAGTAACACTGAGCTCAGTGTTTTAATTTTAAATTCAGCGCGTTGATTCATATTTCCTTCATCTCAGCAGAAAAACTTCGCATTGCGAATAATTTTAAATTATAATTATTAAATCGCAATTTCTTTATCTCAGCAGTGAAGAAGATCACTGTGTTAGAATTTTGAATTCTACGCGTTATTTCATATCTTCTTCATCACAATAATTAATTTTTGTATTGAGCAAGAATATTAAATTATAAGCATAAATTCACATTTTTTTATCCCAGCAGTTGTTTCATATTTTCTTCATCTCAGAAGAAAAACCTGGCATTGGTTGAGAATTTTAAATTATAAGCATTAATTCGCATTTTTTTAACTCAGCAGTAACACTGGACACAGTGTTTCAATTTCATATTCTACGAGTTATTTCATATTTCCTTCCTCTCAGAAGAAAAGCACTGCATCGTCTAAGAATCATAAACTATAAGCATTAATTCGCATTTTTTTTATCTCAGCAGTAACACCGGACACAGTGTTTGAATTTAAAAATTCTACGCGTTATTTCATATTTCCTTCCTCTCAGAAGAAAAGCACTGCATCGGGTAAGAATCATAAACTATTAGCATTAATTCGCATTTTTTTATCTAAGCAGTAACACTGAGCTCAGTGTTTTAATTTTAAATTCAGCGCGTTGATTCATATTTCCTTCATCTCAGCAGAAAAACTTCGCATTGCGAATAATTTTAAATTATAATTATTAAATCGCAATTTCTTTATCTCAGCAGTGAAGAAGATCAATGTGTTAGAATTTTGAATTCTACGCGTCATTTCATATCTTCTTCATCACAATAATTAATTCTTGTATATAGTAAGAATATTAAATTATAAGCATAAATTCACATTTTTTTATCCCAGCAGTTGTTTCATATTTTCTTCATCTAAGAAGAAAAACCTGGCATTGTGTGAGAATTTTAAATTATAAGCATTAATTCGCATTTTTTTAACTCAGCAGTAACACTGGACACAGTGTTTGAATTTCATATTCTACGCGTTATTTCATATTTCCTTCCTCTCAGAAGAAAAGCACTGCATCGTGTAAGAATGATAAACTATAAGCATTAATTCGCATTTTTTTTATCTCAGCAGTAACACTGGACACAGTGTTTGAATTTCAAATTCTACGCGTTATTTCATATTTCCTTCCTCTCAGAAGAAAAGCGCTGCATCGTGTAAGAATCATAAACTATAAGCATTAATTCGCATTTTTCTTATCTCAGCAGTAACACTGTACACAGTGTTTGAATTTCAAATTCTACGCGTTATTTCATATTTTATTCCTCTCAGTAACACTGGACAAGGGTTTAAATTTAAAATTCCACGTGTTATTTCGTATTTCATTTTTTTTTCAGAAGAAAAGCACTGCATCGTGTAAGAATCATAAACTATAAGCATTAATTCGCATTTTTCTAATCTCAGCAGTATCACTGGACGCAGTGTTTGAATTTCAAAATCTAAGCGTTATTTCATATTTCCTTCCTCTCTGAAGAAAAGCACTACATCGTGTAAGAATCATAAATTATAAGCATTAATTCGCATTTTTTATATCTCAGGAGTAACACTGGACACAGTGTTTGAATTTCAAATTCTACGCGTTATTTCATATTTTCTTCCTCTCAGAAGAAAAGCACTGCTTCGTGTAAGAATCGTACATTATGAGCATTAATTTGAATTTTTTTTATCTCAGAAGTGACACTGGACACCGTAATTGAATTTCAAATTCTACGCCTTATTTCATATTTTCTTTTACTCAGAAGAAAAGCACTGCATCGTGTAAGAATCATAAACTATAAGCATTAATTTGCATTTTTTTATCTCAGCAGTTACACTGGACACAGTGTTTGAATTTCAAATTCTACGCGTTATTTCATATTTTCTTCCTCTCAGAAGAAAAGCACTGCATCGTGTAAGAATCATAAACTATAAGCATTAATTCGCATTTTTTTTATCTCAGCAGTAACACTGGACACAGTGTTTGAATTTCAAATTCTACGCGTTATTTCATATTTTCTTCCTCACAGAAGAAAAGCACTGCATCGTGTAAGAATCATAAACTATAAGTATTAATTCGCATTTTTTTATCTCAGCAGTAAAACACTGGACACAGTGTTTGAATTTCAAATTCTACGCGTTATTTAATATTTTCTTCATCTCAGAAGAAAAGCACTGCATCGTGTAAGAATCATAAACTATAAGCATTAATTCGCATATTTTTATCTCAGCAGTAACACTGGACACAGTGTTTGAATTTCAAATTCTAAGCGTTATTTCAAATTTTCTTCCTCTAAGAAGAAAAGCACTGCATCGTGTAAGAATCATAAACTATAAGCATTAATTCGCATTTTTTTTATCTCAGCAGTAACACTGGAGACAGTGTTTGAATTTCAAATTCTACGCGTTATTTCATATTTCCTTCCTCTCAGAAGAAAAGCACTACATCGCGTAAGAATCATAAACTATAAGCATGAATTCGCATTTTTTTTATATCATCAGTATCACTGGACACAGTGTTTGAATTTCAAATTCTACGCGTTATTTCATATTACCTTCCTCTCAGAAGAAAAGCACTGCATCGTGTAAGAATCATAAACCATAAGCATTAATTCGCATTTTTTTATCTTAGCAGGAACACTGGACACAGTGTTTGAATTTCAAATTCTACGCGTTATTTCATATTTTTTTCCTCTCAGAAGAAAAGCACTGCATCGTATAAGAATCATAAACTATAAGTATTAATTCGCATTTTTTTATCTCAGCAGTAACACTGGACACAGTGTTTGAATTTCAAATTCTACGCGTTACTTCATATTTTCTTCCTCTCAGAACAAAAGCACTGCATCGTGTAAGAATCATAAACTATAAGCATTAATTTGCATATTTTTATCTCAGCAGTAACACTGGACACAGTGTTTGAATTTCAAATTCTACGCCTTATTTCATATTTTCTTCCTCTCAGAAGAAAAGCACTGCATCGTGTAAGAATCATAAACTATAAGCATTAACTCGCATTTTTTTTATCTCAGCAGTAACACTGGACACAGTGTTTGAATTTCAAATTCTACGCGTTATTTCATATTTTCTTCGGCTCAGAAGAAAAACACTGCATCGTGTAAGAATCATAAATTATAAGCATTAATTTGCATTTTTTTAACTCAGCAGTTACACTGGACACAGTGTTTCAATTTCAAATTCTACGCGTTATTTCATATTTTCTTCCTCTCAGAAGAAAAGCACTGCATCGTGTAAGAATCATAAACTATAAGCATTAATTCGCATTTTTTTTATCTCAGCAGTAACACTGGACATAGTGTTTGAATTTCAAATTCTACGCGTTATTTCATATTTTCTTCCTCTCAGAAGAAAAGCACTGCATCGTCTAAGAATCATAAACTATAAGCATTAATTCGCATTTTTTTTATCTCAGCAGTAACACTGGACACAGTGTTTGAATTTCAAATTCTACGCGTTATTTCATATTTCCTTCCTCTCAGAAGAAAAGCACTGCATCGTTTAAGAATCATAAACTATAAGCATTAATTCGCATTTTTTTTATCTCAGCAGTAACAATGGACACAGTGTTTGAATTTCAAATTCTACGCGTTATTTCATATTTTCTTCCTCTCAGAAGAAAAGCACTCCATTGTGTAAGAATCATAAACTATAAGTATTAATTCGCATATTTTTATCTCAGCAGTAATACTGGACACAGTGTTTGAGTTTCAAATTCTACGCGTTATTTCATATTTTCTTCCTCTCAGAAGAAAAGCACTGCATCGTGTAAGAATCATAAGCTATAAGTATTAATTCGCTATTTTTATCTCAGCAGTAACACTGGACACAGTGTTTGAATTTGAAATTCTACGCGTTATTTCATATTTTCTTCCTCACAGAAGAAAAGCACTGCATCGTGTAAGAATCATAAACTATAAGTATTAATTCGCATTTTTTTATCTCAGCAGTAAAACACTGGACACAGTGTTTGAATTTCAAATTCTACGCGTTATTTAATATTTTCTTCATCTCAGAAGAAAAGCACTGCATCGTGTAAGAATCATAAACTATAAGCATTAATTCGCATATTTTTATCTCAGCAGTAACACTGGACACAGTGTTTGAATTTCAAATTCTAAGCTTTATTTCATATTTTCTTCCTCTAAGAAGAAAAGCACTGCATCGTGTAAGAATCATAAACTATAAGCATTAATTCGCATTTTTTTTATCTCAGCAGTAACACTGGAGACAGTGTTTGAATTTCAAATTCTACGCGTTATTTCATATTTCCTTCCTCTAAGAAGAAAAGCACTACATCGCGTAAGAATCATAAACTATAAGCATTAATTCGCATTTTTTTTATATCAGCAGTATCACTGGACACAGTGTTTGAATTTCAAATTCTACGCGTTATTTCATATTACCTTCCTCTCAGAAGAAAAGCACTGCATCGTGTGAGAATCATAAACCATAAGCATTAATTCGCATTTTTTTTATCTCAGCAGTAAAACTGGACACAGTGTTTGAATTTCAAATTCTACGCGTTATTTCATATTTCCTTCCTCTCAGAAGAAAAGCACTGCATCGTGTAAGAATCATAAACCATAAGCATTAATTCGCATATTTTTATCTCAGCAGTAACACTGGACACAGTGTTTGAATTTCAAATTCTACGAGTTATTTCATATTTCCTTCCTCTCAGAAGAAAAGCACTGCAAATTGTAAGAATCATAAACTATAAGCATTAATTCGCATATTTTTATCTTAGCAGTAACACTGGACACAGTGTTTGAATTTCAAATTCTATGCGTTATTTCATATTTCCTTCCTCTCAGAAGTAAAACACTGCATCGCGTAAGAATCATAAAATATAAGCATTAATTCGCATTTTTTTATATCAGCAGTAACACTAGACACAGTGTTTGAATTTCAAATTCTACGCGTTATTTCATATTTCCTTCCTCTCAGAAGAAAAGCACTGCATCGTGTAAGAATCATAAACTATAAGCATTAATTCGCATTTTTTTTATCTCGGCAGTAAAACAGGACACCGTAATTGAATTTCAAATTCTACGCCTTATTTCATATTTTCTTTTACTCAGAAGAAAAACACTGCATCGTGTAAGAATCATAAACTATAAGCATTAATTTGCATTTTTTTAACTCAGCAGTTACACTGGACACAGTGTTTCAATTTCAAATTCTACGCGTTATTTCATATTTTCATCCTCTCAGAAGAAAAGCACTGCATCGTGTAAGAATCATAAACTATAAGCATTAATTCGCATTTTTTTTATCTCAGCAGTAACACTGGACATAGTGTTTGAATTTCAAATTCTACGCGTTATTTCATATTTTCTTCCTCTCAGAAGAAAAGCACTGCATCGTGTAAGAATCATAAATTATAAGCATTAATTCGCATTTTTTTTATCTCAGCAGTAACACTGGACACAGTGTTTGAATTTCAAATTCTACGCGTTATTTCATATTTCCTTCCTCTCAGAAGAAAAGCACTGCATCGTTTAAGAATCATAAACTATAAGCATTAATTCGCATTTTTTTTATCTCAGCAGTAACAATGGACACAGTGTTTGAATTTCAAATTCTACGCGTTATTTCATATTTTCTTCCTCTCAGAAGAAAAGCACTCCATTGTGTAAGAATCATAAACTATAAGTATTAATTCGCATATTTTTATCTCAGCAGTAATACTGGACACAGTGTTTGAGTTTCAAATTCTACGCGTTATTTCATATTTTCTTCCTCTCAGAAGAAAAGCACTGCATCGTGTAAGAATCATAAGCTATAAGTATTAATTCGCTATTTTTATCTCAGCAGTAACACTGGACATAGTGTTTGAATTTGAAATTCTACGCGTTATTTCATATTTTCTTCCTCACAGAAGAAAAGCACTGCATCGTGTAAGAATCATAAACTATAAGTATTAATTCGCATTTTTTTATCTCAGCAGTAAAACACTGGACACAGTGTTTGAATTTCAAATTCTACGCGTTATTTAATATTTTCTTCATCTCAGAAGAAAAGCACTGCATCGTGTAAGAATCATAAACTATAAGCATTAATTCGCATATTTTTATCTCAGCAGTAACACTGGACACAGTGTTTGAATTTCAAATTCTAAGCGTTATTTCATATTTTCTTCCTCTAAGAAGAAAAGCACTGCATCGTGTAAGAATCATAAACTATAAGCATTAATTCGCATTTTTTTTATCTCAGCAGTAACACTGGAGACAGTGTTTGAATTTCAAATTCTGCGCGTTATTTCATATTTCCTTCCTCTCAGAAGAAAAGCATTACATCGCGTAAGAATCATAAACTATAAGCATTAATTCGCATTTTTTTTTATATCAGCAGTATCACTGGACACAGTGTTTGAATTTCAAATTCTACGCGTTATTTCATATTACCTTCCTCTCAGAAGAAAAGCACTGCATCGTGTGAGAATCATAAACCATAAGCATTAATTCGCATTTTTTTTATCTCAGCAGTAAAACTGGACACAGTGTTTGAATTTCAAATTCTACGCGTTATTTCATATTTCCTTCCTCTCAGAAGAAAAGCACTGCATCGTGTAAGAATCATAAACCATAAGCATTAATTCGCATTTTTTTATCTTAGCAGTAACACTGGACACAGTGTTTGAATTTCAAATTCTACGCGTTATTTCATATTTTTTTCCTCTCAGAAGAAAAGCACTGCATCGTATAAAAATCATAAACTATAAGTATTAATTCGCATTTTTTTATCTCAGCAGTAACACTGGACACAGTGTTTGAATTTCAAATTCTACGCGTTACTTCATATTTTCTTCCTCTCAGAACAAAAGCACTGCATCGTGTAAGAATCATAAACTATAAGCATTAATTTGCATATTTTTATCTCAGCAGTAACACTGGACACAGTGTTTGAATTTCAAATTCTACGCCTTATTTCATATTTTCTTCCTCTCAGAAGAAAAGCACTGCATCGTGTAAGAATCATAAACTATAAGCATTAACTCGCATTTTTTTTATCTCAGCAGTTACACTGGACACAGTGTTTGAATTTCAAATTCTACGCGTTATTTCATATTTTTTTCGGCTCAGAAGAAAAACACTGCATCGTGTAAGAATCATAAACTATAAGCATTAATTTGCATTTTTTTAACTCAGCAGTTACACTGGACAAAGTGCTTAAAATTTCATATTCTACGCGTTATTTCATATTTTCTTCCTCTCAGAAGAAAAGCACTGCATCGTGTAAGAATCATAAACTATAAGCATTAATTCGCATTTTTTTTATCTCAGCAGTAACACTGGACATAGTGTTTGAATTTCAAATTCTACGCGTTATTTCATATTTTCTTCCTCTCAGAAGAAAAGCACTGCATCGTGTAAGAATCATAAACTATAAGCATTAATTCGCATTTTTTTTATCTCAGCAGTAACACTGGACACAGTGTTTGAATTTCAAATTCTACGCGTTATTTCATATTTCCTTCCTCTCAGAAGAAAAGCACTGCATCGTTTAAGAATCATAAACTATAAGCATTAATTCGCATTTTTTTTATCTCAGCAGTAACAATGGACACAGTGTTTGAATTTCAAATTCTACGCGTTATTTCATATTTTCTTCCTCTCAGAAGAAAAGCACTCCATTGTGTAAGAATCATAAACTATAAGTATTAATTCGCATATTTTTATCTCAGCAGTAATACTGGACACAGTGTTTGAGTTTCAAATTCTACGCGTTATTTCATATTTTCTTCCTCTCAGAAGAAAAGCACTGCATCGTGTAAGAATCATAAGCTATAAGTATTAATTCGCTATTTTTATCTCAGCAGTAACACTGGACACAGTGTTTGAATATCAAATTCTACGCGTTATTTCATATTTTCTTCCTCTCAGTAGAAAAGCACTGCATCGTGTAAGAATCATAAACCATAAGCATTAATTCGCATTTTTTTAAACTCAGCAGTAACACTGGACACAGTGTTTGAATTTCAAATTCTACGCGTTATTTCATATTTCCTTCCTCTCAGAAGAAAAGCACCACATCGTGTGAGAATCATAAACCATAAGCAATAATTCGCATTTTTTTTATCTCAGTCGTAAAACTGGACACCGTGTTTGAATTTCAAATTCTACGCGTTATTTCATATTTCCTTCTACTCAGAAGAAAAGCACTGCATCGTGTAAGAATCATAAACTATAAGCATTAATTCGCATTTTTTTTATCTCAGCAGTAACACTGGACATAGTGTTTGAATTTCAAATTCTACGCGTTATTTCAATTTTCCTTCCTCTCAGAAGAAAAGCACTGCATCGTCTAAGAATCATAAACTATAAGCAATAATTCGCATTTTTTTTATCTCAACAGTAACACTGGACACAGTGTTTGAATTACAATTTCTACGCGTTATTTCATATTTCCTTCCTCTCAGAAGAAAAGCACTGCATCGTGTAAGAATCATAAACCATAAGCATTAATTCGCATTTTTTTTAACTCAGCAGTAACACTGGACACAGTGTTTGAATTTCAAATTCTACGCGTTATTTCATATTTCCTTCCTCGCAGAAGAAAAGCAGTGCATCGTGTAAGAATCATAAACTATAAGCATTAATTCGAATTTTTTATACCTCAGAAGTAACACTGGACACAGTGTTTGAATTTCAAATTCTACGCGTTATTTCATATTTCCTTCCTCTCAGAAGAAAAGCACTGCATCGTGTGAGAATCATAAACCATAAGCATTAATTCGCATTTTTTGTTTCTCATTAGTAACACTGGACACAGTGTTTGAATTTCAAATTCTACGCGTTATTTCATATTTCCTTCCTCTCAGAAGAAAAGCACTGCATCGCGTAAGAATCATAAACTATAAGCAATAATTCGCATTTTTTTATCTCAGCAGTAACACTGGACACAGTGTTTGAATTTCAAATTCTACGCGTTATTTCATATTTCCTTCCTCTCAGAAGAAAAGCACTGCATCGTGTAAGAATCATAAACTATAAGCATTAATTCGCATATTTTTATCTCAGCAGTAACACTGGACACAGTGTTTGATTTTCAAAATCTACGCGTTATTTCATATTTCCTTCCTCTCAGAAGAAAAGCACTGCATCGTGTAAGGATCATAAAATATAAGTATTAATTCGCATTTTTTTTATCTCAGCAGTATCACTGGACACAGTGTTTGAATTTCAAATTCTACGCGTTATTTCATATTTCCTTCCTCTCAGAAGAAAAGCACTGCATCGTGTAAGAATCATAAACTATAAGCATTAATTCGCATTTTTTTATCTCTGCAGTAACACTGGACACAGTGTTTGAATTTCAAATTCTACGCGTTATTTCATATTTTCTTCCTTTTAGAAGAAAAGCACTGCATCGTGTAAGAAACATAAACTATATGCATTAATTCGCATATTTTTATCTCAGCACTAACACTGAACACTGTGTTTGAATTTCAAATTCTACGCGTTATTTCATATTTTCTTCCTCTCAGAAGAAAAGCACTGCATCGTGTATGAATCATAAACTATAAGCATTAATTCGCATTTTTTTTATCTAAGAGGTAACACTGGATACAGTGTTTGAATTTAAAATTCTACGCGTTATTTCATATTTCCTTCCTCTCAGAAGAAAAGCACTGCATCGCGTAAGAATCATAAACTATAAGCATTAATTCGCATTTTTTTATCTCAGCAGTAACACTGGACACAGTGTTTGAATTTCAAATTCTACGCGTTATTTCATATTTCCTTCCTCTCAGAAGAAAAGCACTGCATCGTGTAAGAATCATAAATTATAAGCATTAATTCGCATTTTTTTTATCTCAGCAGTAACACTGGACACAGTGTTTGAATTTCAAAATTCTACGCGTTATTTCATATTTCCTTCCTCTCAGAAGAAAAGCACTGCATCGTGTAAGAATCATAAACTATAAGCATTAATTCGCATTTTTTTTTATCTCAGCAGTAACACTGGTCACAGTGTTTGAATTTCAAATTCTACGCGTTATTTCATATTTTCTTCTACTTAGAAGAAAAGCACTGCATCGTGTAAGAATCATAAACTATAAGCATTAATTCGCATTTTTTTTATCTCAGCAGTAACACTGGACACAGTGTTTGAATTTCAAATTCTACGCGTTATTTCATATTTCTTTCCTCTCAGAAGAAAAGCACTGCATCGTGTAAGAATCATAAACCATAAGCATTAATTCGCATTTTTTTAAACTCAGCAGTATTACTGGACACAGTGTTTGAATTTCAAATTCCACGCGTTATTTCATATTTTCTTCCTTTTAGAAGAAAAGCACTGCATCGTGTAAGAATCATAAACTATATGCATTAATTCGCATTTTTTTTATCTCAGCAGTAAAACTGAGCTCAGTGTTTTAATTTTAAATTCTACGCGTTGTTTCATATTTTCTTTATCTCAGCAGAAGAACTTCGCATTGCGAATAATTTTAAATTATAATTATTAATTCGCAATTTCTTTATATCAGCAGTGAAGCAGATCATTGTGTTAGAATTTTGAATTCTACGCGTTATTTCATATCTTCTTCATCACATTATTTAAACTTTGTATTGAGTAAGAATATTAAATTATAAGATTATATTCACATTTTTTTATATCAGCAGTTTTTTCATATTTTCTTCATCTCAGCAGAAAAACCTGGCATTGTGTGAGAATTTTAAATTATAAGCATTAATTGGCATTTGTTTTATCTCAGCAGTGAAACTTTTCGCTGTGTTTTAATTTTAAATTCTACGCGTTGTTTCATATTTCCTTCATCTCAGTAGTAAAACTGCGCATTGTGTAAGAATATTAAATTATAAGCATTAATTCATATATTTTTTTGTTCCAGTAGTGAAACTGTTCACTGCGTTTAAATTATAAATCTACGTGTTATTTCATATTTTCTTTATCTCGGCAGTAAAACTGTGATTGCTGTAAGAATTTAAAATTATAAACATTAATTCGCATTTTTTTATCTGAGACTTACAACTGTTCAATTTGTTAGAATTCTAAATTCTACGCGTCATTTGGTATTTTTTTTATATAAGCAGTTATTAGAGCGTTATGTAAGAATTTTAAATTATAGGCATTTATTCGCTTTTTTTATCTCAGCATAGAAACTGTTCACCGTGTTAAAATTTTAAATTTTACGCGCCATTTCATATTTTCCTCATCTTAGCAATAAAAATGTGAGTTGTGTAAGAATTTTAATTTATAAGCATTATTTCGCATTTTTTTATCTCAGCGCTGAAACTGTTCACTGTGATAGAATTTTAAATTCTATGTATTATTTCATACTTTCATCATCTCATCAGTAAAACTGTGCATTGTGTAAGAATAAAAAATTATAAGCATTAAATCGCATTTTTTTCATCTCAGCATTCAAACTTTTCGATTTGTTAAAATATTTAAATTCTTGGCGTCATTTCGTATTTTCTTCATCTCAGCAGTGAAACTTACTTATCTTATTATACTTTTTAATTCTAGGCGTCATTTCGTATTTTCTTCGTCTCAGCAGTAAATCTGTGCATTGTGTAAGATTTTTAAATTAAAGGTGTTCATAGGCATTATTTTATCCCAGCAGTAAAGCTATTCATTGTATTAAATTTTTAAGGTCTAAACGGTATTTCGATTTTCTTCGTCTCAGAAGTGAAACTTTGCATTTTGTAAAAATTTTGAATTATAAGCATGAATTCGCATTTTGTTAATCTCAGCAGCTAAATCTTCTTTGTACTACAATTATAAGTTCTAGGCGTCATTTCCCGTTTTATTCGATTGAGCAGTAAATCTGTGCATTGTGTATGAATTATAAATTATAGGTGTGAATTCGCATTTTTTTCATTTCAGCTGTGAAACTCTTCATTGTATTACAGTTTTAAATTCTAGGCGTCATTTCGCATTTCCTTCGTCTCAGGAGAAAACTGTGCATTGTTTTAGAATTATTAATTACAAGCATGAATCCGCATTTTGTTCATCTCAGCTGTGAAACTGTTATTATATTAGAATTTTAACTTGTTGGAGTCATTTTGCATTTTCTTCTCCTTGGCAGTGAAACTGTGCATCGTTTAACAATTTTGAAATAAAGCATAAATTCGCATTTTTTCCATCTCATCAGTATTAATTTCCCCGAAAGGCATCTCATGAGGAAAAAGCCGCGACACTTTCGCCACATTTTCTGTATAATTTCAGAAAATGTAACGCAGAGATCAACCTCGCGACGTCTCCTTGTTTTTCAAGCCAATTTAAATCGAATGAGAGAGGTCTTTTGCCTTCCTTGATATTCTTCAAATTAATTTTCATACATTCATACCAAGTGTTTTACACCATACCAATTGTAGTTTATGTTAATAAATATATTTTAATGAATATTATTTTATTTATACACAAAAATCAATGATAAGGAGTCTCTTATTATTTCACTTTTTGGGTTTTTTAAATTTCCTGGATATTTTTCATCCAAATAGATTTTTTGCCCCCTTTGAGAATTTTCCAAAGTTATTCTGTGAATTTTCATTTTATTAAAAATGGTTAGTGCTTCAATATGATTTTCAAATATTTTTCATCAAAATTGACTGACTATGAATCAACAATTAATTATTTTTACTATCTGTATTTTTTTATTTTTTGTAATTATTTTTAATTCTCATTTTTAATACTGCAATAGGTCAAAAACTTTCAATGTAATATAATCAATAGAGTTCAATAGAACTAAGTAATACTTTGATTGAATTGTTGGGACATGAGTTTCTGAAATGATGACATATGAACCAATAGCACCATCAATTTGTTCAATTAAAGATGGCGTAAAGCGACCTGATGGTAAAAAAGATCTTTGGGAGTCAATGAATAAAAATGGAATTTGTGATCCCCTACTTCAAACTGGGCTTTTTTAAAAGCAAAAGAATGTTATTTTAACTTTAATTTTAAGGCACTGAACTTTAAGCACAGCTTGTCACTAAAATATTAAATAGTTGAAAAGAAGAATCTTAACATCACGTTATGAACTTTGCCGTCCGTTTGAACATTTTGTTGGATACCATTATTGGTGGCCACTTTCATCGTTGACTTTTGACCCGTGAGAACCAATGAGGACTTAAAAAGAGGGATCAAGTGGCCCTAGGCATTAGTGTCTTTAGCACGCAAGTAATCTTATTATTTGTTACAATGATGGCCCGTCAAACGCCTTGCCTCAGAGAACGAGGGGAGCCCTGCGAAGATACAACGCACCGGGACCCAGCAGTCGTGCTGATTCGCCCGATCACCCGGGGAGGGGGTTGGATGGGAAGGAACAAGGAAAGAGGCGCCGCCGCGGTAAGGAGCCCGTCGACGCCTCTGGGATAGGGATAGAGACGGGGTGAAACACTGTACCGCTATAGAAGCGGAAAGGGCCAAAATAAATAGCGAAACCAGGCATCAGCCATTAATGTGCCAACGAGTTTGGCGGATTTTCCTATTAAAGACAAGATCGATCCATCGATCAAATCGTCGGATGACCTTTGCCTCAAAGGGCGGGCTCGCCGGTTGCACTCCTGGAGACAGGGTCTGGAAGCGTTAGCTTATCACCTCTGCACCACAGAAGGGGGAGGACTGGAAGGAAAAAGGAAGGAGGCGCCGCCGCGATGGGAGCCCGACGACGACGCCTCCTGGGAGACCTTTGCCTCAGTAATATTCTTGTACGTCATCAAGTTTCCGCTTCTTATTGGTTGATCTTACCTTTAAATTGAGCTCCAATAGAAATTTATTGTGCGCCACGTTGATGTCCTCGTGATGTGGCTAAACCCTTGTAAACCAATGACCTCCCCATAAACATAGAAGGTCAACTAAAGGGCAGTTTGAAGCGAAGCACTTGTCCATTATTTTTGGCGCACTTAATTGAAAAAGGTTGGCTCTATTTGAGTCCCTCCGTAAACGAATGCATGCATAGGCTGGTGACCTTTGACTCCAACACGATCCCTGGAGATATAATGGCTGCAGGATGGTGACGTAAGGACATCTTCATTGACTTTTCCATCCTTCCAAACCTAGAGTTTGATACCTTGGTTGTCCTGATAATCCACCCCATACTTCTGTGATCTTTGACCCCGCCAATCTGTTTGCGGTCATCTATTTGAAAGGAGGGATCGTTGGACCTCGCCAATGACTTTGGTGACGTTAAAACCATATCATCAGGTATGCTGGTTGTCAAGATGTTGCCAAATAAACTTCGCTAACATTTGGCACACGGATTTCCCGCGGAGGTCACTAACTACACGGTCCAATTATACGTGCTGTAGCTTTAAACAAGAGAGACATCAGTTGAGTCATAATTTTATAGTATCAAGAAGTTTATATGGTGAGATAAAAAATCTGCATTTCCATTATGGAGGGATATAGAGCCTAAGAATAGCCTAATCAAGACAAGAGCAAATTAGAAATAGTCCCGAATCGCAATAATACTTGTTCCGAAGTAATAATCGTGGCTGTGGTTAATTGCCGTAATTTAAGGAATAAGAGTCCCGAATTCCACCATTTAATTCATAGTACGAAGTGAAACGTTATTATTGGAACTGAAAGTTGGCTAATAGATGATGGTACAGACAATGAGATCTTCCCAAAATCGTTCACCGTTTAAAGGAAAGACAGAATAATTCGAGCTGGAGGCGGAGTATTTATATTGGTAAAGAATTCAATCGTCAGCCAAGCGGTAACCGTAATTGAAACCATGTGAATTTGAATGTGAATTTTGCTGGAGACGAAAGAGAGAGAGAGGTTTGCCTAAAATTTGTGAAGCTTATATTACTGTACAAACTTCGTCAATCGTAGCAACTGATAGGTATATATTATACCAATTGACTTTCTACCTCGTCCTTGCCATGCTCTAGCTATAGCTTCTACCCGAAAAATGGAATTTTCTATTTTTTCTGACTCACTACCTTCCCCATGTCAACGCTTCAATCGTATTGAAATGCGTCGTAGCTTGTGTGTGTGTGCGTTGACAGCGGAACCAATTCGAGAACTCACATATGTATTGTGTGCAGACTGTTTTGCTGTGATTGTGTATTCGTGAAACCAAGAAAAATGGTGAAACTCGGTCACAGTATCATGAAATAAAAGTTTCTTTGAACAATATGAGCATATCTTGTGTTTCTTTAACTGTCAATTGCATTTCATAGATAACCGCCTAAAAGTTATTTTTCATTATTTCAAAAAGTGCCTTTCTTATGCCCTATGAAGTGGCATTAACTTTCCGAACACTTACATCAAAACAATAGAGAGCAACAGATTTTTTTGTAATTTCACAGGAGTTACGTGTTTTCGTATGTGATTAAGTTTCTCCAGCTAAGTATTCGTCGTGGATTTTCATACATGTTTTAAGAGTGCACATTGCGGTCACAGCTTCGATGGAAATGGTTGGCCCTAAGAATACTTGTATCGCAAATTCGACGGTGTGCCATGGAATTTGTCATTACCAGCGTCTGCTTAAATGTGATTTTGGGATATTTCTTCCGCAAGTCACCGCTAATTAATGTTTTATCCAACATTTTCTCAAAACAAATACGATTAAAGGAGCAAATAATCGCTCATTTGTATCAAATATAAGATAAATTAACAAATGGCAAGCCCAAATAGAGCCATCAATTCCACTGTTGCCTCAATCGACTTCCAACAACCATTGCCGAAAATATTACTTGCAGTGCCTGCGGGATTAGAAGACTGCAAGAACTTGCCATAGGCCTCGCATCAGCCTCGCCAGGTGAGCAAATGAAAGTGCCCTCGGCTACAAACAATGAACATTTAATCGACAGGAAGGGAGGAGATACACATAATATCACATCATACACACTTCTCTCTCTCACAGCTCGAGAAAACAAGACTTGTCCCTGCCACGTCACTGGGTGGGCGGCGACGGTGCTGCCGCGGTGGTTGAGGCGGCGGCCGCCGTCTGCAGGAGGCGCCGCAGCGCGACCATCACCTGGTCTTCGGCGGCACGCAGCGCCTCGCGCATGGCGCCAGTGTACGGGTCGAAGGGCAGGGCGCGGCGCCGGCGCTTGTAGATGCCCTCCCTGCGCGCGAGTGCGCAGTCGATGGCGGTGCGCGGCGCGCGCAAGCCCAGGAAGGCGAGCAGTGCGCGCAACTCCTGCTCGACGTGCGTCACGAGACGGTCGTAGAGGACGACGTGCATGGGGCCACGGAAGTGCTCCAGCCAGTCGAGGTTGGTGCGACGCCAGGTGATCAGCTTATCCGCCACGAAGTCCTGCCAATCTGCAATCAAAACACGTCCACAATGAAAACAGGCTCAAAGGACTGCGGCGAGCGAGGAAACACAGCCCATGCACGAACGCGGCTGGGAACAGTTTCATTGGGAGGCTGACGAAATCTTTGGAAGTCATGCAAGCTCCAGAGCATCACGACGAGCAAAACACCACTGCGACAGAAACGAAAATGCGAGCAGGTGGACATTCCCTCCGCCATGATGACTCGGCAATAAATGCCATTACATCAGGCCTCCCTAATTCCATATTTTTGTAAACGGCTGGCGCCCACCACAGCCACACGAACACCGGGTGCAAATCAGTCCGTGAATAGAATTTAAACGACATATTTCCTCACGTGTTTTCCTTCCCAGGGCAATTTGCGTAGCTGACATGGATCTTTACGGATGTCCTACGCTTAAGACATTAACTACAAATGAGGGATGTTTATTAACTGCCCAACATTGCATAGTCCACGTGATGGTGTCACGTAATAAACACTGTTGGAATGGAAGTGGGATACCCTAACGACTATCTCTTCCCTGAAAACATGGAGTTCAATCGAACGAGCCTCGGATGAAATCGCAGGGCCCAGCCCTTAAGGGTGGGTGTCGTAGGTGGCATTGTTTATTGGCAAGGCCCTTGGGGTCCGTATCATGCGAAATTCTTGTAGAGACATCGTCATCTTTTTCAGCATCAGCGACAGCATCCAAGGAGGAGGACAAGAAGACCAAGAGGATGGAGAAGAAAAAGGCATTTATGAATGTAGGGACGTGGAATGTGAGGACGATGGTGAGGGCGGGTAAAATATATAATATAAAAAGGGATATGCAGAAAGGGAGGATAGATATCCTGAGTATATCCGAAATTAGGAGGGGGGACAGCGGGGACTACTGCGGTGACGGGTACAGGGTTATATATAGCAGTGGAGAAGAAAGTCAACGAGGGGTGGCTTTAGTATTAAACGGAAAGATGGGTAAGCGTGTGGTAGGTATAGACTAGGTAAGCGATAGATTTCTTGTGGTAGAAATAGAGGCACAACCCACCAACCTTGTGATGGTTCAAGTTTACTTGCCCACTAGTAATCATTGATAAGTAAATTAGGTGTATGAACAGCTCAAGCAAATAAATTAGAGAAACTCCGGGTAAGAAAAATCTGGTAGTGATGGGGGATTGGAATGCTTCAGTTGGGGAAGGGAGGGATGAAAACGAAGTAGGAGAATTTGGTATAGGAATTCGGAACGACAGGGGAGAGAAAGCAGCAGAAGTTTGCAGGAGAAACAAGTTATTCATCACAAACACTTGGTTTCATCATCACAAAGTGCGAAGGTACACGTGGAGAAGTCTAGAGGACATTGGGAGATATCAGATAGACTACATTATGGTAAGACAGAGGTTTAGGTATAGTGTGAAAAACTCGCGCAGTTTCCCAGCAGCAGATGCGGATTCGGACCACAACCTAGTACTTATGAAATGCAATGTAATATTCAAAAGACTTATGAAAGTAAGGAAGGCGATGAAATGGAACGTATAAGCCCTGAAGGGGAGTATGAGGAGAGAATATCAGGAACTAGTGGACATTAGTATACGGGAGATTGAAGGTACTAAGACTGTTGAGGAAATATGGGATAATATTAAAACTGGAGTAGTCAAAGCGGCTGAGAAGTCAATTGGTTACGTTGACAGTAGAAGAATAAAGAAGCCGTGGATAACTGAGAACATGATAAGGGAAAGGGAAGGGAAGAACATGGGCACAGAACAGGGCAAAATAATGTATAGACAAATTAATAATCGATTACGGCGTGAAACAAAGAGAGCAAGGGAGGCTTGATGGTAAAGAGAGTGTGAGGAAATGGAAAAGTTCCAAAAGGATGGAGAAGTAGGCGCCGAAGTAAAGTCGCTATCGGGCGGCAAAAGAGGGCAAGTCATGTCGAAAATTAATGTTAAAGATGGGAGGATACTAACCGAGTGAGAAGAGGTACAGAGTAGATGGAAGGAATACGTGGAGGATCTGTATGACGGAATGAACAGACCAGAGAGATTAACTTTATAGGAGGAAAGTGCAGTAAAAAAGGATAATCTTTGGCCGCGGATATTAGATTCAGAAATAGAGAAAGCACTTCGTGATATGAAGGCTAGGAAAGCAATGGTCGTGGAAAATATCCCGTGTGAGCTTCTGAAGAAAATCGGGAGGGATAGTAAGAAAAGGTTTTTCAAACTAGGACGCAGGATCTATGAGAAGGGATGTTGGCCGGAGGATTTCGTGAAGACGGTTTTAATTCCGCTTCCGAAAAAGAAGAAAGCTGTGGAATGCGGATTTTATAGGACTATCAGCCTAATATCGCATGCGGCGAAAGTGGTGCTGAGGATATTGAACAGACGAATGGAGGCGAGGGCAAACGAGTATTTGGGGGAAGATCAGTTTGGTTTCAATAGAGGGAAGTAAACTCATGATTCAATAGCAATAATGAGGTCCCTCGTGGAGAGGAACCTATAATATGAGCAGGACGTGTATTCCTGCTTCGTGGATTTTGAAAAGCATTTGATAGAGTGAGGAGGGAAAGGCGACTGATTCGTAATCTGTATATGGCCCAGACTGCGAAAGTGAGGGTAGCGGACGGAGAATCTGGGTGGGAAATGGGCCAAGAGTAAGTCAAGGCTCTCCTCTATCGCCGCTGCTCTTTAACGTGTACACTGAAGAGATGGTAAGGGAAGCGTGGGATGAGTTAGAAGCTGGAATAAAAGTGGGAGGAATGATGTTCAAATCAGTGAGATTCAAGGATGATCAGGCGTTGATCAGCCAGTCAGCGAGGGGGCTTCAGGCTCTAGTTGATGCGTTATACGAGCGTTGCGAGGAGTATGGGATGAAGATTAATCACAAGAAGACTTAAGGTTATGCGTTTTTGTAAAGCATCACGAGCGAGGAATGTGAGAATGTAAGATAAAGGTGGGTGGAGAAAAACTTGAACAGGTAGAGCAATTTAACTATTTGGGCAGCACATTAGAGGAAAACGGACACAGTAGCAAGGACATCAGGAAGCTAATTGCACTAGCAAAGGAGGCCTTCATGAACAGGAAGGATGGAGCTTCTGAGAGGACCGTTATGTAAGAGTTTAAAGAAAAGGTTAGTGAAGAGTTTGATTTGGAGTGTAGCTCTCTACGGTGCGGAAACGTGGACACTGAGGAAAGAAGACGAGAGAGGATTGTAGATATTCGAGATGTGGGTGTGGCGAAGAATGGAGAGAGTGAAATGGACGGAGAGGAAAAGGAACGACGAAGTGCTGGACATGGTGGGCGAGGAGAGGCAGCTTTTAGATGAGATACGGAGGAGACAGAAGGTATGGATGGAGTTAGTGCTTAGCGGTGAGGGGATGTTGAAAATGGTGTTGGAGGGTAGAATGTTCGGGAAACCAGGGAGAGGAAGGAAAATAATAGGATTTTTTAGACAGAATGAAAGGGAGTAGGCCTTATTGTGAGTTAAAGAAGGAAGTGCTGGAAGGAAAGGGAGGCTCCCGGATCACTACCTGAATACTCCATGGAAACCTACCTTAATCGGTAGAAAACTTTAATAATAATAAATTTGGCGCAAACCAAAATGGAAAGTCCGGTTAGAACGGAAAGTGGATGCATTAAGACAAGACCTTGCACGTTTAATCCAGTTTTCGACTGGTAATCCCAGTACATCATTTAAAAAAAAGTTGAGAAGGCATTCATAAAATACCGTTCGCACACTCAATAGGACAAACCAAATGAAAATATATAAGAAATTATTGACACCCTCAAGCAAAAACTTGCAGCCACAAATATGAGACTCAAAAAATATAATAAATGCACAAGAAGAAAACAACAGAATTTCCAATTTGAATATAATCAACGAAATTTTTACAGAACATTGGGCAATAACAAACAGAAGAAATCCATTTCTTTTGAAAAAAACCTGAGTAATTTTAACTCTCAGGAAGCGGAGAAATTTTGATCAAATATATGGTCGAATGATACATCCCATAATGGAAATGCGACCTGGATGAGAAATGAAAGAGCAGCATCGGAAAACATAGAAACTATGATTCTCCCCTTGATTACAATTGAAATTCTGGAAAAAAAATTCTTAGCCGAACCCATAACTGGAAAAGCCCAGGAAGTGATACAACTTTTGGTACAAAAAATTCACCAGCTGCCATAAGCATCTACTAAAAATAGAAACAAATTTTTGAAGCTTCCAGAAAATATTTCAGCTTTTTTAATGGAAGGTAAAACATATTTACTGCCAAAAAACGATCCAACAAAATATAGACCGATAACTTGTCTACAAACATTTTATAAAATGTTCACCTCTTGCATAACGGAAGTAATCAACAACCATATACTCGTAGATGAGTACCACATTTTAACGGAAGAACAAAAGGGGTGTTGCAGAGGAAGCAAAGGTTGCAAGGAACAGTTGGTAATTGATTCAATAATTCTTTAAAAAATACAAGAAAAGAATAGGAACCTACACAGTTGCTACATAGATTACAAAAAAGCTTTTGACTCTGTTCCCCATTCCTGGCTTATTGAAGTACTAAACATCTATAAAATTCACCCAGAAGTTATTGAATGTCTCCATACTGTGTTGAAAAAATGGAGCACCATCTTGCACATAAAAACTGACGAGGGTCTTTTGCAGACAAATAATATCAAAATCAAACGGGGAATATTTCAAGGTGACTCTTTGAGTGCGTTATGGTTCTGCCTTGCGCTAAACCCTTTATCAAATCTCCTGAATAATATTCAATATGGAGTCAAAATAAAAGGAAAAGAACCAAGATGCCATACTCTATCACATCTTTTCTATATGGACGATTTCAAGCTGTATGCCGGATCTAATAATAATATAAATCAATTAGTCCGTTTAACTGATATATTTTCTCAGGATATAAACAAGGGATTTGGAATAGATAAATGTAAAACTATCACAATAATCCGAGGTAAAGTACAAAGGAATGATATTCCACTACAGGATGGGCAAATAATAGAGGCCATGGATGAGGGAGATACCTATAAATACCTAGGATTCCAACAAGCAAGACGACTAGACCACTCTACGATAAAGCAAAAGCTTTCGACTGAATTCCAAAATAGAATCAAGAAATTTGTTCGCACGGAATTGAACAGCAAAAACCTCACTAATTCAATTAATACATTTGCCATCCCTCTCCTGACATACTCCTTTGGTATAATCAAATGGTCACAAACAGATCTAGACGACCTACAAAGAAATCCGGTCCCAAATGACAGAGAAAAATATGCTCCATAAAAACTCGAATATAGAGAGGAGCACGTTGCCCAGAAAATTTAGTGGAACAGAATCGTAGACATCAAGAATCAGCACAACTCACAACTTTCTCAGTTACGGAAATATTTTTTCAGCAAGAAATCTACCTCGAATCTCCTGAGAACTATCTGTGACTCAGATAATAAATACACACCGTTAAACCTATCTAACGAAAGTATGCAAATTAGTGAAACCATTGTTACTATAGACAGTAAAATGTCAATATGAAAAGCTAAATCCCTTCACGGAAGACACCCTCATGCCCTGGAGGCCCCTGAAATCGATAAAGATGCATCGCACGCATGGCTCAGGCATGGGCAACTCTTCCCAGAAACAGAAGGATTTATGATCGCAATACAAGACCAGGTGGTGAAAACAAAAAAAATATGAAAAATATATAATTAATAACCCAAATTTATTGGATGACATATACAGAAAATTTGATAACTTCTCCGAGTTGATACAGCACATCACAAGTGGATGCAATAACTTATCCCAAAAAGACTATCTACACTGTCACAATCAAATATGCAACATCATCCACCAGAAATTAGCTCTAAAGTATAAACACATAAAATTTTAGTTCTTAATCATAAGTACACACCTAAAACCATCCTTGAAAACGAGCACTGTAAGATTTATTATGACCGTTCTATTATTACCGATAAAACAGTCCATATCAATAGATCTGATCTAGTAGTGCAAGATAAAACTCACAATGAAACGTACTTGATAGACATTGCCGTACCTAATTCGCATGATATCACTACAGCCTGCATCAACAAAATGGAAAAGTTTGAAGAACTTAAAGATGAAATTAAGAGATAGAAGCAGCAATTTTAAATACTTGCCGGATTGTCAGAAAAATTTTCAACACAGAGTAAAAAGACGAGAGTACTTGTTGATACCCGTTACTCGCCTAAAACCAGCAAAAATGCTGTGAAAATATATTAAATAATAATAATAATAAAAAATGGCACGACCGATGAAGCAACCAACACAGGAGCTGTTCTATTAAATAGAAAGGCAGAAGTATGGGCCCAGAAGGAATTACATGGACGACACATCAATGACCTCAATCAACCATATGTTGATAAAATCTCATCAAACAAATGGTTGTCATTGGGTGAACTTTATGGAGAAACCGAAGGGTTCATGCTTGCCATACAAGACCAGGTTATCCGCACTAAAAATTATGCAAAGTACATCCTTGGTGATAAAAGCATAACAGATGACAAATGTAGAAGGTGTTTTCAAGTACCTGAAACAATCCAGCACATTATATCTGGCTGTAAGATGCTAGCTAATACAGAATATTTAAGTAGACATAACCAAATTGCAAAAATTATCCACCTACAACTGGCCTTCCAACACAAGTTAATAGATACTAAGACCCCATATTATGTGTACCACCCTGAAACAGTGCTTGAAAACGGCGCATTTAAAATCTATTACGATCTGCCTATTCAAACAGATAAAACTATAGTTAATAATAGACCAGATATAGTGTTGATTGACAAGAAAAATAAAACTTGCAACATTGTTGATATTGCCGTGCCACTGTCGCATAACATCGAATAGACAATTACAGGAAAAATTAACAAGTACCAAGATTTGGCAATAGAAATAAAAAGAATATGGAATATGGAACAGGTTTATATAGCTCCAATTGTCATCTCAGCTACCGGTATCATCCCAAAACATATACAAAATAGTTTCAAAATACTCAACCTCCATCCAAATACATACATCAAACTGCAAAAGGCTGTAATAATTTCAACATGTCATATTACCAGAAAATTTCTCAACGCAATTCAACAGTGAAGAGTTACCTTGGTGAAAACCCGTGCTCTTAACACTAAAGCTACTCAGTGAAAACTGAAGAAAATTAAAGAAAAAACATAATAATAATAATAATAATTACGATCCAGATAATAGGAAAGACTAACAACCTTGACAGATAAAAATCAAGATACAAGGTAGTACAACTGAGTCCCTAAATAGTGTTTGACAATCACTGACTACAATTGGAGGAAGGTGATTTTCATCCAATATGTCGAGAATTATTGAGTCCCCGACGATTAAAGCTTTCGTCTTTAAATAGTTAATTGTAGGGTAATTTTCGCCCATTTTATGACATCTGTGACATCTTGATTCCATAGATCGATTATGTCAGTAATTTTGTCAACTGAGGAATGGATGTTAAGTTGAAAGTTATCTGCGAACATCATATAATTAATATTTTAAATCGCGTTCGAAATGTAATTGGCAAATATAGACAATAGTATTACGTTCAAGACATATCCCATGGGAACTCCACAAGATACAAAAACCCAATGACCATATCAGGCCTCAAGACCACATGTGATCTATCGCGGTCAAGGTATGAGCACAATCAGTTAAAAACTGAACATGAGAAACCAATCTTAGCCATTTCGTACATGAGAAGATTACGATCTGTTCGATCGAAAGCTTTACTGAAATCGAAAAGGACTAGACAAATGTCATCGGTCACCGTGACATTAAGAGCCGGATTCAAAGCCGAAAAACAGGTTGCAGAGAGTCAACTTTGTCTTTGTCAGATAAATTCTCGGTGGTTTGTTCGAAAGCAATTCTCCCAATTAATTTTTTACAGGGCCCACAGAATATTGGCCGAAATTCCGAAAGTAATTTTGGATTTTTTCATAAGAGGTTAAGTTCTTTTATCCGCGTAGTTAGTAATAATCAGAGATCAAAAGAGTAGTTAAATATTTCAAGTAAGTATACAAGGTAATAGGGCATATTTAGAAAGTTAAATAATATTTATCGGAATGACGTCAACCCCAGTGGAACTTGACATAGAGAACGACAAGTCTTAGAGCAGAGTCTCAGATTTTTCATGCGTAAATAAATATTTTTCACTCAATATAGGAAGTCTGGGTGCGGGAATTAGAATGACAAGTCTGAGGTTTGGTGGAGTAACATTATGATTGACTTTAGTGGACACAAAACAGAAGTTAAGTTCATTGTAAATTTGTACCGCGGCCATAGAACGCAATGCACAATTGTATGGCGTCTGAGACATACACACAAACGAATTAAGAGAGTCATATAAATTTGTATTAACTTAAACACAAACGTTCGTTTTCAATTTTTGCCAGTTTCCAACTATTTGCTAACGTAAAGCGCAAAAATCGCAAAACGATGGGTGAGCGTTTGACGCCACGGTCAGCAGATGCACGGTTCTTGAGCCGATTCACACGCAGAGCCAATCAGCGCAGCGGAGCGACGCCCACGACAATGCGCACGACACAGGAGACATTGAACTGCGGTTACGTCGAGCCGGTCAGAGAACGAAATGAGCCGGTAGCCGTCGACATTCGATGTCGTCGTCGCGTAGGCGGAGGGAGCGTAAGGAGAGGAAAAGCAGCGACAGTCACGCCGATACTTACACTTCCCGCGATTGCGGCGGTACCTATCGGGAGAGGCGAAGCCAACGTGCCCGCCGCTCTGTCGGTTGAACTCGGCGTGAATGGCGGCTCCTGGAGATCGGATGAGCAGTACGGCCCGCGAGAAAGGGGCCCGGGCCCCCGGACCCGACTCGTGCGTCTTGACCACCGCCACCGACCCGTTCACCACCGACTCGGCCGGGAAGCCGTTCTTCAGCAGCCCGTAGTCCTTGTACACGCTACCCGTGAACACGCCTGCGAACACACAGAGAATGCTAAGCACCGTCGAGGAAAACATCTTTTGCCGACCCAATCACAATAGAGTGTTTGCACGTTTTTGGGAAGCGATCTTAACATAAATTAAACCTCATTCAGGCCAAATCCCGAGTCTGAGTACAGTGGGGTACGTTTTTAGGGAGATATTAATTATTAAAATTGGCAAAGTTAACGCTACGCTGAAACAACAGGCAGCCATATTTTCAGGGCAGTGACGTCATTTCGTACTATTATGTTTTCAAGCATATTTTTTTCACTGGGGTGAGCCTCTCTACAGCATATACTGAGTTTGGAAAGGAGGCATGTCGTGGAATCGTGGACTAGAATCAACGAATGGTCATGCCATCATCTACATCTTTAAATTCATTTATTTCTCGGTTACGCTGTCGACAAGAACTCTCTATCGAACTAAAAATTTAAAGGGGAAATAAGTAGGTGGAATCTACTCTAGTCCACCACTAAAGTTACCCACTCAGTTCATCGTTAAATACTATATGAAATGAATCGGTGGTCAGTCGTAACACGGCACAGTAAAAAATTGTACCTTACTTGTACGTATGCTGTGAAGAAATGCAGAAGACCAGCCAACTTAAAAATTGACCCAGCAAATGCTACGAGAAGGAGATACCGAATGAATGAAAAGTAATCGTTTGGAACGTAGGCTTTCGCGGCGACATTCATTGTTGTCGGTAGCAGCTGCTTTGTCACGGCCATTGCATCCTCAGGCGAAGATCAGCAGGTGCGTAAAATTAAATAATGAATCATGAATATTCATGCAGTCACTATAGAGCAAAAATCCATGTGATAAATTATTTTCTCGAGGGTATAAAATATAATAGAAATAATGGAAGTCGAGAAAAAAATTATTCATTTAAATTAAGGTCTACTACTACAATAATATATTATATTATTGTATGATGATATTATTTGAAGAAGTCTTCAGTAAAACTAATTCCATGATAAGCACTTAAACGTATGTTCCTTAACTCCTATCAGATCCACCAATGCACGCGCAGTTCAGCTTAACTGAGATACCTACGTTATATATACAAGCTGATGCACGAAATGACGTCTCATACCGCGAAGGCAATTGCGGAGCTTTTTCGTCTGCACAATACCGATGCGATCAAATTCATATCAAGTCATAATTATCATACAAACCAAGCAATATTTAATGCTCTTAATAGAGAGTCATGTTATTCATAATGCACTTTATCGAATCGCCTTCATTGAAATCGTAATCCTCCAGGGTGCCAATATTCTATTATCGAAATTGTGCAGTAGCGAAGCTAGTTCGTGCAGTACGTACAGCCCTGAGGCCGAAACCGATCGGCTGACAGTGAGTCACTACAATAATATATTTAAAATATATATAATGCGCATTATATTTTTAAATACATTATTCTATAATGCGCGTAGCCTCAAGCCTGGAATGGCTACATTAGGCTATAGTTTATCTATTGTAGAGATTCCAGCCTTATAGAATCGCGCTTTCAGAATAGACATTTAATTAGATAAAAAGAAGGATTTTGATTGTAGTGCAATTATAAGATCTGATTAGTAATTTAAGTGTAAACCCAGGCCAACCAGATATATTTGCACAGGAAAGATACATTCAAAAAATCCACTTGGTAAAAATTGTCCACAGCAAATGAATAGTATATGTACACTCTGCCTAACTCAGATAGTTGTAGCAAAATAATCTACTCACCCAATGAGCGGTTGATACCCTTTCGGGAGATCTGGAAGAATTCCACAAAAGTCAAACAAATCGCCCCAAAAGTCAGATGATTCGCATCTCAGTGCAAATGATTGCAACTTGAATGGGGAGAGAGTAGTACAAAGAATGAAAGTTGATGCACATAAACCATTCCGGTAACATCTTGCCAGCGGACATTCTGTATCGATGACTACTCGATAGATCGATAATTGTAATACAGGTGCGGTAGTTTGATAATCATATCACAGAAAATGGAAAACGAGAGAATGAAATCAAATCTAATATACCGCTTGCCACCAAAATTTACTTTTATTGCAGAGAAATTTCGCGGTGACCATCGACCTTATATCTGACTCGGATGACGAGTGTTTTCACTCTTCTTTAATATGTCTACATAGGTACAGCCTGCTGTTTGCAGCAGGTGTGATATGACAAGTTTGGTATAGGTCTGATAATAGATAGGTCTTGTGCAGGTGTGAAGTACAAGTCTAGCGCCAGTATGTGTTCACTTAGCTAATAAGCTTTGCTTAAGCTTGAAGACAGCTTTCAAGCTGGAATGAGTTTGCTGCAAACTTGCCACGACAAAATTTGTCAATGACGTCACTATCTGGGTGAAACGAAGTTTAGCATGTGAAAGCACTCACCCGTGGCCTGCTGGATGAGGTAGCGAAGCCACGTGTTTCCGCTCCCAGGGAACGAGGCCAGCGCCACGACGGGCCCCGGCGGAGACAGGAAGCGCAAGGGCCTGCACCAGTGCAAGCGGGCCCTCCGCGGCTGAGGACCAAGGCCCCCACGACCCAACAGCTCCAGGCCGCGGCCCCCCGCACGAACCAGGCCCCCAGAGGCCAGCTCCGCCTGTGGCAGGATGAGGAACCACGACGCGGAGGACGAGAGGAGAAAGAAACGTTGAAAGTGAATCAGCCCACAACCAAGTAATGGCGTCTGTCTCCAACCAGGATTGAAAATATTAAGATTTCCAAAAATAAAAATGGCGCAAACGAATCGTAATGCACTCGACATTTTAAAATTGAAAATAACATTGAATATAATGAGTTAACTTTTTGATTGCAATCAGCAAGGCACCTGAAATGAAATTCGAAGCAATAATGGCTGCAATCAGTTTACATACTTTATAATTCGGGTGCATGAACAGAGAAGAGGTTTCAAAGGCATAATTATCATATCAATCAACTGCATTAGTAGAAATAAATTGAATAAGAAGTACACTGAAAAAAAATATCGGATAATAATGGAAATTCATTCGACATTTATCAATGAAAGTTGAATGAAGGTTTATCGATGCTCTGGGTTTTCCCACCACAGCAAATAGAAATGTAAATAAAAAAGAAGAGCAAATAGAAATGCAAAAAAATAAGAGAAAATAGAAAAAACACATACAGCAATTTCTGCTCATATAACATATTAAAAAATACATTTGCACAATTTTCTATGCTAAAAAATCCATCGTAGTGAAAAATATTTATTCTACTGATATTTTTTGTTACTTTTTATGAAAAAATTAAAATGTCCAATTTTTCACGTACTTTTTAAAATAATGTAGAGGAAAATGTTATCTTTTTTACATTATTACGCAAACATTTTCATTTTTCACAACCATCTGTAAAACAGAGTACAAAATTTAATTCTCAAAAGTAAATTTTACCCCAACTTAAAACCGCAGCTCTCCTATGAATTTCTGCGCGTGAGTGTCCAACCTCCCTGGTGAAACGGCGAATGGGGGGGGGCAAATGGGAGGGAGGGAGGGTCGGATGATGCTGGAGGCTGGCTACACTCGACCTCAAAATGATGCTGCCGCCGCTGCACTCTGGACTTTATTGTATGCCATACTAATGAATCATACGTCATTTCAAAGGAAGTTTCATTCTCAATTCTGATTTATTATTTGTATCATGAAAAATTCAGAACTCAAGACACGCGAGTGCAATAAATGACTCCGTGCACCGTAAAATCATCCGTTTTGTCAACTTCATGAACTTCGTAACTCCACCTAGGAAAAAACTAATACGCATACAGCATTCGTCTTCCACAATAAGTTTCACATATTAGTTTAAATAAATAAAACAGCTTTGGCGTATTTTATAACGCATATTTTGTTGTTAATTAACTAATCTAGTCCGACACCTAATGAAAATTAAAGCTTATATAAACACTTTTTAATTTGTTTATAATGTTTATGTGATCCGAAAATACGTGATTTACATTTAGCATAAATTATATATGCATATTATGAAAAAACGTGAATAGTTGCTGCGTTTCTACGCCTTGCGATCGAAACTTTTAAAAAAAATATTCGGGTGAACTGCGACGAAAACATTTTCCTTCGACCTTCAGGTTCAAGGTTTGTGTCAAAAACACTTTTTCACGGTTAGAAATGAAAATAGGCCGACAACTGAAAACATAATACATTTTTGACATTGCGTTAACTGCTTTATGAAACCACAATGTCTAAAAATTTCCTACGTTATCACTTACAAATTAGAAAATTCATTGAAATAAATCCGCGTAAAAATATATTTCTAACAAGCCATTGTAATGCTTATTTTTGAAGTTTCATTGACTTTATTTATTAATTTATTATAATAAATAAAAATATATGAATCAGTACAGTCTATCTTCATTTATAAATAGTGTAACTAAATTGTTAATTGATAATTAGGTGGTACGACGTTCGCCTTAGTTCGAAGCTAGTTCAGATTAGAATTATCTTTAGAGTGACGTCACTATGGCATGCACCGAGGCCCAAATATAAATTTGCAAAGTGCAGCAGCTTATCATTTTGACGGCGACGCGGACATTTGTTCGGACTTGTTATACTTGAGGATAATTCATTATAAGTGAGACGAAATTACAGGTTAATACACTTGTATGCATTCTATATTCATTATAATAAGTCTCATTTTTCCAATTTTTCGATGGGCACACCACTATATAGAAGGGGAAGCGGGCGGCTGCGAAATAATACTTTCTAATTCTTGGAAAACCCATTTTTTACCGCTAAGCACACGCTCTTCATAGGCCATCAGCTCAAACATTGGATAGGGCACAGAGCGGCGAAGGGTCCTTAGCACCTTAGGTACCGATCGACCCTATTCAGCTCGCACCTCAGTCGAACGAGCTTCTTATCTAACGTTGAAGAAGTTTGGTACTCGATGCACATCTGTCAGAAATTGCTTAGTCGCCTCCTTCGGTGTTTTTGCACTTTTGAGGACCGCTTCTCTTCAATGTCTCCTCGGTCCATTTCTGCGAAGTCGATAGCACGGGGTTTTCCACAAATGCTTCTATCTCTTTGGTTAAAAAATATTCTATTATAATTTCGATTTTCCTCTTCGCTGGCTCACACTCTTGCTATTTCGGATTAGAAAAATGGAGCGCATGAAAGTAAAGAAATACACGATTTCATTGTAAATGATAGTTATGGAAAATACATTTTAATTCTTTTTCGAACAGGCATTGACGAGAAACTCGTCTCAAGGTTTGCCTCAATTTCATAAGCTCTGCCATCTGGACTTGAATTTCAGCGACTACTGCTCAGCAACTGCTTCCCTATCCATGGGCTTCCGTATCCGTGGCACTTCACGCCGCACAATGTTGCTGTTCCGGGAGCATCACTTGCAAAGTGCTTCCAATTCGGAAGCTTTGCAATCTCACCACAAACACACAAGAAGAAACACAGAGCACCCCTCGCGAAAAATTTCGCGCTTAGTTGAAATGGGCAATCTTTTCCGAAGGCGCCACCATAGTACTTCAGATCCTGGAATATCTAACAGTTTTGGAAATAAAAATGTTGAAAGAAATGTTTCAAAGGAAATAGGAAACTTACTTGTAGTGGAGAGGGAAATTTCAGATGAGTACAGCGGCAATTGTGAATTTATAGTGTAACGTATTTTTATTAATTGTGGACAGATGAATTTATTATGGATGTTCCTAACGAATTATCTATTTATGTAAAGATATTATGGTTTATTAATAATAATGCCAAGTTGTATATTTCCAATCTTAATTTTCAAAACATAACTTCATAACCGGGTGATTTGTTATGTGTGTTATCCCAGAACGAATTTTGTCACGAATTTAACAGTTAATGAACGTCAAAGAATGTGTAAAAATTAATTTTGAGTTTCAAATTAAGAGTTGTACTTAAATAACTAATTTTTATGTCCAGCATCTAACTTTTTTATCGTAATCAATTGATTTCAGTAAAAATTCTCCCTCTTTACAGAAGCGTTACGACTAGCTCATTTTTTTATTTTTCAGTCTCCGCGACTTTGTGCAAAGAAACTCCCCGGATCAGTCATTAGATTCATGTTATACAGTAAAAACAAAAAAAGTTGGAAAGATGTCATCGAGCTACTTATAAAATATGATTTTTGAGCAGCGATTACAGCGTCGTGTGAGGTGCAGCGTCATCAGGTGAGGTGAGGGGGGGAAAAGATAATTTCACGAGTTATTTCGAGATGGGAAGGAGAAGTGTTAGGAAGAAGGGAGCTTTGCTTCAGCTGATATAAGATTTTATTGACCTCATTACAGATTTCATTCGTGTGATGATTATAAGAGAGATTTTACCATGAGAGATAATACCTACCGCCTTCGTGAGAATAACACCGAGGTTTCGAACAGTGTTACAAAATAAATACAGTATCGGCGTCACCGCTTTCAATGTTGACGTGAAAGGAAAAGTAAATTTTGCCGAGTATTCTGGCGATACAAAAAATGTTTGCATGAGCTTTGGAGGAATTTGTGAAGTACCTGGTGTGAAAGTACCTGAAAGTGAAGTACCTGGGAGTTACCTCAAGCCTCACGTGGGGAACAAATAAAGAATATTTGCGGCATAGCCCTGAAGAAATTAGGATTCGTCAAGCGTATTGTGGGAAGATTTCCGGATTAGGAAGTAAAAGAAAGGTGCTATTTCGCTCTCGTCCGACCGCACCTTGAATATGCAGCGAGCGTATGGGATTCGGTGCAGAAAGACTTAATCCGCGAACTGAATAAAACACAAAGGAAGGCTGCGCGTTTCGTCAAAAACTGCTACGGGCGTACAGACAGTGTTACCCAGATGTTAAGCGAATTAGGCTGGTAGCCGCTGGTGACTCGGAGACTGCGCGCTAGGCTTAGATTGCTTGAACAATTAAGAATGGATATCTTTAAGAGCGACATAGAGAACATACTATGGGAGCCACACTATATTTCCAGGTCCGATAGAAGCGATAAATTAAGAGGCCGAACGGAAAGATATGGCAATTCGTTTTTCCCCCGAACCATACAGGACTTTAATGAACGCTAGACCCCACTTCGTTATAGCACTTCATTTTTTTTTAGCTGTAAACGGCTGGTATCCTAACACCCGCTGCCACACGCCTTTTAGGCGGCTTGCGGGGTATTGTGTAGATGTAGAATTAAAAATTTAAAAAAAATCCTGGAACATTGCATGGATTGCTGAAACGTCTTCATTGGTAAGGGAGATCGCGGCTGCCAATTCATTCGGATAGGCATGAAAATAAATCTGGAGATGATCGGCATAAAGCATTCATTTGAAATCTCGGAGGCTCTTTGCAATGTCACGGATTTAAAGACTGAATAATAGAAGGCCCAACACTGACCCTTGCGGCACTCAGCATGGATCACTGAGTCAAGTCGATCTCCTTTTGTCGCCTCCTAAGACTGGCTGCGCTCGATTTTCTAGGTATGAGTGGAACCAAGTAAAAATATGACAGGAGAAGTTGAGGTTTCTCAATTTTTGCTGAAGGAGAGGTTGGTCTGCACCAGAGTTCAAATAATCTGCTGAAATGAAAGAGGACCATAATGGTTACCATACTACGATCCATTGCACCACGGATATCATCTGTAGCTTCAAGTAATGCGGATTGTGTTCTAAAAAACACTTATGAACGCCAGATTGAAAGGGGTCATGTGCAGCCTTGGCAGAAAGATGGAGTTGGACTGCATTTAAAATGGCGCAGAGATGGAAATGGTCGGAGGGAAAAATATTCCTACCGGAGATTTGAAAAAAAAGATCCTTTAATTTGGAATGAGAAACTACGAGAAACGAAACTCGTATATCATTAAAGTAAAAAAATTTCGAGTCATAAACAAAAAAAAATCATAAAATTATCAAAAGTTTGCTATTTTTACAATGCAGCGGTACAAACTTTTGTTTGAAACATAAGCTACTCATTTCGTTTCCGTTCTGTTCAAATGTTCTCTCACTCAATAATTTATGTTGGACGTGGAAATATCGAGACCCGAAGATGTTCTTCGAGTCACTCTCATAGATATCTGCTCTTAACTGCATTATTAAGGCCGGCTCTTATTTTTCGGAATTGAGAAAAGTTATGTTTTCCTAGTCTCAAAATGATCCAAATGAGGACTATATTCACGTGTTAAAATTTGAATACTTTAAAATAACGGGAACCCGTGCCCCAAGGGCCCTAAGTACTGAGGACCCTCGATTGAGACTTTTGGGGAGAAAAAGTACTATATGTATGTACATCGCGAAAGTAAAGCCCTGTTAGTCCGAATTTCTGTTATTTTTTCACCTATCTCTAAGCGTTTACGAGATATCGCCCGTCGTAATGCAATCCACCCCCCCAGGGCGCTACCCCGCCCCGCTGAGGTACGGCCCGCACCACTTGCCACAGATTTCCCCTCCACTCCTCCGCGCAAAGTCTTCGTTCCTGATGGCAAGATCTAGCCTCTGCATAAATGTGCTTACGTTAGAAAGGTTAGAAAATCCTCTCTTGGTAAGCACTAGCTTTAGACGAACAGCTTTTCGTCGTATTTTATTTCATTCACTTCAGTCAAATACTTCCTTCCGCTCCGGCACGCCGAGCGTGGTGATCGCGTCTTGTCTTTCACATTTCCGCCCTTCCAACGAATCGCCGCTTCTTCAGGGCTCAGGCATTCCCACCGCACGTTCGAAGTCCCCGTGTTCCACTTCGTCTGACGCCTCGGCGCTTCTCACAACGCCTCGCGAGTGCACTCTCGTGCCTTCGCGTACGTTTGGCATGCACGATGAGGCATTTCTCAAATGCCGCGAGATACGAATGGAATGCGCAAGAAAAATCACTTCGCGCAAATGGTCGGGACGATGGCAAACCAGATTCGAGATGGTTCACTCGTGTTGCATCGTGCTTGCAACAAATGAATACTTCCCACCCCCGTCTCCACTAAATTGCAAACCAACTAAATTCTTAACAAACACGTGAAGATTGAGACGCAACACTTGCGATCGATTGTAAAGACGAGACGACCTCTGGGGAACGAAATGTAGGGTGTGTGGCAGGGCTTGCACTCCAGGGTGCTGGCACCACCTGCATTGCGTTGGCCTCTCAACACCCACCACCAGAGGCAGCACAAGCAAAGAAGCAAGCAAGCATGCGAGCGATATTTAGTTACAGATTCGTCGACCGTATTTAGTAGCCGCTGGTGACTCGGAGACTGCGCGCTAGGCTTACATTGCTTGAACAATTGAGAATGGATATCTTTAACCCTTATCCGGGCACCTCGAATTTCTAACGTAACCGGGCAAGCAGTGCCCGATGGACCCTCCTTGTTAATTCTCTCCTTTGGCTCAAGTGGACCAACCTGCCAGCATAAATGTCATTGTTTTGGCCAAATAGTGCCAATTTGCACAAAATCAATGATTTCAAATACTTTTTAATGTTCATAAATGAAAAATTTGCATGTTAATTAGTAACAAAAATTTGAAATCTAAAAAAATTATGATTCATCCTTCATAAAATTGATATCTGAGGGGATAAATTAAATTTCGAATCAATTAACATAAGAGATACATTGAATATTAGTTACTTATGATACGAGACAGTGTAGCAATATCAAAACTTATTGTTAGAGAGAAAAACAACATTTCATCAACGAGTTGAGGATAGACTACCCCTCAAAGCTTTATTCACTTTTGATTTACACGTTCCACGTCTCTATGCTCATTGCACTCCGATTTCTCACACTTGATACACCTTTTTTTGTTCATGATATTTTGTTTATGGGCATATATATATTACCCCATTTTTCGTTGTACTACAATTTGATGAATGTCTTAGCTCAGAAATTCCTTCATCAATAAGTCCTATACAAACCCAAATTGGATCGTCCTTCAATGTGGACCTCAACCAGAATCTCGGATGCACTTTGAGTTAATAGTCTGCTTGAATGATCTTGACCAAAATTTAATTTTAGATCCGTATTCATCCACACAACATACGCTGCTACTCTCTCTACTCACATCCAAGTCACTCATGTAAAATGCAAAAGGCCAACTATTTGAGCGCCTTTTACTCATGTGCGTATGTACCAACTGGTCAAGGAAATCGACTTCACCTTTGGTGCAGTTGTAGTGACTGATAATTTCAGGTTTAGCATTGACGTCTTCCATAATTTTATTATGATGCATGAATCATTGAAGACCTACTGACCAACTTATCATCTTGGGCAATGATACAAGCACACCATTTTTGGGTAAACCCAGCAATGAAAAAACAACTTCACCACTTTTATTGGCTTGAAATTTTATCTTTTAAAAATCATCAGTTACTTGGAAATGGCAGCCTAAGCATCAAAAGGCATTTGAGCAGTTGAAGCAGCTTATTGCTACTGCTTCTGCGTTAGCCACTTTTAATCAGAGTTGTAGGTAATTCAGTTTGATGCCCCTCAAAGTGGCTTCCGATGAGTTTTATTCCAAGATGGAATCCATGGTCTTCAACCTATTCATATTGCATCAAGGTCATTGACTTGTTCAGAGAGTAACTACTCTCAAGTAGAAAAGAATTATCGGCATATAAATACGCCACAGTCAAATTTCATTACTTTATCTATGGCAGAAGTGTTAAAGTTCAAACAGATCACAAGCCACGCGTGAGTGAAATGTCAAAGGAGTTCAACAGATAGGATCTGTTCTTCGCCTTAAACTTCTTAAGTATTCATTGCAAGTTACTTATCTGGCTGATAAGTTAATATATTTTGCAGACCATTTGTCACGAAGTTACCTGACAAATGTTGTAGAGGATGATCCGCAAATGTTGGATGTAGTATATTTTGTAAGTAAGCATTTATCTATAATGAGTTTCAGATGGAAACTGCAGCTGATTCCATACTTGGTAAGGTGCTGACTTATCTAAGGGAAGGTTGGACGGGTTGCAAGAACTGGCACAAGATATACTTGTCCACACTATGCCTGCAAAGACTGTCTTTGTGCTGAAGGAGGAATGTTCTTTGTGAATGACTACATAGTGGTCCCAAGATCTTCACAATCTTATGCAAGTATTTTCTCTGTTGTATAAAGGTCATATTGGAGAGACAAAAACAAGACTGAAATCTCGCCAACTGTTCTATTGGCCCTCTTTGCCTTCTGACGTTGTATCTGTCATCTATAAGATAATGGACTTATTGTGAAATATCGCTCAGAGAATTTTTAACATCCTCTGCCTTATTTGCCTTATGAAAAAGCGTGTATTGATAATCTTGACTTTGCATGTAACTCCTACCTTGTTTACCTTGATCATTGATAGATATTCTAAATGGCTTGATATTTGTAAGTTACCATCTGATTCTGCATCCGGATTGATGATTGGTGATGCCATGCTCAATGTGTTTAGTACTCATGGCTTGGCCAGAGATCTGAAGGCAACAAAAATATGCCATTCAACTCACTCGTGTGCACGGAATTCTTCTTTGAAACTCATGGGATAAAGTTCTGTTCAGGCGGTCCCGATTGTCATAGGGGTAATGATTTGGCTGTCAAAATAAGTTAGGGGATACTAAAAAAGGCTGCTGTAACTGAAACATCATATCTGTTGTTACTGTGTGAATTTCGCGATTGTCCTTTGACCATCACAACTGCAGTTCAATGGGAGACTACGCGCCAATCTTCCTGAGTCCTATGAGTCCCTGACACCCTGGGTCATTTCCCCATTTCATCTTGTTGTCAAGGAACTGTCGAAAGCTAGTTCTAAAATAAAACACTTTCATGATGTGAATGCTAAAAGAAGTTAAATAAATAACACTTTAAAAGGGGGAGATGGTAATGGTAAAAATGAAAAACACAGACAATTGGGAAAAGGCTACAGTAGTGAAAAAACACACGTCTCCTATATCACGCCTTGTGAAAACTGGATATGGCACTGTAGAGCGAAGAAATGCTGAACATTTAAGAGAATGTTAATCTATTTCCCCAAAGCAAAGCTCAAGAGAACTCCTGGAGCCTGATTCTGATTCTTTCTGGCTATAGCCAACGCATTTTGTCGAAAATATTGGCGAACGCAGTGTGCATTCGTATTCTCATTTTAATTCGCTAGCTGCTTCGCTTCGTGTCTCTGGCGACGAAAAGTTTATTCTCTTTCTGACTGGCGAGCAAATAGCGAACGTAAACATTCGCCAAGTGCAAATTTCGTAAGCGACGACAAAGAAATCGCTCTAGCGAAAAGAACGAGAATAATCGCGAAGTAAATTTTACAGATTCACAGCAAATTGTCATCGCCGGAAATATTCAATTTTTTGCTATGGCATTCACTTTTCGTTATGCCTTACGCGACCTTCATTAGATATCAAATTTTGAATGCTTGAATCCCATGCAATTCCCGTGTAAAACATTTTTAAACAATGAATTACGTAAGGAAATGGACAATTATCATAAACGGTCAGCGTCTTTACATAAATTAAAAAACAGCATTTGGCGAATTGGAGTTGGATAACCAGACTTCAACAATCACATCCTGCCTTAGCAACCACATCCCGCCTTAGCAACCACGTCCCGCCTAAGCAACCACGAATGAAATCGAACGTAAAGTAATCACAGCATTATTTCCATTTAATTCACACAGAAAACAAATATCGTTTTTAAAGGAAAACACAAAGGGGCCCATTACATTTAGGACGATTATTTATGAAACATTGAGACCGTATAAATTATCTGTTAATTAATGATACGTGCCTATAAAACTATAGGAGATATATGATGGTTTTGATATATGTATCTTAATCAATGTATGTTAACACTAAATCAACATGGGTAATTATATATTATATGTATCATTAATATATTTCTGTCCAAGTGCACTGTATGAATTCAATTTCCGTAGCCACCATAGTGATGCTTCTGAGTGCAACCATCAAGTGTACCATTTTATCACCCATAATTTTTATTGCATCAACAGTAATTGCAAGATTTTTTAACAGTAATTTGACTGGGTGGCCAAATATTAACAATCTTAGTGAGTTTCAGCCTTGTATCTCACGATATGAAAAAAATATTAGCGAAAAGTCGAATCCAATGAAAGTCGATCTCTTATAACTCGCAAGAGAAATCGATTATTTGGTGCGCCCATCACTCACAAATGCGACCTCCGTGGTAAGGATTGTAGCATTAAAATTTCGTTCATCTCCCATTAATAGAATCGTATTGAGAATGTTTTGAGTTTTTTCGCCTTTACTTTGCATTGATAATAGATATCGATATAAAATGAAAACGATGGTTGGCAAGGAGACTAAATTTTCATTGAATAACCACATTGTTAATAAAGTGTGACGCTGAAAATTTCGGACAGATAAGTTCAATAATATAGGAGAGAATGAAACCTATCGATATATCTTCATATCGAGATATTTACATAAGGTAACGTAGCACATCAAAATAATTTATATTTATGAAGAGTACATTGCTTTCTTAAAATATTGGTTAAAGTCGCGTCCCAATTACTATTAAAATTTGTCTGGAAAAGGGATCTATCGAATGCACGCTTGTATCGATTATAACTTCGACTGTAATTACTGCATTAGTTTTCTTTTAATTTTATATTATTTTGCTTTATAATTTTATCTTTCAGCAAGAATTTCATTCCCCTGCCTCAATTAATAGGTACAAATCGAATTCAAGGGTTTCCGATATGATTTTTCTTGCTGATTCAAAGATGAAGCGGAATGTCTATCATTGCTAATAGTCACCTGAGTGATAAGGATTATATCCTTAAATTTTAGTTTATCTCGTAAAAGGGGAAACATGTATAAACGATTGGAGTGTATCCCCATTTAATTTACATTGAAATTAATTATCGATATGAAATGAAAAACGTTGTTGCCACGGAGCCTATAATATAACTAAAAATTGAAATTACCGATCATGCACTACCCTGAATTTTTCGGACAGGTACGGTGAATAGCAAAGAAGAAAATGAGACATATCGATATAAATTCATATCGATATATATATTCATTAGGAATCATTACCTATCAAAATTATTTACGTGTGTGTGCATATAGCTTCCTTGTCTTAACAAATTGTTAAAATTTATATCACCGTAACTATATAAATAAGTCTGAAAAAGGGCTCTATCGAATCCACACTTTGATCGATCATTAATACGGTTCTAATCATTCGATTCCCTTGATTTAACTTTCGTCGGATAAAACACATTAGTAGTTGTATTATATATGACCTTCATATTCAAAACTTGCTTAACAGCAAAGTCATTAGCGAATAAAGCGTATTCAAGGAGATTGGTATCGATATAACTCGCACATGAATCAATCGACTGAAATGGCCATCATTGAAAAAGTTGACCTTTTTGATAAAAGTATTATCCTGAAAATTTCATTCGTATAGCTTGAATGGTTGCTAAGATATTCAAGATTGTATGCGCCACAAAAAATGGCGACAATGATTTTTCACGTGCAGGATATTTTTCGTAATTTAATTGTGAATCAACCAAGAGGGTTACGGGGAAAGTGGGGTAGATATGCTTCGCACCCTACACGGTTTTGCACGGAGATTCCAAATTTTCATATGGCACATGTCTAGAGGCCGAAAATCCGAGTTTGAAAATTCGCCCATCACGACAATGTAAAGGTGGAATCGTTTATTCCACGAATTGTTTCAATATACGAAAATCCCAAGATAGCCAAAAAATCCTCCACCTTATATTTCAAGGAATTTGTCGATCGATTATTGCTAGTTGGTCAAAAAAAATCCTAAAGTATTCCCATAAGAAAAGCATTGGAAGCGTTTAAAAATAATAAAAAATACTAAATATCAATATATCGCAATGACATTCATACCAAAAAATCAACCAAAAAATCTAGTTTATGTCCATTGAATATCATGTTCCTCAGACGTTTAAAAGTACAAAATAAAAGCGGAAAAGTTTTAGTCCCATAAGGCTCCCATGTTAATTCAAGTCGATACATCTGGAAAACTAATCGACTTTTTTAAGTTTTAAGATTTTTCCTCCGGATGATTTTTTTTTTACTTTTACGTCCAATAAGCCAAATATCCACACCTATCACAGTTTGGGGTGCGAATTCGTATCAATGAGTCAGTCAGTCAATCGAATTGCCGCTATATTATGATTTAACATTCTCGTGTCACGGTTTTTTGTTTCCAAACTCCTCCATAACGGCCAGACCGATTCCTATGCAATTTAGTGTGTTTGCACAGTAGGACTGAGAATATGTTTTAAACTATTTTTCATTCTTCTCCAGGGCTCTGATTCATTTCCATAAGAAATACATGTAAAGTTCGTTCGTAATGAATCCAGACCTTTTTTCTTTTGTATATTAGTGACAGTAGTCGCATTTAGTTTAGACGTAAATCATTGGAAAGAAAAAGAATTTTAAATTTTAGAAATAAATATAAATTTAAGAAATATTTTTATTCTTCAGTCGATTTCCGTTTTCCACGTGACTCTCGGTGAAATTTGTAAATCAATGCATAAAAAGTATGAAATTTTACCGTTTTTGGCATACTGTCCCCTTGACGACAGTCAATATTATCATTTTCTCTCACTTGGAATGCGCAACTTATACATATATGTATTTCACCCAATCACAATTTATTTACTTCCTCGTCATTACACTTCTTTTAATTACACCCAGCTCCATATTTTTATAACAATTTCCTAACTTGTTCCTCATATATAACATTTACATTTGCATTTGAATCCTACGTTCACGTTCCATGGTATGTTATTTTCGTCTGCTACGGTGCCAATGGCATAACCTTCCGTTGATAACATTTAGACGGAACTTACATAATGACAACTATATAACCAAATAATGAATAAATAGCATTATACGGAACCAATATTTAAAAAAAGAAACTACGATCTCAAGGATAATTTCAATAATTCATTCCAGCAACAACAATCTCCATCACATACAAACTATATTGTGATGTTGTAATATTGTTTCCTTCGATTCTGTAGGTACAGCATTACTACCACACATTGTTAACAACTTATCCAATATCGTTTATCTTAATCTAGCAATAAGTCGTAATTTCCGCAAATAAAAAGATTTAAAACGACGACAACAAACTGTGCCAATGAGTCTTCACTTGTTTTTACCCTTCTTTCATTGGTGGTAACACGTTAGATGACTTTTAACTTCGGATATATTCGGATTTTCCCTGTTTGGGAAGGAAGAGGAACCGTACCGACTGGTTTGAAACCGACGACCTTACAGAATCGCTGAAAGTGCCGTCGTCGGTGCGGAATCCGTTGTCGGTACGGTTTGATGTCCAGTCGGTGGGCTTGAAAGGGAAACCGACCGGTGCGGCACCGACGAAATACAGAATACGGCCCAAGTTTGCTTTGTTGGCCACAGATGGACTCACTAAAAATATCGTACACTCCATTGAACTAAGATACTGATAATATTTCTTTTTTTAACAGTCATAATTTGTTAAAGGGATGTAATTTAAAAGTAATCGATTAAAATAATAAAAAAGCATTGAATAAAAAAATGAGTGTTTGGTGTTTTGTGATTTTCATACGTCGTCATCTTTCACCGTGCGCCATTCCTCTTTGATCCCCGCATACCCACAATAAATCAGTTACTTTTATTTGATCACCAAAATATTCACTAGAAATAATTTATGTGGCAAAACAACCTTTTTTGGGTCAGCTAGTATTGCGATAATAAGAAACATTGATGTAACCCTTTAACATGCATCAAAATTATGTGCTCAATTTCATTTTAAGCCCTGATAATGATTTGTAAATAAACGGAAACGTCGGCATCATTTACAATTCAATTTAAAGACCAACACTTCAAGATTCAAATTTTATATTAAATATTGAGGTCAGGAAAAGGAAATGGATTTTTTCCAGACCTCTTGTTTGGAACTCTATTAGCATCATGCACACTCTTTAAAAATGGATGCAGAGAGTAAATAAAGTATTTTTATAGTGCGAGTAAATCCGTAAAATTCAAAAGGGATGCCTTAGTAAACTCTATCAATCTACCGAGACTCTCGGCCCGACAATGCCGACGAATCAAAGTCTCATCTCGACCGCCGAGACTCACGCAAAGTACTACTTATGACCAGCCCTATGTCACTCCCTATCCCACTCCATTGGGAACCCATGGTCTTTTATTGAAGTCGTTTCCTCAACCTGCCGCACGTTTGCCGGGGCGGCGCCACGTACTCTGGAGGGCAAGCATTAGTGGGTAAGTCCATTTACTTATCGTTGTGTGCGTGCTACAGGTGAGTGGAAATGGTGATTTTTGTTATTAATTAAGATTTATTTTTAATTTATTTTCGTATGTTAATTTTCTGTATTATTTCCTTATTGTTCTACATTAATATTTCGTGGACATATATTGTAGATTTACTGAAAAAAGGAAAATTCCGTGGACGTGTGTGGTACCGCGTTGCACCACTAGTTATGGCCACAAGACTTCGGGGATTTCGCTTTTTAGAGTCCCCAAGGATCCTGAGAAGCGATGAAATAGCTGTACGATTCCTTTTTTTGGTGTGCCAAAGCTCCAAAATATATACATATTTTAAATTACAGGTTCTGTTGTTCCAGTGGTCAATGTCATTCGCAGTGGAGGAATGAAGTAACACTGAGAAAATGCAAGATGAACGACGGCTCTCATCATTCTCTCTTACTAAATTGAATCTATTTTAATATAAATGTTCAATTGTGTGAACTTAAAATTTATTTTTAATGAGATTATTTTGCATTGATCGTATAAATAATTTCAGTTTCGATAGAATTGTGTAATCATTCTGGAAATGTAGATTTCATGTGTGTGTTCATTATATACGTTGGAAAAATGTGAATCGTTTTCCATCTTAATACCTCTTTTAATGATTTCTTTTAATGAAGCTGTTATCGATGATGCAACTCTCATGAAAAGTACATTTACTGCTTATTAAAGCCTGTGGTTTCTGTCGTATACTTATCTTATTTTTGGGAGGGATAATATTTCAGATTTGCCAGTACTTACAATTGATCAAACATCCGCAAATTCCTCGGATTATATCCATTGTACTGTTTTCGTGGAAGTTTATTCGGAATTCTTCGTTAAAACTTTCGCGGGTGCTCGTCATGTTGAATTAAAACTTTTGGGCTATGTCGCCGCGTCAGATTTTGGGTGGCCCCAACGTTTCCCGACCGATGCTGGTCGCTTTCTCAAGGGAATCTGAACCTGACACGTATACCTATATATACCAATTTTAAATCCCACCTCTTCAGATTCCCTTGAGAAAGCGACCAGCATCGGTCGGGAAACGTTGGGGCCACCCAAAATCTGACGCGGCGACATAGCCCAAAAGTTTTAATTCAACATGACGAGCACCCGCGAAAGTTTTAACGAAGAATTACGTAATTTATCTGTGCCCGGCTTTCATCATCTAAAATTAACTTATGGTCTAGTTTTAGATAAAAAATCGTCAAGGTGTATAATGGTCTCCTATATTCACTGGCCTTGTCATTAGATATATTTCTCATGCAGAAATGCCTAAAATTGGGAATGAAATAACTACGTAGTAATTTATTTGGTATTTTCTCATTTATTAATTTTAGTGGTGTGAGCTTCACTTCACAGCGAGTGACATCAGGAAAGAATCTATGGCCTTGCCAGAGAAGATGGGGAAGATAATTCGTGTTGAATTAAAGGTGCCCAGATGGTGAGGAGGGTGCCATTTCTTCATAATTACCGAACTATCATCTAGAAGGCAGAATAACATAGTGGTTGAAGTGACATATAGGACTATGGTGGATTTGTTTTTTATAAGTGGATATAAGTTTAATAATGTGACAATGGACATTCGTCGGAAAAAACTATTGAAGATAGTTATTGTGACTTCTGCCAGTGCTCTTTTAAATAATTTTTGTTCAAAAGAGATTACCAGTATTTTTTCATCAAATTAGTTCATGGCAATAAGAGAAAATTGCAGGTATTATTGTGATTGACTAATGAAAATACAAAATAATTATATTTTATTTCTGTGTTTTTTTTCTTTCCTGCCACCAAAATTCCTTGTGGTGATTATTTCATGCATGTAAAGTAAGATCTGAGGTGTGATTTAAGAGATGTCGTGTTCTTTATACAAATGTTTATGCTGGTGATTTGGCAGGACTTTCAGATTTTTTATTAGATTCATACATCTACTGAAGTGACATTGAAACTTTTTCTCATCCCAAATAATTTTTCAAATACTTAAGCGCCTAGGACGAGTACGTTTTATTAGCTAAGGCTGGACTACACGTAAATTTTGGCAGGCATTTTGATGTATTCGAGCGTAATAATATCAGATGTGTCAACGATCTTATATTTCACAAGTACCTATCATTGAAAATCTTATTTCGTCAGGCTCTAAGGTAAGATTTCCATAGCCCATGGGCATATCTAATTCAGTGTCAAAATAAATAAGAATTTACTCAAAGTTAATAGATCCATTTGGGACCTTATGTGAACACCTTTTACTCTGCCAGAAAGAAATTATTTATCCAAGGAAAGTATATGGACTGCAACCAGGTTTAATCAAATACTTGACATCACCACTTAATGCTTTCGGATTTCGAGACGCTTTTGTGTAGAAGAATAAATTCTCTTTGGATACAAAGAGCCTTTTCTAGATAGTTATTTCAGATTTTAATCTTGTTATGTAGTACTTCTAGTCACAACGACAATTGATGAATCAGTTATAAATAGATTTTTTTCTGGAGAGCGGCGAAGTTATATGGTACGTGGATTACACGTAATATTAACGAATAACTTCAGATTGAAAAATATTTTTTTAATGCGTGTCAGTATTTTCTCGGAACCCGCTGACTATTTTCTTATTGACTGAGTAAATTAGGTATCAATTATCCTTTCATTACGGCGGCTAAACCACCGTCGCAGACAGAACCACGACTACTTCCATTCTGCCATGCTCTCTCTGGCGGTAGCACTACAATGAGTGACGTCACACGCCTGTGAACAAGCCTTCTCTCTAGGTGGCTGTGGCTGTGCTCCATTGTCGGAGCGGAGCAGTTCAGTTGCGCGGCGCTCCACTCGCTAATGGAGCGACGACAATCGGAGTCCGAGGTGTTCCACTCCGGAGCGGAGCATTTCCTGCGAGAACTCCACTCCGGATCAGAACACTGACGCCAATGCTTAGCGGGCAGTCAGCTTGTGCTCGCTTCTGCGGCTGTGGAACGCATCGAATATTCCCTGTCGTTATCTATATGTTGCGATTTTAGCCCATGATCACTGCTGCTTGTGGTATTAGCTCATGCCAATACATTCCAGCATACAAATGGTGGCATGCAAAAAATACTTTTGATATGCGGAATTACAATTTGTGTTCTATTAAATTACGTTAAGTTAAATATTTTTGAATAGTAAATGATGTTCACGATAATCTGAAAGGTTATCACCGCATGATAGTCGATGTTCGCTACATAAGTTTTTATGCAATATGACCGACATACTAAAATCTGTTTCTACTTTCATTATCACAGTAGAAATTTTGATTTCAAGCGGTATTAATAAAATCAAAATGCTGTAGACCACCATTAGCAAACTTCTTGAATGTCATTTTTTTACTCGGTAACACGCAATTTTCGTCAAAGTATACTTCGAGTTTACTAAATTTTGACTGAGCATCATGAAATATACGAATACTATTTGCGCACTTACATTTACACTTACATTTCTGTACTTAAACCATTTTTATGAAATGCCGAAGCTCCACAAAGCCGTGTAATAAATTAATTTACTCATTGTTTATTCGAATTTAACAATAAATCATTAAACATTGTTTAAACGTAAACTTTTATCTTCTGCGGTCGAAAGAGTAAAGACGAACACTATGCTAAAAACTATAAAACGGCGGAATAGGGTAGTTCCCTTCATCAAAGAAAACGAAAGGCATTGATTGCGATTCGTTACACACCATTAGTGTATTCATAATATACAAATTATTTCGTTTTAGATTTACCGGTTTAGATGAATGGCATTGGTCCATTTTTATCGTCATTTGAGAAAAGGCCAAATTGGCGCCCATGCGATGCCACTCCACGTGACGTCACAGGGATCTTGTTTCTACACGAGAGGATAGGAGTTATACATCGCCTGAGGTTACCAATGCATGCATGAGGCGCAGAGCTCAGGGAAACATGTCTTAATAATCACTTATTCAAACTGGCTAATATCGGAAAGTTTCCTTCGTTTGATAAGGTATTAATAATCCTCATTTAAGCCAAGCGCTACCTGCTAGCAGGGTACTCTGGTACCTACTAGCATTCTGCGTCGTATCAGCGCTCAAGAATCCTTCAAGGTCACCTCACAGGGCGGCAGCGGTAACGAGAAACACGTCATACGGAGAGATTTCCCGGCATTCATACTTACGCGTCGCGTTTTCGCTCGCTTGAAAATTTTCACTTTTCATTTAATCGCGAAAAATAGATATCGTCATTTAAATTTTAAAAGCGTGAAATACGTACTCCAGTAGTAATAATCTTTCGATTTAGGTATGAATAAAAAAATAATAGGAGAGCACCCTATGGTCGTCTTCTTCATCTCGTCATGAACAAAATGTTTGATTGGTGGACTTCATTTCATATTTTATAGTGGTTTGCGTTGTTCACAACAACTCCGTTAATTTTAGCGGAATAAACAACTTGTTTTCATGTCACTTTTCACTTATGTGGCTTCTTCATATCAAAATTGCAAGTTACGGGAACGAAAACTGCGGTAATACCAAGGGCTCAACGTTGAAAAACTTGATTTTAAGAGCAAAAAAACAGGTAATTTTCTGAGAAAAAATTAAGTACAGGAAATAGTATATAGGGGAAGATTAGAAAAAATATTGAATGCTCCATCGGAGAAACAAATTTTCTTTCGTGTGCTCTTCCAATTGCATTGAAATCGATTGCTTCGTTTAGACGCTAGAGCTCCTCACACTCGGGTATGTTGCTTTTATTTAGAGACAGTAGTTATAAGTAAGGTATTTGACAAAGAACGACGTTCGAGTTCCTTTTCTACGCTCTGCTTTTGGCGTAATTCACTGATAGGGAAGAAATCAGCTAATAATTGCAACAACAAAGAATAATCGCGTTTTTCCCCACGGCTCCACCGACGTACAGTGGGCCAAAACCGAAAAAAGCTGGCCAAAAGGCGAATAATGAAGTTAGCGCAAATCAACCAAAAACAGTTGATATTTATTATTAAGCATGTACTCTTTAAGATAGGGTGCCATACAGAGCATAGAATGCGTTAATATAATTTTTACAGCTGGTCAAAGTAGAGCATGTCAGAGAGATTTTAGTGACCTGATTTTTTCCGTTGAAAATAGCTAAATTTGTGGCTACATTACGGAGTCGTTGTTAAGAATATTGGTTTCAAAGTATTTTTATCCATAAAGTTGATCTTCATTAAATGAATAGAGACAGTTTTTGTTTGATTTTACTAGTAAATTAATATTTTTATAATTTTTCAAAAACTGTGTTGATTTTCCATGAAATTTTATGTTTAACGGTAATTATCGTTTATATATACTATCATTTGCAAAAGTCTTGCAACAAATCGAGCGGCGCCACTTTCGCTCCACAAAGATTGTGCCCGGAAATTCTATGGTTTTCGGGTGTATACAACAATCCAATACTAGTCTTCATGGTTCAATGCATGGAGAACGGGTCATTGGGTGGGTGAGGTATTTTGTCATCCTTTTCAGTCTCGGGATTTGACCGCTTCCATTTAAGTGAAATTAATGTTCATGATATTCCCCCAAACACATTGTAGCATTTAATGCAGTAGGAAAGATCGAAGGTAATTCCTCGGAGAGATTTTAAAAAGTTGATAGCTTGGCTCTTTTTGTGTGATCTCAGCTCTTTTCAGAGAGCTGGAAATCACGAGTCGTTCACTGTGAACATGGCAGAGTTTTGTTTACATCTATCGACTCGGGTTGATGTTTTAATACAATATCTACGACTTATGATACGAGGCAGCTTTGAAATTCCCAGTGTTTCGTCATATAAATATCTGAGCATACACGTAAAATATGAATTAGTTAAGCTGATCGGCATTAATCGCTGCGTAAGTAATAACAGAGTTCTCCGTTAAGAGACGTCCGTCAATCGGTATAGATGTATTCCTTTCCACTTATTCGAAGTATGACGTGGAAAACTTAATTCCTGCTAAAAGTCCCATTTTTAATGATTGTCGGATTTCAACAGGTATTGTTTGATAATATGTTCTACTACTGAATTAGTATGAATGCGAATAATAACTCTAAGCTGCTATGTCGTTGATGATTAAGTTATCTTATTCAGATGCAATCATTTACATACACACTGATGAATTCGGGATAATGTAGGATACTTACTTAGGATTATTAATTGAATTATCTACTTGCATTAAGTAGGTTACATTGTATTAGGAAATGTGTTTGTTGGCAATACGTTTTATGTTTAAGGCATCAGTGGAACTGCAGCACATTTCATAAAACCTTTCAAGCCGAGTAATAAGGACATAAGCCTATCCTAACAGAATTTCTGTTTGTAATGAATGTATACGCTTGCTTCATTAGAAATACAAATACCGAGTTTGAAACATAATAACAAATAATAATAACTTAAAAAGACGATACCATACCGAAGTCGCAGGCGACAACATCATTATATTCCTATTGTATATACTAACCAGCCGAAACATAAGAGTATGCGAAAGCCTCCGTGCTCAAGTTATAATCATATAAACGAATAAAAGACTAATATACCGAGAAAGTGATTATTTTGATCAAATTCGTTCAAGTGAGAAGCCGTAGGAGAAGCACATGAAGGAGCTCAGTGTCAAATAATAATCAAAATTACCGCAAGATGACCTTGAGCTAGAAATAGCTCAGTGGATAATCATCCGAACTTTTGATCGGAGGGTCCCGCGTTCGAGTCCTTCCCGTGGCCGAAATTTTTTTATCCTCCGCACAGTCGTATTTTATTTTAAAGTTTTTTTATTTTTGAAAGTTATGTTAAGAGGGTACCAGCTGTTGAATTTGAGCATTTTTTGCAACAATTTCTAATTTAAATGACCGTGCGACGGGAATCATGAGTAGTTAACGCGGTAGGACGAATTAATTGCGTTTTCTTGAAGGAACTCAAATCAGAATCACTGGTGAATGTAATTCCTAGTGCTTTAGTAGGTTTCCTTAACAGGTCCGTAACTGCTCAACACTTTGGAATGAGAACTATCGTAATAATCTAAGATTCCATATACGTAATTTCTTAAATAGATCAATTTTATCTGATTAAAAAGAAAATTATGAATGATATTTTGCAGCGATTATGCTGTCCGTCTATGTAGTATGCTGCCTATTTGTCATCAACTTGTCGCCATTTCCTACCAAGTTAATTTCTCCAGTAAAGTTTTTCAGAACAATTTTACCCTTTTTCGTTTCGTAAATGAGCAGTGACGGAAACTTTTCTTAGAGATAGAGAAAGATATAAATTAAGTGAAGAATTTTAATTTCAAACTTTAGGCTTCAGTATTCTACAATCAGTGTTTTTTTAGTACAGTAATTTTGTTGGAAAGGGGCAGAATGTGAGATTAGCTGATCTAGTAAGTACAATCCTAGGAATAACCTATGTAATGGTAATCCTTGATCGCGCACGCACCACGGTGCTTATTTTTAAATATAGGAAAGGCTTATCTTGAGGTATTTATCGTATCTAGTGCGTACTTTCTTCAAGCAAATTGTGGCATCAACATGTATATGATAGTGCTACAAATTTGCCCTATTTACACTATTTTGGAAGTACGTGAGAATCACTTACGGCCTGCAAGTTTTACTCCAGGTAACCTACTTCCTCGTCCCTGGCTGGTAAAGTTGCGATAAAGATGTAGGGCAAGACGAGGTGCAGGACCTATTAGCTGGCCAAAACTACGGCCCGGGAGCACCCGATTCAGCGGTAAGAGCTGAGGGAGCGGCTAAATTATGCGCAAAGTATTTTACCTCCCTAATAGATGCGCAAATAAGTATTTCCCTCCCTAAAAAAGGGCGAATATTGGTTTAAATTGACTTTCAATTTAATCTCAGTCCGTTGTTGTTATTGGAAACCTTACCATTGGAGGCATTCGTGGATAGGGAAAAGTCGTACTATTAAGTCACTCTTTACGTTGGTTTTCCTTAATAATATAATAGTGGCCGAAATATTAAAATCGAAACAATAACTAATTTATTATAACAAAAAGAAGATTAATGCGACATGATCACTAAATATGTTAGTGCTATCGTAAAAATGTAAGCCTCTCCTAGATATGTAAACAGTAAAAATAGAGACACATTCTGCTAGCAACGATGAGGCCTAGCGATTTTTTTTGGCAATCAAAATTCCATTTTTTTCCGAAGAAACATTTCCAACGGTGTAAATATATTTATCCAATTAACAAAGTGATAATTAATGAAGAAGAAAGCTCATGGATCTATCTTTATCAGCTTCAACCTACGTAAAGAACTATTTAATGCCAATCAATTAAATATGGTGGAGACGACAGAGTCGTGTTTTTTCCGGAAAATTGCCAGTTAATTTTTTTTTCATTTATTAATTCTTCTATATCGAACAAATATTTCGACAACTTAATATGAAGTCTCCTGAACGACGTTGAATCCCTAAAAAAAAGGGTTACGAGCGAGTTGATTTCTGTGTTCCTAATGGCGAAATCGCCCCAGCCGGCCTTATGGGGTTTACCATTGGAAGCCAGGCGTCATAGGTACCCACTCTTTTAACGGGTAAATATTTTCAATTATCTACTCCAGTCAACTACGGGTACAAAAATAATCTCAAACGCCGCGACGACTTAACAACATCTACGCTCGTTTACTCAACTGAACATCGTAATGATTTCCTACGTCTCACTCCCGTGTCGCGATGACCCGTTCGTGAGTCGTTCCCGAGCTACCATGAAGATTCATACCTAGATAGTGATCATTCAAACTTAGTGGTGGCCAGAAATCGACAATGGAGCGACAGTGGCGCCGCTCGATTTGTTGCAAGACTTTTGCAAATGATAGTACTTACAGTGGTTTGCAAAAGTTTCTTAACAAATTGAGCGGCGCCACTTCTGCTCCTTCAGAGAAATTGAGCTTCACTTACTGCTATTATTGTCCTTGGTTACGCGCCGCATATATTTCGTTTGTTTGTAAATAGATGTTGTTCTCGAAGGTAAGAGCGTAGAATATATCGTGTTATTGCATATTTATCTTTCTTTCGTTGATTTATTTAGTTGCAAATGATTTTTTCGTGAGCTCCAATGACTTTCTGGCTTCCAGAGTTCCTGTCGGTTTGTATTTTGCGTATTTTAAGCCTTGCACTGCATTGAACTATTCGTGTTTAATTATTACGATTATTGTTTCAATTTAACCTCATGTGTATGGGTGCCATATGTAAATTTAACTTATGATTACTTCTGTGCGTGAAATAGTGTATTGCGGTGTTTTCTAAAGTAGATATTTGAGGTTAGTGTGCACTACTTCGCTCGTTTTCCAATTGCATTTTCGTGAGGTTGATGACATTTTCTGTATTGTGAAGTGATTGTGCCAAACATATTTGTCGGAACGGAGATTTACTTTGTTTACTGCGGTGTGTTAATATCCAAAATACGTCGAGAGAAATAATTAGGTGCATATTCAATATTTCAGTGTTGGTATTACGGTTGCCGTCGCCTCAGGCAGGCATTTGTTTCTCTTGAGTGAGCATACGGAGGTAAAAAATCGTGTGACGAATGATATGATATGAGTTTTGATTCAGATTCGCGAGTAATGGTGCAATTGTTCTAAGCTTTTTGTGTGCGCTACGGCAATCTAAGAATGATATAAGTTAGCGATAGCCTCTAAATTGCTAATTAAATGAGGCTTAAGGTTGGAGGTTGGTGAATTGTTGGCGTTCCGGTATATATTCGCGTTTCTCTATCATGCCCAAGGGATGTAACTTCAACTTTTCTTTCGTTTTATTTCATTGAGAAAATATTTTTTCCCGTTGCGTTATTATTATTGATTTACTTCCGACTGATAACGTATTCTACTAGCGAATGAAAATTTCCTTCCTTGTCTAATATGAGAGTCAAATACTTATTTCTAGCGATCCATAATTCGGACACATGTCGATTGCACGTCAGTATTTTGTGATGATCAATATTATTTTTAATTTCGTCATCTGAGTGATTATATAATGTTATAGCCGTGGTTATAGCAGTGTTTTCAGCCTTCATAACCTTCACATACTTCTGGAATTTGTTTTTATTTACAATTCGTGCATCATATGTTTCTGGTTTCCAAGTCAATTGTTGCGAACACCTGCGAAGGTCCAAGTAATCTATCAGTGCTGATTCTTCCAGTTTGTCTGCGGGCCAAAAAAAGACAACCTGTTGATGTTGTGAGCTGTCGTTAACCCTTCCGTGACTGTGCGGGGTAGCTCAGTTACCCCAAATTATAGTAATGTTGTATAACTGTTTTATATTAAATTTTTGGTCCCTTTGATATTTTTTTGTATTTGACCTCAACCAATTTGTCGTCATTTAGGTGACGAACGATTTTTTTTACATTAAATTGTTTTTGAAAAATTCAGTTATAGGTGGGGTAACTGAGTTAACCCACACATTTGTTGGCGGGAATAAAAACTTGTTTGTTGTATGAGTGCAGGGATAAAATTTGAATGCTATAAATTTTATTATATTTTAATTTCAATTACGCCAGTACTCCACATGACCTTGTGACGTGACTTCCACGTGAATTCGACGTGCCTCACCTTTTGTATTCATTTTTTCATAGCATGTTAGTCAATGTACGCAGTTACAGTAGCAAAATATGAAAGATTCCTGCCATTTCGCACAAAATCAACGTAGAAACATAAATGAAGCCAAGAATTTATTTTTAAATTATATAAAACAAGATAATATATCATTGAAAAAGAGTCATTGTGCTGGGTTACAGGAAATATTAAAATATAACATAAAGTTTATGAATTACTGCTGGTGTTACCTGAGATACTCCGTGAGATTCGCGTAAGTTTTCTAGGCACAGTCACGGAAGGGCCAATGCACTATTCTTTACGTCCGGATTTCTTAGGGTGCGTTCACGTAAAACGCTGGTTGCGAGCGCCTGAAAACCAGCATTTCCGGCTTTTACTAGCGCGGGCATTTTTTGCGGCCTTTCACGTAACACGCTGGAAACAAGTTGTAGTCCTAAGTTGCCGAGATGTCTTCGTCAAGTGATGATGAAGTTTTTTTTATTAGAAAACGTCGATTTTAATCCAGACAGCTTGAAGGCTTGGATGCATGGCATTAATATCGGACGAAATAATTGAAAGTGAATTTGAAATAAATGTGAATGTTCTTTTTTTTATTTGGATGTACTTGTCTTTTAATTTGAATGAATTTTTTGGAGCAGTACAGTCTTTTTTAAGCCTAATCACAACATTCACTCTCAAGTACAGAATAATTTGCTTCGCTATCCACTCCTGCACACGAGTTGTGAACCAATTTCTTACAAATGGAACAGGTGACCCAGCCTTCAAATGATTTTTATTGAAAATCACAGCAGTATAAACATATAGTTGTCTCTTCATCCCATTATTCTTTTTTTCCATTTTTTTATTACTTCCCCATTCCGCCTCAACCGTTCTGCCTCAAGAAGACGTTTGCGCTTACCTAAGAACTGACGCTTACTGATTGACCGAAAATTACATTTATTCAGACGCTTAGTTTTACAATACTAATAATTACTTCAAACACATACCAAAACTTTCTGTAATTTAAACGCTTGAATGTGACTTACCATCGATACAAAGTACTCGAGTAGGAATCGGGCAGTCTCTGAAAATTCACTGCCTCCACCTGCATTTGAACCCGAGCCCACATGTTGGGAAGCCAACACTCTAGCCTCCATACAAACACAATCCCCCTTCGCCACAGTTTTGTCGGTACTTTCGTTTTAGTAGTATGCGAAAACTTGGAAGGTTGGCACATGAAGCCACCTGCATCCTTTGCCCTCACGGCATCAAGAGCCGACGAAGACGATCGCGGACGCGACTGAGCAACCGCAGTTGTAGTCAAACTCTAGGGGGATTAGCCCAACCGGAATTAAGATTTGCGAGTAGAAAGAACTGAGGAAACTCACGTCCACGCACACGCGAGGAAAGGATATGATATCCGTGCATAAAGACGACGGAATGCTTGTTCAATGACATTAGTCCCTTGAATACATATTTTATGAATAATAATCACCTTGATTTTAGCATATTATACTATAAATGGCTAAATTCAACGTACATCTTGGCGCAGATAACAGTTTCTTGCTAAATTGGTGACTGGCAATTCTACGATTAGGAGGTCATTGGGAGGTTTCTCAGCAGAGTTATGGGCAGAGTTACAGAGTTTGAAAAGATTTTTCCAGAATTTCGGATTTCCCTCAAGCATCATGGGCAGGCTGCGGTCGAGGGGTTTAGGGAAGGTCATGCACGTGCAGCGGCAGGCGCCCGCGCCGGCTGGTTGAGGATTTGCGACCCTCCGTACTTACTGGCCCGACAATGCTGGTTTTACAACCTTGCCGGTAATGACTCTTTTCTACTTCCCCTAATTCATCGGTAGCTATCCCAAGTTATGCTTTTTACACGTTTTTGCCTCTTGCCGACCCTTTCCGCCACTTGTTCCGACAAATGGAATTCTCGGTTAGTGCCCCTAGGGGTTTTCCGGTTCTTTTTGCCTACCACATGCATCAGTTGTCCTAGAGAGAGTGTCGAGTGAATATCCACTGTAAGTGACTGTGCTGTGTTATAACACTGGATTGATCTGTCAAAGTTAGAAGCACTTCAAAGGAGGATATAGTTGTACCTGGGAAGCAAAGCCTCCTTGCACCCGCCTCCGTTGCTTGTGACTACAATAAGTGTACTCCTCATTCATCGAAAACGATTTTACTCTCCATTGTGGTGAGAAGCAGTGCTAATGGTAAGCAAAATTTTCATTTTTAAAATGGATTCCTAGTTGGAGTCCGCAATTTTTTTTTGCTACCCATGTACGACTGATGATAGTTGGGCTGTCGATGGAACTAATTACCTGATATTTTTTTATTTCATATAGTAGTGTTTGATACTAAATTTGTTAGAAACCATGGAGAGTAGAAAAGTGACGGTTACAGCTTCATGACAAAATTGTGGAGGAAAAAAGTACCACGGCACGTGAGAAAAAAAATGTTGTGATAGATTTTTTGATTGAAAAATATCGATTGAATGGAGATGCTAATTTAAAAGGTATTTTGACGAAGTGCCTTCAAGCATACTTTTTCGCAAGATATTTTGAGAAATGGAATAAGGCGCAGCGAAGGGAAAGCTACTTTAGAGCTAATAATAGCAAATGGCTAGAGGAAGAAATCAAATTCCCTGAAGTAGTGTACAAATATCTTCCTGCTACCTACGGTACGTTCATTAAAATTTTTAATGAATAGTTTTTTTTTACATAGAATCGCTTTTCTATGTCACTAATTCGTATTTTTACAGATTCACCGCAGGACACCGTGTTTGGTAGACCTGCTGCGATTGGCTCGCTCATTTCTAGCCGAGTCAGTCTCCTTTCAGTATTCCTAGTCGAATTGCCGAATGACGTTCACAGAGTAGTTGCTCAGTTATGGATACAACGAAAGTGACTAGTCAAGATTTACATAATGTGGTCTTGGCAAATAGAGAGGGGACTATTCACAAAGTTTTAATACATGGAGCGGGAATTGTGAAACATGACATTCTTCCTATTGGACAGCTTTCCGAGGAGACATTGGGAGCCCGACACGAGGAAGTTAGAAGATCAGAACATATCGGGAAAAACATACCAGAAAAGTTTCAACTCAAAATTTAACCTTATGGACTCAAAATTTACCTTATGCACAACTATTTGACAGCTACAACGGCAGAAAAATTCTATTTTTCCCTTGATATTTCCTTAGCAGAAGGTAGGCATGCCCCTGTAGAGTTTGCTTCCCGCATCACATTAGCCTATTTTAATTGTTATCGCCCTTCTAAACAATATTGTGGCCTATATAATCCTAAATAAGTTCAATTGTATTTTTACAATACACAATTTGTAAAAAGTTTCGTTAATTTACCAATTCTTTAGACTCTAGCGACTTTTGGCCAGCTTTTTTCGATTCTAGCCCACTGTGCGACGTGGACAGCACATACAGACAAACGCAAACATTAGAAAAGTGCAAGACATATTTCTCAGTTTGGTATGTTTCATATGAAGAATTTGACTATTCAAAAGTTACATGGTAGAACATTTCCTAATATGTCTTTCTCCTCTTTTCTTTAAAGCTCCTTCTTCTTCTGCTCCCTTTCCCCGTTCCTATTTCACTCCTACGTCTTTGGTTTGTAAATTTTAGTTCTTACATCTAGCAAAGAAATGTTTCAAGAAATTCCACTTTCATTTTTCCATGGGGCTAATTTAATTTTGTTAATTCATTTAATAACACAATTTTAATATTTGATTGTTTTCATGCTGCTTGTTGTGGTAACCAATGAGTTTGCTTTGGCTTTATTGGGAGTGTCATTTAGAGAGGGGAAGTAAAGAACACTGAAGATGCACTCATATGTTTGTTTAAAAAGAGAATATCCAAGAATATTACATTTTGACCGATTGTGTTCGTTTAAAGAAGGAGTATTTGAGTAAAGAAACAGCTTGAGAAGTTATGTTTGATTATACATGTTTCTTCGTAATTTTCTAGTCCAGTTTTGGACATTAATCTTTATGGAAAAACTATAAAAGCGCATAAACTTTAAAATAGACATGAGTGAAGTGGAGTCGTTGAGGAGTGCAATGCATTTTGAATAATAGGCATTCTCTCACTGAGAATGACAGCGAGAAATGACTCCCTATGCAGGAAGGTGGCTGGTGATGGGAGCCGCATCTCCTGGCCTTCAGTTTCGGTTTCAGCCCACCCGTTGCGCGACGGCCTTAATCCTTTCGCAGGTGAGTTGATGACGTCACAAGCTCTTACGAGTGGTTCTCCGCTTCTCCTTGAAATCGCATATCGGCCTCACGTTTCGCTTTTCTCGCGAGCGACTCCTTCCACCAATCAGCCCCCACGAATCAATGGAACAGCACCCTGATGACGTCACCCACCGACGAAAAGTGGTCCTTTATCGCGTTGGTTTGCGCATGCGCGCAGACAACGGCCGCATGAATTCCTTCCTCGGTGAGACCATTCATTACTCTGTTTGGTGCGCTCACCTGGTGCGATTGCAGTGGTGCCGGCTGGTGCGAGGGCCTGGCCGGTGGTGGTGCCCGGTGGTGCCACGCGACGCGGTGTTGGTGCGGTGGCTGGTGATGCTCCGCGGCGGCCAGCAGCAGCGCGGCGAGGCCGTAAGCGGCCGAAGCGAGAACTATAGCCGCCACGAGGAGGCGCGGTCCCGAGTAGTGTAGGGGCTGCGCCGATTGGTGGCAGCAGCAGCAGCAGGGGCAGCCGCCGCCCCCCGCCCCCTCGCCCCTATGTCACCTGCCGCCGCTCCACCCGCCCCCCAAAAGCACCAACTGCAACACAACAACGTGTTCCATTAGAGCTAGAACACCAAATCGATTCGCCCTCGGCCACCAAATCCACCACTCTCAATCGCATCATTCGGAGAATTGGCACCACCTCCAACCCCGAGACAACATACATACCTACAATGTAAAAAACAGTACGCCACCACCTGTGATCGGGAATTGATATATGTGTCGTTATCCACCCATACGTTATTTTATGGAAGTGGGTTGAGGCTTTGGGTTGTGAGAACGGCGTTCTTAATAAGATAGCTCGTTTATCGTCTCTCGAAAATATGACCACAAAAAAAATCACTAACACACGTGTCATATGTTCTTGGGTATGGTCGCCTCGATGCTCGTCGATTCGCCTCTCATGGCCGCCGAAACAATTGCTGTCCAAAGAGATGACAATGGGAAATACAGAAAAAAAGTGGTCACGTTTGGCAAAAATGGCCGCCCCGCGGAAGTTGAAAGCTAAATTGAAAGACAAATTTTTGGTTCGGTATTACCTGGACGTGCGACATGCCTGATTTCAAAGATAAACTATAATTCTAATAATTCCGCTGGCGAGACTCGCGCAATTTGGAACGTCAGCTCAAAAGGGAGCGATTTAATGACTAATTTCTTCATCTTTACATATTTATACATAATTTTACAAAGTAAAATTTATTTTAAATTCTAATTTATTTTAAATTCTAATTTATTTTAAATTCTAATTTATTTTAAATTCTAATTTATTTTAAATTCTAATTTATTTTAAATTCTAATTTATTTTAAATTCTAATTTATTTTAAATTCTAATTTATTTTAAATTCTAATTTATTTTAAATTCTAATTTATTTTAAATTCTAATTTATTTTAAATTCATATTAAGTAGATCACATTCACCTTCACATTGGATAATCGTTACCTATTGAAGTTTCACAGCTGGAGCGGATCCAGGATTTCTTTTTGGGGGGGGGGCACAAGCAAGGCCGTATCCAGGATTTTGTTCGTGGGGGGGGCACAAGGATACCTCGTGATACAAAACGAACGCAAAGGTAATGGGACCGTATTAAAAATCTTGCATATTTTTAAGGGTCTGTAGTGGGCACGTGCCCCCTTTACCCCCCCCTAGATTCGCCTATGATGCAAAAGTATAAAATTCCTGCAAATAGCCAGCTTGTGCCTTGTATAATATAGTAATCATTCTGGCAAAGTATACTTCATTGGTAATATTGAGATTTAACTTTATCGACGTGAGAAGATCAACCCAGCAATGGAAACACCAATTCTTCATGAATTGCAGCATTACTTCATCAGCATAATGCTTTCTTACCCTAAAAGTACTCCGGACTAAAATTACGAAGGAGCGCGCGTAACCAAACATAACTTCGAAAACACTGCATCAGCTAGCTGCAGCTCTTCACTTACGCTCTTCAGGGCGACGTTGGAACGCATGACGAACGATCTCTGATTAGAGCAGATGAACGAGCAGCAGGAACATACGAACGAGCATTCAATACTCCAGCAATAGTGTAGACGAAGTTGAAATCCTGATGAAAACGTGATATTGCGATTGTGATACTGGGCAACTGCAAAAAACGCACCTTTACTATGAAACATTGCAATACCCGCTGATTTTTATTGATTTATTAGCGAAAAGTATACCTCATCAGGTAATAAACGTGAACACCGTCCAAGGAATAAGTGACCATAGGGTAGTAACTGCAAAGTTTTCTCTAAATACCGCTGAAAATTTTAAAAAAGAACGTAAATTTTTCATTTTTAAAAGAGCTGATTTTGATGGGTTTAAGGGTCATCTGAAAAATCCTAAAAAAATATACAGAACTAGCCTCAGAAATTGCCCCCTTCTTGCTTTCTGTGGAGCCCATGCAAGTATTCAATATGGCACCCATGTGATACGGGAAAATACATTTTTTGAATTTTCAAAATGGAATTAATGCGCCTGGAGGTTCTTTGGTATGTTCACTGTAACTGATTTTTGGGAATATTTTTTTATGATTCTTTAAAGTAAAACATTGAAAATGGATTACATCCGGCTGCAAATAGTATTCATATGACATGTCATTGATTATTTCTGGCTACAAGAGTGTCCAGTGTGGCGTTGGGGAATATTATCAGCAATAAAGAAGAAAGATTTAGGGATGGATATAAAATGTCTGATTGACGATACATGCCAGATGACACTGCCTTTAATTTTACCAATTGGTGGTTGAAAATTATAGTCAGTTTTGCAGACCAGATTTGAAGCTTACCAGAGCATTCAACCACATCCAGGTAAGGTTGGTTATGTTATTACTGATATTACTGTTATTGGTAAAAACTGTATAATGTCATGGTTAGCATTAACCAGATCTCGCAAAATCAGCCGTCAGTAAAGCCCACTGGTTTTTTAATTAAGTTCACTACAGACTTAACTCTGCACTGCATGTTTTATATATATATATATAGGTAAACTTCTGCCTGTTTGACCGATGTAACACATTTTGCATGATTCACAATTAACTTCGTAAATGCCAGATTGATGGATGGGATCTATTTTGTCCTTGATACGACACATCACTTTACCGAGAGTGTAGGGGATGTAGAAAGAAACATTGAATTTATTTTTGGGGAATTTGCGAGCAAGCCGGTTGGAAAGATTCCCCACAAACAGTAGCCGGCGCCATTTTTTTTAGATTTCTCTGTGATGAGGGGAAAGGAGCAAAGCTGTGAAATGGCTCGCGTTTTCAACTTTCTATGAAGCATTTTGGTAAGTAATAATGTTTACACTATATCGATTTGAAACTGCAATTGATTTAATTTTGGAAAGTTCACAATTGAAATGCGTGCTGCTTTTAACGGTAGATTAACCAATCTATGTAACATGGAATGAAATGAGGATTATTTTTGGGAGGTCTGATGGCATGAGTCACTTGGAACGATTGTATCGCTATAGCAGGGTTTTATCTGTAAACCAAATTCATGCTTGTCACCAACTATGGTTATGGAAAGATCAAGAAAGTTTATTTGTTTATTGGATTCTATTTCCACTGTGAATGTTATATTATGATGTTGGGTATTCAAAAGATTCAGAAAGTTATCTAATTGTATGACACTTCCGGTCCAGCAGCAGATGATTTCGTCAACATAACGGTACCAGTAAAAGATATTGGATAGAAGGGGGTGTCGGGAATAAAAAAATTGCCATTCTAAATTGTTAATTAAAGTGATGGGTGCCATGTTAATAGTATTTATTGAACTGCTATTATCAAACTTTTTTATGTAAAAGTAACAGGAATATTCAATGCTCCACATGAATCCCAATAGCGATGAGTTCGATCAGAAACTGGAATTTCTAACTATACTTTTTGCGGTGTTTATTCGCTTCATGTAATGATTTATCAATTAAAATGCAGTTATATGTAGTTCATTGTATTTCGTAAATTCGTTGTAGTAATATTAAGTATAAATTGAGTGTTACAGAGGAATATGCTCTCAACGTTTTTTTGCATTCGAATTAAATAATTTTGATACTCTGTCATACGGGTAGAATTTTTTTATATATTCAGTCCCTCAAAAAACGTTGCTCTTCTTTAAAAATTTCTTTTCATATTTTAACCTACGTGCCTTGCACTAGTTTTACTTGAAAGTGGAAATAATGCTTACAACTAATCTAGCTAATTGAAAAGTAAAGGATCCTTAAGTAACAAACGGCAGACAAAAAGTGTCAGGCCTTCCATAGAGACCATAACAGGTCCCACGCCTCAAGAGGATACAATAAGTAGGCATTCGCAAGGAGGATTAACAATTTCACCCCGTAATTAATTTTCAAGCAATATAAAGGGAATTTAACCCCTGCCCCCAATGCCCGCCTCAGGCCACGAGAAAATCATTTCAAATCATCCAATGAAGTAGGTAAGTACCCAAGAGCTGACACCGAAGACTTCCAATATAGCTGTCGCTTGTGCGTGCAATGTGGACCAGCGCCCTCTTCCAATCCCCACCGACAACAACTCGCGCGTCCAATAATTAATAGATGCGCATTAGAGAAAGGAAAAAAAACACTTCCGTAAATATGGAAGGCGTTGCGAGTCACGTGAGTGGCGCCTCGCGACGATTGGTTGGTTTTGTTCACTTCAGTATCGACTCTTGATTTTCTTATTCTGCACCCTCGGATGAATGGCTGAGAAAGGCTTTCTCATTCGCCCACTCTTAAACTTCCGAATTACTTCTATGGATTGCGCTTTCGCATTTGAGCGAGTGAGCTTTGTGGCACCGACACACTTTCCAGCAGTCTGGAATTCCAGCTCCAGTATCCTGAACTGGATCCTCCTCTCCGGCTTCGTTCGAACGCCGCCATCCACTGCGTGGCGCCACCGGTCGGCTTCCACTGACAAGGTCGCGGGTTCGAGTCCCGCCTTGCCCTCCCACCCCACCCCACTCCCCGCCGTCTCCATGGTGAATTGCCTCTCCAACCGTGTGTGTGTAAATATAGCCCGCGCGCCGCGTGCGTCGGCCTATTTCCGTCCCGCCGCCAGATGACTCTGCGTCCGCCGCAAAGTTCCCACACACGCGTGCGCGCGTCAACGCATTCTGTGAATCCTTCCTTCTGTCAAAATTCATTCTCATATCCTCAATCATTTGTCATTCACATTTAACAAGAGTGAAAAATTAGATGACAAACTGATACGAAAGCAATAAAATTAGTACCTAATGCGTATCAAAACCGATTTTTGACAATATTAAAGTTTTCACATTAAATAAAGCTGCGTGCATGGAGAAAATGTCGAGATTAAATTTTTTTTAAATGTGGAATTGATAATACATATACTACTCAACACAAAGAGTTTTTCATAACAAATTAATTAAAAATGATGAGGAATTGTTCCAAAATTAAGAGTGTGGCCTGTTTGTTATCCAAATTACAGGAATTAGAAATTGGAGTGTTTTCGGGTTACATCATCACACATTAGTGATTCTTTGGTCCAATGTTTTCATGAGCAAGGGAGGTCTCGAACAACGTACTACGATACGGCCTTGCGAATGAGGGTTGAAGATGGGCACATGGTCTTGTTTGCGACGCTCTCTCTCCACCCTGATCTGATGGTCGGCTGTGCTCCTCAAGAGCTTCCCTCGGCTGCGTGGAATTCGGATCGCCATGATGAAGGCGACGAGGGTGGCGACTTTAGTAAACCGATGAGCCGTGGGTGTGCGCCCAGCGCCATCATGAAGTGTGCGCGTAAATATCGCCTTCGTTCGCTTCGTCGTCGCCCTTCACTTGTTCATTCACCACGTCGTATTTAATGGCCTCGAATCGAGGAGCACTTTTCATCAAAGTTCAATGGGTTCAGCTGAAAGCTTTTTAAACATATACTCTCCAATGTCATCCTTAGTTCAACCAAACCGGATCGAGCCTAACCTCTTATGTTCGTGCGACGCAATGCGTGTCGAAGAGTGGGCCTAGGACATAGCAGACACCAATAGGACATTGAATGTTGCAGGCCTCGTGGTTTGTCAGCAAAATTTTGTTCCTTCGGGACGACCCATAAAATCTGTTAGTGGGTCACCTCGCGCTAAATGCATTCAGACCGTTTCGCGAACAAATATTTGTCCGTTGATACGCACTTTGATTTTATCACATATTTCTCGAAAAACTCGCCTTTAATAATAAAATTTCTTCAATATCTCTCATGATTTATCATATAGCCGGGAAGTATGACTTACTTTACAGCGAAGACTTTGCGTTACGTATTTATTGTATAAAAATTATGAAAATCCCTTTGCTGCCAACGTTGGATTTAAAACTTATTATTATCAACCTTTCCCAGTGGCGGACACAGATCCCCTCCTTTTGGGGGGCCACACATTGCAAAACCACAATTAAACTTTTTTACATCATAAGATGGCATTGTCTTGTATTTTACGTAATCACTTTAATTAAAACCTTCTTAAACTTTGCGTGTGATTTGATTTCTTTTATTACAATGAAAGTAAAGGTAACTCAATGTATCTTTTGCACCCCCCCCCACCTTGAATTTTTTCTGCATCCGCTACTGACCTTTCCTAAAATACTCAATCCCTGAATTGGACGAAATTCATGAATTACAATCTAGACACACCTTAATATTACTAACTCATAAATATAATTTTATAAAACATTTACCTTTTCCTCCCGCAGGGCGTCCAATAGAAATATGCGCATAGATAGTCTGATCGTTCGAGTCTATGAACGCGATAACTATTTCAAAATCTCAGAAATACGACCTAAATCTTCGACGATATACAATCGACGCCACAAATGTTTGTTAACTATATAATAAATGGGATACTTCTGACGAGTATGTTGAATCGGGAGCTGGAGTGAGAATGGCTCTTTCTGGTAAGCTTCGTAATCACAAGAGGCCGTCCCTCTCCAAGATGAACCATTGGACTTCGACAGCATCACCATCTGAGTCTTGGCTTCCGGGCGTTCCTCCGCGTTTAGATGTCCATAAGTGACGACAGTTTCTCCAGCCATCCTGCTGGCGTCTTCAGGTCAGAAGTAGCGATGCATAAAATTTTGCCGTCTAATATAGGTACTAGGCTAGTCCGAGAAGCTATAGAGATAACTAAGCATCCAGAGAACTGCAACAGAGAAGACGGCTACACATTAGCCAACGCATGGAAAAGGGTCTTCAAAATCAATGACCAATCAGAGCCCACCTGAAAATCGGCCACTGATCCCCAAGCCACCTGCATTGGACGGCCAAATTTGATGCATCGCTACTTCTGACCTGAAGACGCCAGCACGATGGCTGGAGAAACTGTCGGACATCTAAACGCGGAGGAACGCCCGGAAGCCAAGACTCTTATGAAGAAACGCCGCGGAAACCTCAGATCAAGCATCACCATCGTTCGAGTGATGTCACCGCTTGATTTTTAGCACCGTTTTCATTGCAATCGCTCATGAATTGGAATTCCTCTCCCGATTCGGGATGCGCTGACAAAGTTCTTTCCCCCTTTCCTGAGTAGGGGGCGAGCGGCTCTCTGCTCAGCCCCCACTCACACACTCACTATAAATAAACAGCGGAGACAGAGGGAGGGAGCAGATGATTAACGATTGCGTCTATTCGTGGCTCTCCTCCTCCGAGGAGGAGGATCTGCGTTGCTGGCTTCCCGTCCCGTGGGCACCGCTTCAAATCCAGGCGAGAGTTTTCACAGAATGCCTGCTCGATCGCTTTGGCTAAGCCCGTCGGGTGCGGGGTTCCCTCCACCCCCAAATGACGAGATCTGCTGGAATTGACGGAGCAGCCATTCTGACGTTGTCGTCACCAAGTGATGTTGCGATTACAGACCGTCGCGTGGTCTTCCAATCAGTTGGTCTCATCAGTCCGCATTCATTCGTTTGCGCCTCGGTTGAACTCTCGCTGATTGCGGAGACGTGTTTCCAAAGAAATAGAGACAATTAAGCTCTTCAATGAACTCCAAAAAAAGCAGCAACTATCAACGTCTCTTCACATACTTTCAGACAGATATTTAAAACAGGTACGATCACTAAAAACACCAATCGACGGATGACTGAGCTTCATAAAAAAGTGGGCACATTTTTGGCGCTGGCTTTCATGGTGCACAAAACATCCCTCTGTCGGCTATTCTTAATTCAAAACTATTTCTTCATAGTGCAGTATTTATTTGATAAATAGGAGTGCGAGGCCTACATAATAAATTAATATGATGATGCAAATAACTCACAGATCACCATAAAATCATATCTATAATTTACCACGTAATTATGGGAGGAGGGGGAGTAAATTCACTTCCCTTGCCTCATTGAAGTGTTCCTGAGTTTGGGGGTGAGGATCGAGGCACGTGACTTGAAAGGAAAACGGCGCACAGTGGGCTGAAATCGAAAAAAGCTGGACAAAACCTTGAAAATGGTTTTTTTGAGTATGTAAGTTGAAACTTTGCACAGTTGTTGCCAACACATTAGTGCATTTTTTGACGCAAAATGTTTTTCATAGGTTAATTTTTTATATAAAATACATAGCCTCAGAGTTGAACAAATTCGGCGCAAATTACCCGCTTTGAATTTTTTTCGAAATTCAGCATGTTTAAACTAACGTCACACCTTTAGTAGTAATTCAATAGCAACAAAAATTTACAAAATTGTTAAACGGTTTGTTAGCATTGATTACCATCAACTTTCACGACTAAGTTGTTGTATTTGTGACCAATACGATACAAAATGGCGGACTCTGTTTTTCGTCGAATTTTTGTGTTTATGTAGGATTTTAAAAAAAGGATCACCGAGTTACCTCGAGATATTTACACCACATATACTGCAAAGTATATAGATTACGATAATCGGAAGTACAGCTGCGACCACTTGCGACGCCGAAATTAAGATCGATTTTTCGAACGTGCGGCACCGCCCGGAGCTGGCTGCTGGCCACGGGAATTGCCGTACTCGACGGATGTTGGATAGTGAATCATTTTAAGCAAATTTACTGTATAAAAGCTATGATATATTATTACTACATTTATTTTCCTTTTGTTGTAACCTGATTTCTTTACTGTCTTGTAATACTTATCGTCGATGTAGTACAAAATGGCGGACGCTAATTTCAGTAACATTTTTGCCCGTTTGTGGCTGTATAAAAAGAAGGACACCGAGATGCTCTCAGATATTTACATCGTAATGGCATCAAGCCTTTTAGAGTCTCCATCCACAGAAATAATCTGCGACCGTTCGCAACAAACAAAATAAAATCGATGTTTTTACCGTGCCGCGCGGTCCGCGGCTGCTCCCTGGGCGCATGGAATGTCTTGACGGAGCGCACATCGTACAAGAGATACAAAGCGCTATGAATGCATAGTCTTTGCTGAGGATGTATTTAATGTTATTATTAAATGTATAGGCTTTTAGGCTTTTTTCTCAGTCCTTTCATTTTGATAAAAGGTTATCAATGAATATCTAAATAACTGTTGAACTTTCCCCATGTACGTTCTATAGTATCACTCCGAGTTGGTTGAAGAACTGTCAGTTTCACTTCCAGGCTGCAGGATTTCTGGGCCATCGTCATTTAGTAACAGTAAATTCCTCACTTCTATCGGCTTTCTTCGGGATATCTTCGTAATTAGGGGTGCGGCGTTGGATATTACTGTATTCGAGGTCAGGAGGAGCCGGCGAAATAAGTCATCGTTGGTAGGTATTCTTGAGTGCTTCCAGCTGAAGCTTTCTCGATATTTTCTGGTATCTTTATTGCGTGCTTAATTTCTTCTTCAGATAATTGCCCTAGAGGAAGAATCATCTCTGAAGCTATACATGCTCCGTGTATTAGGACCTTATGAACGGTCCTAGGCATGTAAAACCATGGGTACAGAGTGACAAAGAGCACAGTGGTTTCCAAACAATAATCTTTGAATTTATATTCTTTTATGGGTGTATCGCTGGAAATAGCCTTCAAAATCGTTGAAAATCTTTTGATAAGATCTTCATCAATTTCTGCAAATTAAGCATAAGATATTTAGCTAAAATTATAAGGCAGCTGTTGACAGAAATGCCAATCGAGGTTGTAAGGTCAGACCTGCTTTTTCATCATAATATGAATTAAAATGTTTTTACCCAATATTTCAGATGACAGAGTGGGATTTTCAAAGAAACGGCGAGCCGTCGTTTGTTGTTCAGCACCTTGTTTCGTCACATCAACAATCAAACCTATTTCTTCTTTAAACTTATTTTGTATTAATCCTCTTCTGTTTAATAGCAGTTGCTTTGGTCTCCGCGGGCCTGATTGAGAAAGTTATATTGAATGATATGATAAGTAATTTTCATAGAGTAAAAGAATAAGTTCTCTTTCAGTGAAATTACAACCTACCTGCCACTGCTTAAAATCCAATATGTATGAAATATGTAGAAGACATTTAAAAAAATCTTATAGAGCAGTGCAATGTGGAAATGCCAAATTTCAGATTTTTCCTTTTTACAGGTCGGCTTTTCAATTCTTGAATTCGATTCATTTCCGAAATTTTTGCACCACGAACAAAGCATGTCATGCTTCCCATCTCAGTCAATGCATTGCAGACCTAAAGTAATTAATTCATGCTATCAAGAATGAAAGAGTAGTTCGTTTCAGTTATATGGCAGTTATGCTCACCTTTCCATTAACCATTGCGAGAAGCATGGAGAACGCGATGGTGTAATCTCCCACATGAATCGGCCTCAATTTTTTTATTTGCTTCTTAAGGTGCATCTCTTCTGCCTTGGCTATTTCTATTGTTTCTATTTGCTCTGGTTGGAGTGGTCGTTGTAATTTCCTTCACTAATTTGGAGGCCGCCTCATCTCCTTCCTCTCTTAATGTCATCGATGCTGCGAATGATGAAGTTGCCGCTAGCCGCGAGAAGATCTAAGACTTTCAGTCTTCCTCCTCTTAGTTCTTTCGCTAACTTTGTCAAATTTTTTTCCCGGGTGTTCACCTGCTTTTAATGGGATCAAAATGAGTAAAAAATTGCCCTTAAATCCATTGAGATAATGCAACAACTCAGGTCACTAATTAATCGAATATACTTACCCGAAGAATTAGAAGCTCTTGTCAATCCTAGAACGTTTTCTGGTACATATATAGGTGCCTTCAGCCACTTAATGTTTCTCCTCAAAAATCTTTCATTATTTCTACTGCAGCATTCCCATTTATTTTGGTAGCGAATCAAAAAATATCGTTTAAGACGGTCACTAAGGCCCTTCGTAGGTTCAATATTACCTTGCGCGTGAAATTATTTCGTCAGATATTTCATTAAAAATTCATATCTCTCAACAAAGGATTTACATCCGGATTTGACAACTTTTTTATGAAGCAATAGACGAGTTACCTCGGGACCAGACATTTTTATAATTGCTCCAAATTTGTTAATACAACACTGGTTCTATTTCAGCTCTACGAGTTACCAATAACAAGTAACATATATGAAAATTAAAGAAAGGGTCAATTCTAGAGGCGTTCATGGTAAATAAAAAAAAGGGAAAAGGGACCGCACACGAGCAACGTGGGGTCATAAAAAGACCATTTTCGCGACTACCGTAGGGGGTGGACGGGCAAATACCAACCAGCTGTGGGCTGGTCGGCTGGTTTTAAAATCTATTTCGTCATTGAGGTTAGAAGCAGGCTAATTGAGCCGTTTTACCCATCGAAGGGGTACAATGCACGTGCGGAATTGTCAGAGTTTCAAGTCAGCTAGTTTGCATTCGGGAATTTGGTAAATAAACACTAGTCAGTATAAATGGGTAGAGGAGCGAATTCATTTACCTAAAGTGACAACAAACCAACTTGAAATGAAATAGTAATAATTATGTTGGAATCAAACATAACCACAGCAAAGACTACGTAGCGCTTTATCATGTACGCTGCGTCACGACATTCCATGCGCCCAGGGAGCAGCCGCGGACCGCGCGGCACGGTAAAAACATCGATTTTATTTTGTTTGTTGCGAACGGTCGCAGATTATTTCTGTGGATGGAGACTCTAAAAGGCTTGATGCCATTACGATGTAAATATCTGAGAGCATCTCGGTGTCCTTCTTTTTATACAGCCACAAACGGGCAAAAATGTTACTGAAATTAGCGTCCGCCATTTTGTACTACATCGACGATAAGTATTACAAGACAGTAAAGAAATCAGGTTACAACAAAAGGAAAATAAATGTAGTAATAATATATCATAGCTTTTATACAGTAAATTTGCTTAAAATGATTCACTATCCAACATCCGTCGAGTACGGCAATTCCCGTGGCCAGCAGCCAGCTCCGGGCGGTGCCGCACGTTCGAAAAATCGATCTTAATTTCGGCGTCGCAAGTGGTCGCAGCTGTACTTCCGATTATCGTAATCTATATACTTTGCAGTATATGTGGTGTAAATATCTCGAGGTAACTCGGTGATCCTTTTTTTAAAATCCTACATAAACACAAAAATTCGACGAAAAACAGAGTCCGCCATTTTGTATCGTATTGGTCACAAATACAACAACTTAGTCGTGAAAGTTGATGGTAATCAATGCTAACAAACCGTTTAACAATTTTGTAAATTTTTGTTGCTATTGAATTACTACTAAAGGTGTGACGTTAGTTTAAACATGCTGAATTTCGAAAAAAATTCAAAGCGGGTAATTTGCGCCGAATTTGTTCAACTCTGAGGCTATGTATTTTATATAAAAAATTAACCTATGAAAAACATTTTGCGTCAAAAAATGCACTAATGTGTTGGCAACAACTGTGCAAAGTTTCAACTTACATACTCAAAAAAACCATTTTCAAGGTTTTGTCCAGCTTTTTTCGATTTCAGCCCACTGTGCGGCGCCGCACAATAAAATCAGTGGGGCCAACGGTGGCGAGGGGGGATTTCACGAAATCTATGGAAAATTCGTTATATACTCGTTACGTACTCGGAATATCCATCTCAGAATACTATCAGGGTGGGAATCCCATGACTGAGAACATATGCTTCGCCTTGTGTTGTGGCACTGGGAGTAGGGGAAGTCGCGAAGAATTTAGGAATAGTGAAGAATGCCTCGGGAAGACTTGCGCGGACGGTGAGAGTAATTCAAACTGGCCCTTTCAAGGCACAGAAGGCATAGCCAATACCCGAAGTTCGACCACCGAGAAAAACGTAGTTGCTCGCGCTGGCCGTGGGGACCTACTTTTGAAAGTGACTGTACCTGCCTGTCGCTTGCATGCTGTTTTTGCTGAGCTAGCGTAGGTTGACGGCCCTCGTAATACCCGATGTCTTATAATTATTGTATTTTTTTAATTTATCAATGATTAATCATGATCGGCCGTATTCATAGATTTCCGCTAAAACAGGGCGACTAACTTAGTCGGCTACTAAGACCTTTTAGTCGCCTACTAAGATATGGTATTCATGGATTGTATTACGTGAGCTACTAAGAGCTACTAACTTAGTATGCTACTAGCCAGCTCGGCAGCCGATACTCGGTAGCGATATGGGTTCAACCACGACCACCGAGAGACAAGGCCTGAGCGCTGAATTGTGACGTCACGAGTCATAGGCGGACGGAGGGAGTAGCGAAGACTGCCATTGATAGCGCATATTGTTGGGGAATGCGTAAGAAAACCAAACGATATGTGAACAGACATTTCTCCGGCTACAATTTTCCTTATATAATATCATATGTAACGACATTTAAATGATGTTAACAGTAAATCCCTACCTCGGGAAACATAATTGTTTCGAATGGACCAACGCCTTCGCAGAAAAATCTTCTTTGAAGAGAAACAGCTTGCTTCCAAATGCATTCGAAGCCTCGAGAATATCATTATAAGTCTTATATTCACTAAAACACTTTTTACGCATCGGCGGTACTTATAACATGGAAGTCATAGGATTTTTACATTCTTCACGGGGCTTATATTTTTTCAGCATCGCTGCATTAAACGATGATGAAATAGAAAAGTCATGTTCCATCACATGCGCAAGATTATGATAAAACTAGATTGTGCTCTGTTAAATTACATAGGGATTGTTTTGATTAGACCTATCTGCAAGCTATAATTTCATGGCAATTTATGCACTTAATGGGGCGAATTGTAACCTTTTAAGAAACGGTGAACTAGGATTTGCTGCTTTAAAGTACCTGGGGAAATTATTTTGAATGGAAAAATACCATGTCCTACCTGATAACACAGAAATGTAGCATATAATGCATTCAGTTAGGAAAATAATAGTTTTTCTTATTGATCCAGTTGTTGCGAATACATTTAAACTTATGGACAGAGTCAAGCCCTTAGAGTAATGGTCAAGAATGATGAGAAGGATGCGGATAAACTACATTCAGCCTTGGTGGATTGGTGAAGAGAGATACTGCCTTCCTGTTGATGGATTTGTTTTCACTTATAACGCAAACCACATCCAGACCAACTTTTTCGAGACCAATGATGACTTTCTTCAGAATACCTTTTAGAACACAGGCTGACAGAGTACTCACTGGCAAAATATGGACAGAATCTTTAAATGAATATAGTAAGTTCTCCACCGCGTACACATGAGCACTAGAAGCTAAACTGCTGGAATTATATGCAGGTTCTACTATACATCTGCCCGTGTATTCAAGAAAGGGTTTCAAATGAACTTAATCCATCGTAAGGGTGATATAACGCTCATGGCTCTGTAATGAGATACTCGGTGCTTCAGGTAAGGTAGAAACCCATGCTCATTTTGCTCATTAATTGGACCAACTTTAAAAGAAGAGCAGAGCCTTTTGATAGTAACTGCATGTGGGAAAACCAAATTACCAGAATTGCGAGCAAATTTATCAACTTCAGGAGATACTAACAAAACATTGCAGCAAATACAAATATGTCACAGATGCACCTTACTTACCTTCTTTTCTTGAACCTACTTACCTTTTTTTCTGGAACAAGAGGCATTTGTGATTTGATAAAGTTATTCAAAGATTAATTTTCAGAGTCTTTAATTTTGTATTCTTCCAGTACAGCTACAATATCGCTATAAATATTTATATTATTGGTGGAGTATTTAAATTCTATCCAACACATCATAGGTACTTTTCATACATGAAAGAGGCTTGAAAAAGTGGAGTGAACTTGCCTATTGCTTTTAATTCCCTTTTTCAGTGGTATAATTTGATATTATTGTGAATGTATACTATTAATGAGAAGGTAATAAGAGGACACTCTTCCAAATGCTTTAATATTATAGCACCCAGCTTCACGACCACATCCCAAAATGCTGGATACTTATTCATCTTCACCAGAGAATTTACGTTTCCGAAAGAGTCTAGCTTTTTCTAAGCCTTATATGCTTCCAGAGTTTTCAAACTCTCAGCTAAAGCAGCTTCCACAGTAGCACTTTCAAGACGCTGTTCCCTCATTGATGGCGCATCCCTGGTCTGCTCTGAAGTGGTAAGGTACCCAGGGCAATCAGGGAAGATCCTTGGCATGGCACCATCACTCAGCTTTGGGCTGTTCAATGGTACAGCCAGCAATTTTCCTGACTTCTCATCGAAGTAGGAGCTTTAATGAAGCACATCTTCAAACAGAAAATGCCGGATACACACCTTAAAAATAGAGATAATTTTATTGGTAGACGGAAATTCAACTGTATTTTAAGTGAAGAATACCTTCGTCTGATAAGGGTGTAGTAAACAAGACTTAAATAATTCGCTGTCCACACAATGGTAGTTAGATTAACAATATTTGATCTGGAATGCCAACTTAAGACATGGGCAATATTTATCTCGCTTCTAGGTAGCCCATTTATTCATTCCGAGCATTTCACATGTTTCCATAATTTATTAATTACTGAAGAATCATTCATTTAGTACCCTCGAAGACTTTAAGATTTCGCTCTCTGCACAATCGTTCTCAGATTAACACGATTAGTTAGTACATATTTCCTATGTAAGAATTACTTAATGCAAAACAATCTTCTTTTCTAAAACAGTAATACTACCCTATGCATGCGTAAACGTAAAAATAATGTAAAATGCCATCGTAGGCATGGGTCATATTTAGGTATTATTTTACAAAAGGTACAATCCGGATTTCGCCTTCAAACCTTCACTTTCCTGTAGTGTTTTTGCCTCCTGATTAACGTGGTGACATTCATTCCTGGCGGAAATCAATAGTTTTCGAGATATTTTAACTTTTATGGATAGCGATTTTCGGGTTCTGCGCATGCGCCGCCATTTACGATCTTCACTTACTCACCCTTTACTTTACGCACTTCACCTTCTGCGCATGCGCAAACATCACCATGCCGCCCAATTTAAACTTTCATTCAATTTGGTCCGAAAGTGATTTACCCGCTTTACCAACTGGACCAGCTCGAAGGATATTTTTTTCTAGTTGACCAAGTCGTACATGTGCCCGGAAAGTGATTTACCCGCTTTACCAACTGGACCAGCTCGAAGGATATTTTTTTCTAGTTGACCAGCCCGTACATGTGCCCAGATAGTGATTTACCCGCTTTACCAACTGGACCAGCTCGAAGGATATTTTTTTCTAGTTGACCAAGTCGTACATGTGCCCGGAAAGTGATTTACCCGCTTTACCAACTGGACCAGCTCGAAGGATATTTTTTTCTAGTTGACCAGCCCGTACATGTGCCCAGAAAGTGATTTACCCGCTTTACCAACTGGACCAGCTCGAAGGATATTTTTTTCTAGTTGACCAGCCCGTACATGTGCCCAGAAAGTGATTTATCCACTTCTACCTCCCACTTTGTTATGTATTGGACCATCACTAGGGATATTTTTCTCTTGTTTACAATTTCAAACATGTTCCGTGAAACTCATTTACCGCCATTCCAATATGGCCGCGCATGCGCAGAACCCGAAAATCGCTATCCATAAAAGTTAAAATATCTCGAAAACTATTGATTTCCGCCAGGAATGAATGTCACCACGTTAATCAGGAGGCAAAAATACTACAGGAAAGTGAAGGTTTGAAGGCGAAATCCGGATTGTACCTCTTGTAAAAATTTACCCATATTTATTACACAAGCAGGTATCCCATTTATTCATCCTGAGTGTTTCACATGTTTCCACAATTTGCTGATAACAAAAACTATTCATAACACCCTCAAAAAATCAAGTTCTTCTTAATAACAACAAAAATCAAGTTCTTCTTAATAACCTTAGAACACGAGGATAAGCGCCGTATTCTATTTAGCGTTGATATGCGAGAATTTCAAAGAAATTTAAGTACTATGAAATAATTAAAACCATTAATTATTCAAGCGATAATGCAAATAATATTGAAATCAACCTGCAAATACACTCGAGAGTAGAATTGTTTCAAGAAGCCAATAACAATTCGTCTATCGGTCAATGCTTGTATCAAATATCTTTTTAATTCACTTTTAATGACGATCAACATTTACATTATACTAACATTTTCCTGAATAATGACGCTGTCCAAATAGAAAGAAAAAGATAAAAACTCACCTAGTATATTTCGTCAGCTGGGAGTCTTTTCTTGGAATGGCAAGGTTCATTTCCTCTTCGTCTCTTCGTCCATAGGAAATTTGAAAACGCACACTTTCGTTTCCTCCGTGTATTTTCCTTTGCACAGAGGCACACAACATTAGTACACTATTTCTTGAACACTTATATTCAATACTGTTGCCCACAAAACCATCGCAAAACTTTAAAACTCCAAATAACTTAGCGTTAAACAACCCAATCACCATTTTAACCGCAATGGCTTATAAATATAAACAACTGCAAGCATTGTCGGAAGGCGTGGTTGATAACCTACGGCTCGTGACGTCAGACAATTAGAAGGCATCAGCGCTCAGGCCTTGTCTCTCGGTGGTCGTGGTTCAACCCGCTAGGCTACGCTTGACAACACTACATCTGACTCCTCCGCGGCGCGGAAAATTCGTAACACTATCAAACAAAAGAAATTGATTCAGCAAAATGCATTGAAATTTTTACTTCATAATAGATAATTCGATGTGATATCGCATCTCAGACATATTTTTTTATTGCTGTACACAAAAATTATGCAATACCTTTGGGAAAGGGTAGATTTATGAGTAATACCGAAGCATTTGTACGTTTGAGATGCAGTTATTGCTTTAAAAACGGCCGTATATTTATTGATCATATACATTGCGTATTGTTTGCACTTCCGATATTTGTTTCCATTAGTGTATGCGTGATTAGTATGGAAAAACATAACTAGCAACGTCAGTATTATACATATCTGTATTCGGAAAGCAGAAATACACCTCAATGTCGGAGTAGAAACGAAAACTTTTGCAATGCAGAAATGAATCGTTAAGAAAATAACGTTGAGACAAATGTGTGAATGATACACATTTATTACGTTACAAACACCTACGTGCGAGCAATTAGTAACATATGTTTGCAACTCCTAAAATGTTAGTCAAGGAAACAACAATCTGCTTCGCTACATTTAAATATTTCAAATATTGACAGCGTGCGGAAATATACGGCATATAGTTTACTAGAGGTGGTTAATGTAAAAAACAAAGCATAATTAACGTAACTTGTTTTACTTATTTATTGCTGATCATATCACAAATAGCACTACAACGCACACACCATTTCACTTCACATTTCACGAGCTGTCTTTATGACACTTATAATCCGTACATTCTGAATCAACTGGTTCAATGAAAAGCTTGACTCACACTTAATTTAAAACACTATAACGTAACTCTAGTAAACAATGATAATCAGTTTTCCAATCACTCTGCACACACCAAAAGAATTTGCACTCGTTGACGTTCGAAAGAATTCTTCACATCTCACTTCCCACTAATCACTAATGATTTAGAATCAGTTGATGTTATTTCACATTACCATTACGTAGAAAATGAAATAAATAGGCTGAAACAAATTTCTAAACCAGAAATTGTAACATCAACAAACTTCCAATCTCACTCTCCACTATCACTCGTACCGTAACCAAAACAAAAACAACAGCGCAACGAAATACGCGAAATGTAAACACTGCCGAAAGCTCACGATAAAGTGACTAGAATAAGTAATATAATCAAACACAAATTATAAGCGTACAAACGAATGAAAATTTATAAGCGTTTGCTGTATCCCTAAAGAAAAGAACAACTGCTTCAAATATGAAACATATCCCCTTCGCAACAGCTAGTAGATACCTTTGATCGAAATGGTTAAACCAGTATGACAGAAATAAATAATTTTGTCGAAGCTCATACACTCACAAATCACTTCACTTGTCGCTTCACTCTTTACTTCATTGTCTATATGCAATCAATTCACTTGGGGCGCAATGAATGTACAAATTGTGTTCACTTACACTATAGGCACAAGTTCACTGCAAGCCGTAGCTTCTTCACAGCTACGAAAAACTTTCAATTCCCGTCAACAATTACACTACATACGTTGTCTGCCTTACTTGAAGAATGGATTCTCGTATTCCATTTTGGCACAAATGCATAAAAACTCTGTAACAGTATACAAATAAAACCGGAGTTCGATCATCCACAACGGTCCGCCATATTTAGTAGCTCCCTTAGACAAGGCCGGAGGGCGACTAAGAACCGGCTACTAAGATAGTAGCATACTAAGCTTAGTAGCCCTTACTAACGATCTATGAATACCATTTTGCTAGTATGCTACTACTTAGAACGCTACTTCGGCGTTAGTAGCTTACTAAGGAAACTATGAATACGGCCGGATAAGACTACTTAAAGGGTACTATGGGGGAAAAAAGTATCCCGACAAAGTTTGTGCCGCCACTATCGCTCTGCGGGTGAGTGGGTTTCCTTTCCAGTGGGTTGCTATTCTTTGGTCAGTGAGGGAAATTCAAACAAGGCAAACCATTTCATGCCTTCGCCGTCCAAATACGCGACCTGAGTCTCCCGCAACCCAAAGCCTGACTGGCGATGAAATCCGTAGAATAGAGACGCATTCGACGGCATCATGTGCGTACATTGGGAACGCTCCTCTGAATTTTCCTTCGCCTATCTCAACGAAACGACATAAATCACTAGGGCCATAGCAAGCTTTCTCTTAACGTAAACAAGACAGTCAACGAGAATATTCGACGGGCCACGTATTTGAATGCAGTTGGTTTGAAAAGTTTTAGCTTTTCCGGAAGGACTACCGTGCACAAGCACATTGCCAGAACGAGTTTTCCTTTCGATCGAGAAGGATATTTTCCTATCTTGATTGAAGATACCTTTGTCGGCAGGCGAAAGAGGGAAAAGTAGTCAGCTTGTTGGGGGCAGGGTTAACAGTAGCGGAAACATAGCGAAGGTTGAATAAAAATTGAAGTACCATATACTCGAAGAAACGCTACAGGGAGGGTAATGAGGCATTGAAAAATCGGAGAAGACCTCCACCTGAGAAGTGACCGATTAGGACCTGGGTGTACAACCGGAGGTGTTGATGCTGACATATTATAATGCATCAAAGTGCTGCTGAGATTTGGAATCTAATAAAAGGAGAGATATTGTCCCAAGTGAAGTGTGAATTCATTGGAATATATTTTTTGTCCTTCATTTTTTGCTAAATTAATTTAGATATTTTATTTAAATCTTAAATATTTTCAAAAGTAGGTAATTTGGCAGCAAAGTGTCACGCATTGTTTTAATTTAAAAAAATATGTTTTCAAATAAATTGAAAAAAAAGTGAGGTATCAAACTGTAGAAAATAATTTTTTTGCCGCTCGATAGGAAAAAATAAAATATTAGTTTTGTTTTACGATTTATGTAATTTACCTCGAAAAAATGTGTGTCGTCAATTAAATTTGTAGCAATCATCATTGAGGAAATTTTCAGTCGCACTAAATCTTTTTAAAGTGATAATTGTTTAGGCATGACCGGTCAACGCATAGATTTTGTTCTAGAGACGCTGTTGAGTGATCTTAGACGTATTTTTCGCGCTTATTCCGAATCCGGGGTAGATTCTATCACATCTAGTTTCTTTAGGACAGCTTATTGTTTGTTTATTTATTTTACGAAAGTAGTAAATTAATTCATTTATGTATCGTGATAGCATGAGAAAGTGAAAATAGAACTTTCCTGAAAAAACATGTTGACCTACGATGTTATGCCTTCCTATTCTGTCAAAATGTGTTTAAAATCGTACTATCCTACCGTTTTGTTCAAAGTAATACTGCCTCAGGTGCCACTTCACATCATCATTTGACCAGGTGTAGGAACGTGAAGACGTTTGCTTTCTCTGAAGATAGTAGATGATGGAGAATTTCGATGATCGCAGGAAATTACAGTTTATTACAATTTAATCGCTGATAAGTGGCTAGCTTTAATCAGGCCAGGCTATTTATATAGTGCGTGAACCATCCTGATGACTTTCGTTATGTATACGGGGAAATTACTTTTAAGGCTCAAAGGTGGAAAATTATTCCCTTTTCCAGACAGTGTTATAAGCTTTATTTTGACTGCCTGTAGGATGGCCAAGATAAAGGATGGGCTCCCCATGTGTTGTGTGGCACCAGTGTAGGGCTTCTTAGTGGTTGGACAAAGGGAAAATGTCATAAGGAATTTGCCGTCCCCGTGATTTGGCAGATCATATTGCAATTTCAAAAATGAAAGGAATTACAACGAAGTCAAAACACTCAGTAAAATATCCAGACAACTTTGAATCAGCGATTCTACCGTTCCCTCACTCCGAAAATTTAAAAGTGCCATAACCAATGGAGTATGTTAATCTTAGCAAAGATTCAAAAAGTAATCAAGAACGTGATAATGAAGGATTCGGAGACTCGAAGAACCCAAATTTTGGACCGAGTAAATCAGCTGGACCTCATTTCATAACGTAAGAGGATTTAAATGATTTAGTGCACGATTTATATGTTATCCAAAAGGCAGGGTGAAATCTTAGGGTCACGATTAAAGGGTTGAAAATTGTTGCATCCAAATACGAAACTTTTGGTGTCCCACTCTCGCCATGACGAATTTAATTTGGTTTATTCTCCAAAAACAATTTGCTTTTTGCAATGATGTTCTCTGTGTTATGGATACTCTTCATTTTGAATTAAACAAAGATAATTAGCGTTCGTTCATCCATTCCTACCAGGTTATGTTAAAGGCTAATCTCATAAAAAATGGAAATGAGCTCCCATCAATACTGTTAACTCATGAAACTGAAACGAAAGAATCTTACGAGAATATGCGGTTACTTTTAGAAAATATCACTACCAAAAATATAAATGGAAACTTTGTGGCCACTTAAAGTAATTTCTATGTTACTAGGATTACAGCTTGGCTATACGAAATATTGTTGCTTCATCTGCAAATGGGATATCAGAGACAGGAAAAAATTATTTAAAAAAATAATTGTCCGGAACATAAAGAACTCGTCCCTGGATCCAAAAACGTCCTTTGTCAGCCTCTGGTCGACTCAAAAAATATTCTTTTTCCACCTCTGCATATTAAAAAAGGACTTTTTAAAATTTTGTTGAAGCCATGTGTAATAATGGTGCCGGTTTTACTAATTTGAAACAAAAGTCCTTTGATTAAGTGAGGCAAAGATCAAATAAGGAATATGCATTGGGCCACAGATTAGGAATTAAAGGACTCGGAATTTCAACAGTGAGTTAGGTCAACGGAGAAAACGCGTGGAACGCATTTAGAAATGTATCTGAACATGTTTTATGAAATATCATGGCTGAAAATTACCATGATCTGGTGGCTAGATTAATATAATTAAATCGTACCAAAATATGGGCTTCAATATGAATTTAAAAACTTATTGTTTTGACTCAAACCCTGTCTTTTTCCACCAAACCTCTGCGCTGTTAGAGATGAACACAGTAAGCGTTTCGACCAACATATTTTAAATTTGGAAAAATAGCACCTAGAAAATTTCAGCAACATGTTAGCAAATTACTGATTGACACTGAATAGGGACTTACCAGATGCTTAATATACGAGAAAATCCTATCAAAGTACTTTTTTCACATTTTTTAAAATCACGATTTATTTGCTTAAATATCCTTGAACACTTATTTAGTACAGTCGTCCTAAAGAAAGTAGACTTGATAAAAAAAAGATCTGAGCCCAGATTTGGAATTAGGACGAAAAGGATTACCCCAACAACATCTCTATGATAGAAAAAAGTTTTTTGTTGACCAGTGTATTTAGAGTTATTCCTGATGCTCAAAATCTCGCCTCGCCAATGCTGCCTTGCAGATTACGTCTAGCGAATATTTATCCCGTGATTCGGGATAAATACGGGAGCGTAAAATTTCGAGGCTTTCAGTGAATTGTATTACGAGTGCCGCGGTAGGAGCGAAGAAGGAACGGAAAGGAGGGTTTGAGGGAGATAGCGGGTAAAAGGAAGGCACTGTTCCTAAGGATATCGAATGCGCCAGCATTCTAGAGAGGAGTACGAAATGCATTTGAGCCTCGGTTCGAGGCAGGCAAATTCACCGTCACGACCTTGGCGGCTCAAATAAGACCGTATTTGAATTTCCCTCGTCTCATTCCAAGGATTGTATACCGTTAGAAAGGGAATCCATTCTCCTGTGAAGCGATGGTGGCGGCACAAACTTTGTCGGGATACTTTTTTCCCCCATAGTACATCCAGTAGGCTACCCTCCCCGTCTCCTAAATCAATTGATTCACATGCATAGAATTCCAACTGAACTCCCTCGACACCATATTTGCTACCTAGGAGTGTAGAATTTATAAGAGCTCAATTGTATATAATCACGACCTCCTCCAATCAACTGACTTAGTGCCATAGGAGGAAATACAACCTGAGGAAGTGATGGAAAGCCGAGTTCAGGAAAAGTCCTGCCAATTAAAACCAGAATCAAAAACTGGTGGCCAGAAAAAAACCTTCAGTATACTGTGTTTTTCTTGGAAAAAAAGCAGCATTGTATTTAAGAGTAGACTGTGAAAATTATTTTATTGTCAATTTGCAGTCAGGAAAGACTGGGTTACCTGTTGTTGTTATGTTAAGAAAAATTAGACACAACGAATCCTTCAATATTTTAGCTAAGAATATCTCAATGTCTCGCCCTCGACAGCGGCACGATATTTTTCTGCTTCCATTATTCCGATGGCTAGTCTGTTGAAAAATCTAGTTTTTTGGGTTGACAAAAAAAAGATATTGCTTAGTTTTGCAATTCCCTTTCCTGCTCGCCTTCACATGTAGAGTCAACTATTGATTGTTTAGAAATAGACATTGAAAAGCCAGGTAACCCAATTTGGCAAAGTTTAACCTGAATTGGAGCATAAAAAAATAGATGAGTATCCACTACAGTGGGTGACATTTTGTCTTGTATGGATCAGTATTGTTACTGCGATTAGTACATCAAATTACGCTTACTTTATTACGCTACGAGAGGTATAAAGTAAAAACGTGAATTGCGAAGGAAACTCTAAATTCGTTTTTTACAGTAATCAGTGCATTATACTGCTGATAGTGAAGAAAAATAGAAATAATGTTTTTCAAACGCAATTATTTCAAAAGGAATATTTTTTAAATTGCTATAAAATTAATGAATTGTTTAAAGCAATATTTCTATCTAAACTCAATCAAAAAATAAACAAATCATTTGATTATTCTTTAGAAAATTTCATTTCGAGGGGTTATGGTGACCGGGCAATAGATAGTGTCATTCGCATAGACTGGATTTCTTGAGCAAATTCCGAAAGGCTGTGGGGTAATTGTAGTCGCGCGTTCAAACTAACTGTTCACTCATCCAGTGGTAAAATTTGAGAGTTAATTAGACCACCAAGAGTATCCAAGAATGTAAAGAGCCCTAAAGATGAAGTTATTCTAACTAATCAAATAGAAAGCTTTAGGACCCATGTGGAGAGAGTAATAAGAAAGGTCAGAGAATACAAGTTGCTTGTCCTTCATTCCTGCATTGACAACCATTTGGTGCACAAAAGTAGGATTAGAGGATAAAGAGGACTTTAAAAGAGAATCACTTCTACCATAACGATATTCGGGCTCTGCCTCAATGATGGGGAAATTTTGTAGGAAGCGACGGAAGAAAATTTTGAATGCATTTATAACCAATGCACACATTTATAACCATTTAAAAAAAATAAAGTTAAATTTTTCATTTAAAAAACATCGAGAGATTAGTTGCACACCTAATACTATTCAACATAAATGATTGAATTTGTCATTAGTTTACTAAATAGCTTATAATTATTTTGTAGTCATCTAATAGAAGTTTCATAGCTAACATTAAAGGTGTATTATCTTATGCTAATCGTTAAACAGCCACTGTAAAAGCGGCTCCAAAAGTGCATAACCTGTCAAAACCTGTACACATTTCAGACAGTATGCATACAGAACACACCTTAAAACTGTACATAGTATGATGTGCATAATGTGTACACAAACATTACCTTAAATCTGTGCACAGAAAGTATTTCACAACAAACTGAATCAAATATCCGATATCATACTGAAAGCAAAAAAATCATAACTCGTACCATATAAACTATATTCGCAGTAACTAGATGCATCAATATTTAATGCAGAAATTTTCAACGGAGGCCGAGTAGCTACTTCTGTATTCGTAAAAGCTGGTCCACTAAAGGCAAAATAAACGAGAAAAAATTACCGCGAAGCCTTCACTTCTTTAATTTCTGCAGCCAAAAAGTTCGGGTTACTTTTAAAATATAATGCCATCATTAAGGAATCCACCTTTGGGACATTATCGCAACAGTCTTTTCACGAAACCGTCTTCCATTTCGCATATGTTCGATATATTTTTGTTATACGAGTACAGAAAATGGATAAAATATGCTTAACGTGACTAAATACCGTCATAAAATGTCTGAGAGAAAACACGGTTAAAAAATACGTCGAAATATTAACTTACTCAACGAGTGCTTCATTGTAGCTTCTGTGGCCGTGCACGCAAAACGAAAACGCCGTAGGGAGAAATGACGTCACCAACAATTAGAGCTAACTTCGCGTTTGCAGACGGATTTCAATTGTTTTAAATGAATTTCATGACAAAATCAATGGTTTACGAGAAGTTTGATTGGTGAAAATGGATTCCTGGTGAAAATTGCTGTAAGTATCATGTATTATTTCGATTAAAAAAATTTCATGCAACTTCCCCATTGCTATAACATATAGGATTTTACACCCAAGGGCATAGTTGACTCGGAATTATATAGTAGATACCCATAGACTGAAAATTAAACCAATAGCATTGCGGATTTTACAGTACAGATGTCAGTATGATCGAAAAATCGATTCGATTATCATAGCAAATACGCAAATTAGCATAACTTGAATAGTGTATCCGTTGGACCAATGAAATTTGGCGAATGTGTACATCTTGGTAATCCTCACAATATCCAATGGAAACATGTTTTGTATGTAGTATCACGTTCTATATACCTATATCGCATATACTTTTTCTTAAAATATATCGAATTGCTATAACATATAGGATTTTACACCCAAGGACATAGTTGACGAGGAATTATGTAGTAGATACCCATAGACTGAAAATTAAACCAATAGCATTGCGGATTTTACAGTACAGATGTCAGTATGATCGAAAAATCGATTCGATTATCATAGCAAATACGCAAATTGGCATAATTTGAATAGTGTATCCGTTGGAACAATGAAATTAGGCGAATGTGTTGTAACGTTTTTTATTTTCTCTTGGTTTACTCCACTTTCAAATACACTTTTTATAAATCTATCTCGGGAGAGACACCCGTCGGCCATCACTCTTACAATGCAACTCCTCTTTCCATACACCTCCTCCCGCGCCGTCCACAACCACAACAATCACCTCCCTCCACCTCTGCTGCTTATTATTACCTTCCCCGGTTCACGTCACACCAAAATCCACAACAAACAACAAATTTATATGTTACATTTGCCCCATTAAAATAATGAGTTGGAATTACATGGAAGGAATTATTTTAAAGCCTTCAAAATGAGTACTGTCGCGGCCCCAACGCCTTCAAACTTTAGCCTTCCTCTAAATAAATTCAATACAAGAGTATATATGGCGTTACAGCAGAAATTAAACATGAATTCATCAATATTAACCAACATACATAAATATAGCATCTCCTCCATTCACTCATGATAAGTGATACACCACATAAAAGAGTCTCTCCCATTTCTTCCTTGTTTAGATAGGCAAATTCACACATAACCAATGAAAATCTTATTCACGTATTTTAAAAACAAGAACACATTATATAAAACGATGTTATTAAGTGATACATTGAACGTGAATATAAAATGCAAATAACGAAACTCTCCGTCCTCTTCTCAACATTCATTCTCACTTTTAACCCTTTAAATCACTGGATAATCAACAGGCCATACACATTTTCACTCCACAACACTTAAAGTTCCTTCATGCTATCTAATCTCCCTCCTTCCGGCTCAATTGACATCCACCAGCCCATTCTCACATAAACAAACACGAATCAACTAATGGCAACATGATACTGAATATACACACAATACTGAAAAAATAATAGAACGAACCATACAAATCAATCGGCCTCCTATAACCCCCTTTCTCTCTCTCGTTCGTAAGCTCCGCTCTTATGTCGGGTCCTGATACAATGTATTACATTGGCTAATAGTCCTCTCATGCTAAAACGGATCAAATTATTAAGTTGCGGCAGCGGTCTTCTCGATTCAAGTCAGTTTGCCTCTGGTCTTCTTCTCGTGTGTATGTGTCTTGTGAAATTTGCCCAGTGCCGTGCTATTATTCCTTATATATTTTTATATTGTTGAAGTGGAATGTGCCTCGTATTTCCTTCGTTTTTGGATTAGATACTACACACGTAGCTGGCCCTCGGAATGCTGAAATCTCAAATGGACCTTCGTATATTGCCAAAAAGCCGTGTTAAATTCCCCTCTGCTTATCGGATACCGGATTGGTACGTACTAAAACCTTATCTCCTATTTTAAATTTTGCTCCCTTCCTCTTGTCTTCCGTCTCCCCATACTCCTCGCTGTTTTCTATGTGCATGTGGTCATATTGTGGATCCCCGCACATTTCCCTAAACTCACATGTGACCTCTTTCTTTCCTTCACTTAGGGTTATATTCCTGAGATCGTACTCAATCTTTGCGGATAATTGAGCTAATGTGTCCGTCCCGATTATGAACGGTTTAATCAGTTCCGGCACCACCGTGCAAGCCATATTTGTGGTGAATCCGTCTATCTCTACACTAGGACAGATCTGTTTCCTTATAAGTCCGCTCCTCCTTCCAATAGCTCCTGCTATCCGAATTCCTTTGACTGGTACTTCCAAAGCGTTCCGTAGTGCATTCTGATTCTCCCGATAAAACTCCTCGCTAATGCAAGTTAGCTCCGATCCCGTGTCTACCAGTGCATTCACAGCCACTCCTTCCATTCGAACTCTAATCTCCGGGCATTTAATTACTTCCGGCACATTCGCTTCTCTCTCCGTCAAGAAATCTCGTGGTGACTCAAAAACATTGCATATTGTTCCCTCCTCCGTGTGGAATTCCATCTTCTCCTCCTGTGGTAGCGTCTGTTTTGTTCTCATTTTCCGTGTTTTCGCCCGTTGCTCCTTAGGTATGTCCCAGAATCCATTTCCGTCTTCCGGCTTCGGCATGATGGGACCCTCTTCATGCCTTGCCGCTAATAGTTTCCCTGCTCTGGCTTCCCTGCGGCGTTGCTTCCTTCCGCCATCATGAAATTGAGAGGGCGTGCCTCCGCCATATTATTTTGTTCTCGTCGTTGATCAGCTGATCTCTCGCGCGGCCGGTGAACGTATCCCTCGCCGCGAAAGTAATCGTCTCGCCGTCCCTCTCTCTGCTGTCTCGACGCTCGACACTCCCGCGATTGTGATCTCTTCCAGTCCCATCCGTGGTGCTGGTTGTGTTGGGATGTGCTTTCCGATGTCCTCCTTGTACGTTCCTCATGGGGCCTTTGGTATTGACCTTCCCACCTTCGGTGTCCGGTCGCCTCGGAGTACCTGTCTTCTTTCGGTATGTTATCATAGCGGGCCAATAACGTCAAGAATTGCGGTATTGTATTTATGTTATGCGAGATCATGCCGACGCCTACTTCCACGCCAAAGTGTTTTTTGAGAATCAGAAGGATCATTTCGTCCTCCATTGGCGGCGTCAACTCCCTCGCCATGCTAATTTTGGCCGTCGCGTATTCTACTCGCGTGAGCCCTCCGTTCTCCTTGTATCTTCCTGTGTCGAAACTCCGTTTTATTAGGAGTTGACGTTCCTCTCCCGAAAACTGCTCCGTAAAAATGGTTTTGAAAGCGTTCAAATCCTCATACAGGTGTCGCGTCGCGGCGAACCACCCTTCCGCTCTCCCAACCATTCCTTGTCTGATGACCTGGAGCATCATCTGGTTAGGCAACCGGTATACCTCCTGGTATTCGCACAGCTCCTGTAGGTATTTCATGGGCCTTGATGCATGCCTCCCGTCGAACGTCGGGACCTTTAACTGTAACATTCCCGCGGATGCCGTTGTGACGTTGGGTCTTGTGATTTCCTCACGCACGATACATTGGGCTGCTTCTTTATCTAGCCCAGCTGCTTTTGTGGCGGATTGTTGTCCTAGCTCCTCCTCTATCTTCTTGAACCTTTCCTCCATGTTCTTCTGCAAATTCACGTAACTCGCTTCTAACTTTTGGACCTTGACCTCGCTCACCTCCAGCCTCGCTCCTACCCCGTTAATTTTATTCGCGACACCTTCGTATATCTCTACCAGCGCCCCTTCTATTTTGGCAAGCCTCTCATCATAGCGATGTTCGAATGTTGCAAAACGTTCCTGCGTCCGCCGCAGCTCTCCTGCTATTTCTTCCAAAAGCTTTCTGTTTCTTTCCTCTGCTTCTTTTTCCTTTCTCCCTTCTTTTTCTTCTCTCTCCCTATCTCTTCTCTCTTGCTCTTCCCTAAATTGCCCCCACATTTCTGCATCTCTTCTAGCTTGCTCATCCCTAAATTTCCTAAATAGCGCTTGCATCTCAGTTTCCACCGGTTCCTCACTATCGACGCTAAACTCATACGTACTTATATCTATACCCTCTTCTTCTAGCGTGTGTAATAATCGCTGCTGCAATTCTGGCTTGGTTCCCCCTACTAACAAGTTCCTCTCTCGCAATACTTGCCGTAGCTCTGCCGACTTCAGCTCCGGAAATTTCTTCGTTTTGCCCGCCATTTTCTTTCTTCACTTCTTCGGGATGGTCCTCTTTCTCTCCGGTTCTCGTGGTCTCACCTCTCGAGTAGTCAGGCCTCTCACGTTGGGCGCCAAAATGTAACGTTTTTTATTTTCTCTTGGTTTACTCCACTTTCAAATACACTTTTTATAAATCTATCTCGGAAGAGACACCCGTCGGCCATCACTCTTACAATGCAACTCCTCTTTCCATACACCTCCTCCCGCGCCGTCCACAACCACAACAATCACCTCCCTCCACCTCTGCTGCTTATTATTACCTTCCCCGGTTAACGTCACACCAAAATCCACAACAAACAACTTAAATTTATATGTTACAGTGTACATCTTGGTATTCCTCGCGATGCCCAATGGAAATATGTTTTGTATGTAGTCTCACGTTCGATATATATCGAATTTACTTTTTCTTAAAATATATCGAATTGCTATAACATATAGGATTTTACATCCAAGGGCACAGTTGACCAGGAATTATATAGTAGATACCCATAGACTGGAAGTTAAACCAATAGCATTGCGTATTTTACAGTACAGATTTCAGTATAATCGAAAGATCGAATCGACTATTGTAGCAAATACATAAAATTGGCATAACTTGAATAGTATATCCGTTGGACCATGAAATATGGTGAATGTGTACATCTTGGTATTCCTCACAATGCTCAATGGAAATATGTTTTGTGCGTAGTCTCACCTTCGATATATATCGAATATGCTTTTTCTTCAAATATATCGAATTGCTTTAACATAAAGGATTTTACATCCTAAGGCATAGTTGACCAGGAATTTTAGGGTTGATGATCAAAGACTGGAAGTTAATTCTATAGGATTGCGAATGTTCAATACACATGTCAGTATGCTTGATAATTCGATACGATTATGGTAGCAAATACGCAAATTTGGCCTAACTTAAATAGTATATACGTTGGACAAAAGAAATTTGGTAAATGGGTACATCTTGGTATTCCTCACAATACCCAATGGAAATATGTTTTTTATATTGTCTCACGTTCGAAATATATCGAATCTACTTTTTCTTAAAATATATCGAATTGCTATTACACATAGGATTTTTTCATCCAAGGACATAATTGACCACGAATTATATAGTAGATACCCATAGACTGGAAGTTAAACCAATAGCATTGCGTATTTTACAGTACAGATGTCAGTATAATCGAAAGATCGAATCGACTATTGTAGCAAATACATAAAATTGGCATAACTTGAATAGTATATCCGTTGGACCATGAAATATGGTGAATGTGTACATCTTGGTATTCCTCACAATGCTCAATGGAAATATGTTTTGTGCGTAGTCTCACCTTCGATATATATCGAATATGCTTTTTCTTCAAATAATAACATAAAGCTTTAACATAAAGGATTTTACATCCTAAGGCATAGTTGACCAGGAATTTTAGGGTTGATGATCAAAGACTGGAAGTTAATTCTAAAGGATTGCGAATTTTCAATACACATGTCAGTATGCTTGATAATTCGATACGATTATGGTAGCAAATATGCAAATTGGCGTATCTTTACAATTATTGTTGTGAGACCGAAGATATTTGATAAATATGTTCATCATAGCATTGTTCATGCTGCAATATTGAAATATATTTGCTTACTACGCTGCCATTCGGCACATTTCGAATCTGCGTTTTCGTAAAATATGTCGAATATATCAATAGAATTTAACATCTACGGGGATAGTTGAGCATTCTTTGGTTCTTTCTCCAATTCCAGTTTCTTAACCGTATTCATATATTTATTGTGATCAATTCTTTTCGTTCTTTAAACCTTCCTCAGATATTAAAAGGTGACTACATTAATAGACATACGTCGTCAGTGACATCCGAACATTACTTCATTATTCGAGACATATTAATTCCGATAGTCATTTCCGAACTAGTCTCTGTGCGTTTATTTTCTAAAAATGATGTTTTTAATTCGATTCAATTTGGTGCCTTCAAACGCTCATAACAAAAAATGGAGGTGCTACAATCCTAGGGTAAGGGCTAAAATACGAAAATCGGATCTATTTCACAAGTACATCCGTCATTAAATTTAAATTTCTCTCCATTACGTAAATATTAAGTTAAAAACGTTCTCCTAACGTTCATATCATCGTGGTAACCAAGACGACCTTAAGTATTGTTGAGGGCGAATGAGCGAGTTGTTCGCCCATTTGGCCCATTTCAATGACATTTTGAGTGTTTTTTTTGCTTTCTTTTAGCAACTTATGGACCCAATACTTGAACACAGGTGACACAAATATGTTCAAACCCCCCTAATTACCCGCTTGATGAATTCAAGCGCCCATCGACTCGTTTAAATATAAATATCCGACGGTAGAGGCTCTGAAGCTTTCATTTTCTGTATTATTTATAATATTAATATCTGAGTAAGGGCATAAAATATAAAACTGGAGCAGTTAAACCAAAATTTTATAATACCTAATAACATCGTTGAAGGAGTAAGAGCCATGGCCGTTGGAAGGGGGATACGTTAATTGTAAGTTGATGTTATCGAAGACATATCATTCATTTGGATGTTTTCCAATGTCCGCTATGCTTTTATATACAATAACTTCATCCGCTTATTCGTACGTACCGGAGAATTCGTCGTTTAGGACTGCCTGTGCTTGTATTATGAGGTGAATTCCGCCAATGCAACTTTAGCTCGCTGATTGGAGATTTCTAGGGATTTGTTTCAGCCAAAATAGTGTTATTTTCAACGTGACATCTCCCGTTAAGCTACTGCTAATAATCTCAGTGTCAGTGGTTGTAATGCACAAAGTTTGCCAAGGTTGAAAAATATCGACCAAGAGTTATCAGTGTTCCATCGTGATTGAATTGTAAAAAGTGCTACTACGCTATCGATAAATGTCTAACAGTAGTGTAAAAATTGTCAGTGGCGTGTTAACCTCCGTTGTTCAGCGTAGATATGACATTTCACGATCGAGCTATCAATATCAAAACTGTGTGTGAAGTTTGTTATTCTATTATTTCAACGAATATTAGTGAGAAAAGTTACCTACAGTGTCACTTGCGTGGGCTAATTTAAGGCTTTAAATCAGTGAATAAATAGTTGTTTACATCATAACGAGCTCTGTTATTGTAAGTTGTACGTGATGAATATAAAAATGATAGTGACTTCCAGTTTTTTTATAATTGTATTTTCCTATTTCTCGCTATATTTTTATGCTAGTATATTATTTATGGATTCACCCATATTATTGAAATAGGTTGTAGCTTTTGTGTGTCGGCAGCGGAACCGATTCGCGATCTCACATGTGAATTGTATGCAGTCTGTTTTGTTATGAATTCGTATTCGTGAAACCAATGAAATGGTGCAACTCTGTCTCATTATCATGAAATTAAAGTTGCTCTTAACAGTAAATGCATTTCTCGTGTTTCTTTAACTGACCATTGCTTTTCAAAAGTTATTTTTCATAATTAAATAAAGTGATTTTTCTTGTGCTCTCTCAATTGGCAATAGATTTCCAAACCCTGCACGAAAAGAGAGCAGGGCAACAGTTAATTTGTTATTTCACAGGTGTTAAGTGCTTTCATCTGTGATTAAAGCTCTCCAGCTAAGTATTCGTGTTAAATTCTCAGCAGGAAGAGAATCGGACCACCGTAGGACGGATAGCACTGCCTTCTCCGCTAATACGGCGTTGCCAAATTCAACAGCACAGCTCGTAAGATTACGATCGTTATCCTCCAGTATTACAAGTTTCTTTTACATCTCGATTTGCCGCCTACGCATAGCAAAAATTTGTCTTAACAAATCCCATGAGGGTCGTGGCATCAATTTTTGGTGTCCTAAAAAAAGCCTGGTGTCCTAACACCCTCTGCCACACACCTTTAAGACGGCTTGCAGGGCATTATGTAGATGTAGATGAATTTCAGGTGTACTATTTGAACGAGCGGCAACGTTATCATCCATTTTTCTGATAACTGAAAAGTGCGAAGTGAAACGCTTGTACTTCATCACCCCGATGTTGCATTTTTAGTATTCCAAGTCGTGGCACGATAGCAATAGGAAAACTTACCAAGAATTACAGCACATACACAAGTGACGATGAGTGGCTAATAATATCCCCGTCAAAACAATGTTTACAACATGCGATCAGTGTATCCCGACGGAAGTTTAGGCACCTATGACGTCACGCTATGCTTCGGCAGAGCTCGGGTGTCTTCGCGCAGTGGTCGGCTCAGAGAAATTTTGCTCGATTTTGCAGTCAATTTTTTTATTTCTTTTGATGATAATTGGAGAAACTTTAGGTATTTTTCCGGGATAATGTATCCATTTTATATGTTCAAATAGTTTTTATAGCAATCGACGACCGCTGCAAGTTCCCCATTTCGCAATGGCGTATCGTGGCCACATTTGCGGGCACTCATTGTCTTGATGAAAGATGACTTCCTTCCTTGCTAAACCTGGTCTTTATTCCCGTATCTTTCGCTGCAATGTGTCCAGGAGGTTAGCGTAGTATTCTTCAGTAATTGTTTGCCTATGGGGGAGATAATCTACACACAGAATCCCCTTCACGTCCCAGAACACTGATGCCATGACCTCTCCAGCCGCAACAAGTGTCTTTGCTTTCTTTGGTGGCGGAGAATCAGCATGTTTCCTCTGCTTTACCTGCCGTTTGGTCTCTGGGATATAGTACTTAGTGCACCCAAGTTTCACCTGTGGTCACAAACCGGTCCAAAAAACTTGTTCGTTTCTCCTAAAACGGGCCAAACATTGTTCCGATACCTATGTCCATTCTCACAAGTTTTTGATCTAACGTCAAGAGTCGCGGCACCCATCTTGCAGATATTTTTTTCATTTCCAATTCTTCAGTTAAAATGTAATTTACCCTTTAAGATGACATATAGCAAGCTTGAGCAATTTCACGCACTTTCATTCGACGGTCCTCCAAGGCCATTTTGTGCACTTTCGCAATGATTTCTGGAGTAGTGACAGTTCTTGGCCAACCACTCCGACGATCATCGTCTAAGCTCTCCCGAGCAAATTTAAATCCATTTATCCACTTAGCAACTGTTGAATATGAAGGAACAGAGTCCCCAAGTGTATTCTGGAAATCGGCATTACTATCCTTTGCTTTCATACCTTTCTTTACAAAGTACTTAATCACTCCTCGAATCTCGATTTTCTTTCCATCTTCGAAAATGACCACGTGGGAACAACAATAGAGCCACGTCACCGCCGCAGCTCTCATCAACCAGCGCTGACGTTGCATGTGTTTACATGCGACAATGTAATGATTATCACGTAAACAACTCGTTACGCTAGCGTTGACCTATCGTGGTGATTCCGAGAACTTTTCAAACCACCCTCGTATTATACAAGCTATCAATTTAATTTTTTTTCACTATTTTATTCAGCGTTGCGGTGGCTCATGTCGGGTGTCGCTAATGACGCTCCTTGCTGCCGCCGAGACAGCGGAAAATTAAGGCTTCTATATTGGAATACTCAAAAACACTCAGTTTTTTCGTTTTTAGCATTAGGTTGAAGAACAGGTAAACGTAGCAAAAAACAAATCTGCACCTCCCGGCTAAATAATTTATATCAAAAATAAGCAACGTAAAGATCCGGTTCCCGTGGCATTTAGAGCAACTGTTCGATAACTACGTAAAGAAGCGATTGTGTAACTTTACGTTCGAAATTTTCCCCGCTCTCGATCGAAAGTAACTAGGGATGTGCGAGTACTCGAAAATTCGAGTCGAGTCGAGTAGATGGTACTCGACTCGAGCGTTACCAGTAGTATTACGAATGTCGAGTAGTTACGGTTACAAAGCTTTGGAGGCTAGTAGGTCCAGCAATCTTCCATGCAGCTACTTTACTTATACTAACTTTCGATTGTTTTTTGACGATCGTCCGTACACAAACGCACCTGTAGCGTTCGTATGCCGTGAGCTTAATCGAGAGTGAACGGATCTCTAACGACCGAAAGGTAGCCAAGTTACACTAGTGATGCAAACTTACTTTGTGTTGATTAGGAGAATAATAATTTAGAGTGTTCACGCATGATTCGAGAATGTAACGGATGAAAAAAGATATTTGTGCCGAAATTATAGCATTCAATGCACACGAATCCATCAAAGATTTACACTACTGTACGCAAAAATGTGCATTCACCTAGACTCAAACCGAGACATCCTCACCGCATTCATTTGTCTCACTCGGAGTTCAAGGGCAGCAGCCTTCGAATGGAAAGAGGGAGGGAAGGAACCCACAGATGGCAGCACCTTCCGCCATTTGAGCCAAGTGAAGAGCTCTCTCCTTCCGGCCTGCTACGGAACGGGGAAGCGCAAGTGGTGAGGAGTGCACACTTTGGGAAACGACAGTAACACGCATTTTAATGATAGATATTTTGTCTGGACACGACCATTACTTACTTTCCCTAGGGATATCCTCTTTAGAGGCGAAAGGGGGTTTGCTGGGAGGCCAGCGGTCGATAGCAGAGTTCTTATCCCTCATCACTTCCGTTACATCATCATTGAAGAGCACAGAAGAGTATGAAGACAATCGAAGGTGCACAGCCGCAATGCAGGTGGTTCGGCGAGAGGGTTGCAGTGGCCGCCACCAAGGGCGCTGTCGTTCGGCTGTCAAATGGTGAAGCGAGTCAACTATTCCCATTCAATTTGCAGTCCGTCGGTTCGTTTGGAGCCCTGAATATAAGTATGTCGAAAATGAAAGTTTCCGATTTACACTAGCGGTTCTATTTGTCGTTTACGTCGAAAATTACGGTCTAAAATGTAAACGGTTTTCAAGAATGAAGATGATACATATAACAGAGCAGGATAGCAGCTCTAGCAAACCCTGCTATCCATATTACACTCAGCACTTGGTTCTGGAGTGTGTTGAGGGATTTACGGTTGTAAATACATATACTGGCATAATGGCAGTCGATAATGGCAACGGCGGATTGATGGTGAGGCTAATCCTATCCAAGAAATCGAAACAATAATTCCGACAAAAATTTTTAATCTCATTGCAATAATGGATTTACGCATTTAAAGAAAAAAGCAACCGTTATTACAATATAAAACCCATATTAAATCCACTATCACTGTAGTTTGTACGCATTGAATGTGTTTATGAGGGATTTGCAATCTATTATCTGAAACGCGGTGTAAATCCATCAAATTATCCGGTTAAAATGCATTTTAAATTATTTTTCGCAACGACTTTTCGAATATTTATGAATTATATTAAATATTATATTATATGAAAATAATATTTCTGAAATAAAAAATTCATCTCATGAAATGCATTAAAATTGTTTTTTTCTTTTCTGTGGGAGAAGAAAAATTAATGCAACACCATACATGACGCTTCTTACCTTGTTTTTACTAACTTTGTTGTTATTAACACTAGAAACCTGTCTAAAATTCCACAATGCTTAAAAAATAGTAATTCTTTTAGAAGAGTAAATATTTGAAAATCAAATACAATGTTTGGTTGAAAAAAAAACAGGTTAATGCAATAAGTTGAGTGTGGATTGGTGCTATGATAGGGTTGGAGGGTGAAGTCCAGTGGGCTGGGTAAGGGTCGGGCGCGACTATAACTCAAGTTAAACGCCAAATTTATTGATACGCTTGCAATAAGCTCTTTACGCGGTGGGGCATCAATTTAACGGGTACATGATTTGGTTCGAAAATTTAAATGAGATTTTCCGTGCATTTGGGTTTTCTATGATCAAAAAAACAAGTAAACATTTTTCCTAATCTTTCTCAGTCATTTTTTAATACATTCCTAATCGCTATCTGACGAACCCTCATCACTGTCGTCTCCACTCTGCTCACTCAATTCTTCCAAATTAATAAACTCTTTACCTCGGCTGGTAATTGAAGTAATTCCCCTCTTTGAACCTTAGAAATACTTGATATCATTGGGTCTGAAGTTAGGAGTAATCTTTTAAACAGGTCTTCATTCGTTGCAATACTAGAAAATTTCCTTGCATGGTGCTCCTTGAATCTTCTCATGTCCTCATTCCTCGCCTCCATTTTCTCCTCGGCGGCGAAGTGGCCATTAGGAAGGGCAGCTTTTTTGGCGATGGCTTATCCATGTATATGTATGAGTGGTTCATGGACGAGAGGCGGCATGTGATACCATGAATACAGCTTAACGTATAAATCTACCGTTGAGAATCAGTATTCTTTAAATAATACGTCATCTAGCTCAAGGCCACTCGCCAATTCCTCCAGGATAACCGCAAACTAATTAATTAGGTTTTGTAGACTCCTTGAAAAAATGTTTGAAATTTCCTTAATTACTTGGAAAGATTCCTCGAAAAAGACTAACTCCGTTTATACCCTGTGGCCGCAGTGCAATTCATAACAAGTGTACAGAGAACGGTGGTTTGATTTCCTTGGTGGACGCAGTAAATAGCTTAGGCGTTTGCCCTGCATGCGGCTGAGGAGGCCGCTAATGAGGCGACAGAGGGACAATGTGCCGCGTGAGGGCGAAAACTATTCCGTCAAAAGGGAGGAAAGGGTGGAGTAGCAATTGAGGGATTCTTTTTTGTTCTGCATGCATTCAAGTTTTTGAGGATTACTATAAGCACAGCTGCGATCTTTCGTTCCATAAATATATCCTTCCGCTTGAGTCCTTAAGCAATTTTTAGGAGAGCATGGCACGCGTAAATAGAAGGCAAGGTCAACTGGAAACAATTAATGATAAAATGTACTACAAAAGACAAGAGATGTTTATTCATAGGGTAAATATTTGTTATAGAAATAAAATATCCAGCAATGTTGAATAATACCCATAAATACTGGATTTCCTCGAGCCCAACCACGCGCCATCCAGGCCGCCGCCCGCGTCAGCGCACTGCATCTTGGTAGTTAAATCAATGCTGAGGTCGGAGTAGCGAGTAGTAGCAAAAATTTTCTTTACTACTACGTTGCATATACTTTTCCCTTTGTATAGGTGCAAAAGACACCGCGTCGGAACTCTAAACTATATTGCACATTTTATTTGAAAATTCGGGTAAAAAAAACGCTAAAAGTTAATACATATTATTCTTACTCTAAAAGCTAATACATATAAGATTCTTACTCAGGTTGAGAAAGAAGTCAGTAGTACTTCGGAAGCTTCCAAGTTAATTTCCCGTGTGAGTGTTTCTTTTTTGTGTTTCTATGTTTATTGATATTGACTTAAAACTATTTATATTGCGTGCTACGTGCATAGGTTGTCCTGAATGACGCTGAACTTCTTCAAAATCGACCTTAAATATTGTTGAGGGCGAATATGTGTGTTGTCCGTCTATTCCGTCCATTTAAACGACATTGCGAGTGTGTTTTTTGCGCTTTTTAAGCAACTTATGGATCCAATACTCGAACACGCGAGACACAAACATGTTCCCACCCCCCCTCACTGCCCCCCCAAAAAACCCGCTTGATTAAATCAAGCAACCATCGACTCGTATATACATATATACTTCGAAATGTTCCTCGACGATGTAAATAACATAAAAATATCCCAGGTAGGGCAGAAGCACAGAACACAAAAACATTAAAAAACACTCACAGAACTAAATTTTCGGTGATATACATCCACCTACACCATCCGGATGCTTCACGAGGGCTTGGTGATGGTGCTGTGCTGCTTTATGTAGGGAGGGGGAACTATTGCAAACGCGCAAACGGAGAGAGAGAGAGAGAGATTGGGCAATAGTGGTGTGTTTGGTGTGTGGCGGATGACAGCTTGTGCAATGCAGATATTGCTCGTGATTGGTGGGCTTTTTGTGGATGGAAGTGTTGAATTCATTGTTTAAGTATAAAAGTCAAGGAAGGAGGGAGAGAGGGGGCAGAAATGGAAGACACTGAGAAAGAAGAATTAAGGGCGGCCATGAAGGAATTAAGAGTATAATGCAAAGTAGGAGGACATGGGTAATGAAGCACACCCAGAGTATGGGCTACAGTGATTGGGCATTGAGGGAAGTTGTTCCAAGATGATGAGTTGGCATACATTCTTGTGCCCATGGGCACTCCTCAGCAATTGCAAATAGGTGTTGTTTTCGAACTGAAAGGAATTCTCGGATAGGACGAGCTCAATCAGTCGCGTTATGAAGAAGGTGGATGTGGAATGCGGCGTAGGTCTCCGCAAAAGGAAATAGTCAAGATAGATGCATACACACACACACACAATTATGTTAAAAAGGATGCGTGTAGCACATAATATTAATGGTTCAAAAGCGAGCCACTATCACTAAACACAAACACACAAAAATACACACTCAGAAAAACCTTGTGAAAATTTATTCAAAATGTTAATTTGATGAAATTGGCGAATACTTACGAACGCAAAATCTCACCTTCGCAAAAATTCGTAAGTCCGCACCCCGCTTTCATTGTCAATATCCCCGACCACAAAACCGACTCTCGCCCAACGAAATATATAAGACGGATTGACTACGGAGCCATCGTCACTTGCCTTGGCGTGGATATCAAGAGCGCAGCGATCGAGAATTCTTGTATGTATTTCACGAGAGCTACCATTGACGCCTTTTACCCCAACCCAGCATAAGCCGAGTTCTCTAAGCAGGGATTTCTCCTGCAATGTTAATGAGGTGCTCGATGAGAACTATTTCGCATTGTTTCACGGGTCGTTCGTCGCGTGTCGTGAGGGGGCACGTCCATCCGTGCCCTCCGCGCGTGCACTCATGCTCTCCCGACGCCACAGTGGGGCCAAATCTATAAAAGGTGGCCATAATTAGAAAAATTAAAGTTCGGGGTTATGATTTATTTTTACATGGTTGGGAAGACACTTATTTGAGCTGCTGAGAAATAAGTTTGAGAAGCAGGTAAGTTTGCACCTCTTCGTAAAAATCACTTTCAAAGTGACAGCTGCGCTGCTGGTATGCATATCCTCCCTCTCGCTTCGAAATACCATCATCTTCTAGACTCCTCCTCAGCTACCCAATTGGCTAAATTTAAAATTTAAAAAATAGAATCAACGCAGCAATGTGCATAGATAAAAAATGTTGCTTTACCATAACATTGAAACAAAATTAAAATTATTATTAACATAAATATTAACCAATAAATTGCACAACTTTTATTCAAAATTAAAAATACGAACATCATTAAGTTATATTGCAGTGCTCTGCAGTGCTCTTATATAGTTATATTATTGTAGCCACAACTCTCGGCTATCAAAACAAAAAAAAATTAACCGCCCCAACCCGCCCCTTCGTGAGTTAATGAAGAAATACGTAAGTAACCTCCAACCGTATGGACGCCGAAGCGCGCAGCTCGTTGACACGCTGCATGGAAGAGGGAGCACTTACTTTATAATCAGCGTAACAAAATGAGTTCTTTTGCAATAAATTGACGGAAAAAAGACTCAAGGCAAAGTATATACAATGTTGATGCTATAATATCTCGTCCAGTAAAGAATGATATCCCTAATGTAGTTTAACCACGTTGCATGCATGGATTCGAAATTTCGAATGCTGCTTGCAGGGGGTTTTCAGAATGTAAGTTAAAACCTGGCAGATCTGCAATACAAACGTTATAAAATTGGTGAAGGAGCCTAAGAATTAGAAGGATTTAAAAAGGAGCTTAGTTCAAACCGGCCAAAGCAGGTGTATGGTAGTAGTAATGACGACAACACAGCTCGAGAACTCTGAAATTTCCGCCAATATAACAGGCCTCAATTTGGAGCTTCTTCAGAGATTTAATACTGTTTTACAAACTGTCTTCTGGCTATAGAATAAATATAGATATCTGCAAAGTGTATTCTACCTAAACAGCACGGCTATTGTTGAATTATATCATTGGTTTTGCATTCCAACAATGTTTACCCTAAATACTGTTGCACGAAAGGAATGCCATACAAAATTCATTGTTACCAATCGGAAAAATGTCAGAGGAAGCGCAGGAAGCGTGCAACAAATTGTTGAGGAAATTCAGGGAAGATTTTACCCGAAAGTGCTCCAGGAAAAAACTGGAGTGAACTTGGTCGTGAGATTGATGTTACATACCGACTCGATTATTTTAAGTCAGATTGTGATGCGGTCCAAGTCATCGACAGTTTTATGTTCCCCAGCCATGAATATTTTGTATGAATCCTACCTGATAGAATCAGAATCTTCATCGGAATCGGTAGACGATTCTTTGGACGGAACAAAGTCTGATTTAAATTTGTGTTTACGTTTATAAGCCTGTGTGCGCAGCTCTTTTCATATTCAACGTAGAAAACCTACTATATAATAATGTGTAATGCAAATGTGTTTGTTAACGTTTTATATATTCTTATAAAGACATTTAAGTTATTAGTTTTCATTTAATATTTAGAATAATAAGTGGGTTTATTCAATTAAGTAGTTTTGTGCTTAGATTATCATTCATGGGACGAATTAGAGACGGATTATATTTAGTGTTTGCATTTTTTTAAGTGAGTGGTCGCGGGCCTGTTCATATTCTACGCAGACTGACTGTTATACAATAATGTTTATAATTTCTTTGCTACCTTATTATGTTCCAGGATATATTTTTAAGCCATAAGTATGTATGAATGCTTATAACGTGTATATTAGGATACATGTAACAATATCGGAAATTAATTAGTTTAGAATGTTTGAAAATTAAAAATAGCCATAAAATGATGATATTTATTTAAAATAATTCATAAAATTATTAATCGATTGCCTTAAAGCTTTGAAATGCATTTCATATAATTTTCAAAATCAGTTTCATATTCGTAATATAATATACTTAAAAATATTCCCCCCTTTTTACTGGACATAAGGAACAATTACTGTCTTATTTTAACAAAAATTCAAATTTTTTGGCAAAAAATAAATTTTCTTAATATTTCAACATCATATTCGGAATTGGCGACCTCGAAAACTGTTATATTTCAAATTTCAAACAAATTACATGATATTTAATAATTATGACCAACTTTTAAGCATTTGGCCCCACTGTGCGACGGTCCGGAAGCCTCAACTCTAAGCGCATTCGTCGCACGAAATGGATCAAGTCGGAAAGAAACGTCCACTGTTTCATCAGGTAACGCTCTAGCCATCAAATAATCTTACTTTACGTCTTATACTGCTTAAAAATAGTAAATTGATTGGAGGAAAACTTTGGTCAAACGAAACACTTTATCACGGGTTAATTTGACATTTTTCTGAGAAATGTGCACGTAAAAACAAATTGCACCGTTATATATTGATTCGGCACTATGTCCACCGTATTTCATAGATTTAATATCTCTAAATATCGATGATAACGTAAATAACTCAACGTATGAAATTTTAATCAAAACTCCAAAATTTTGCGTATTTTTAATTTTTCTTTCAAACTTCCAAACCTATCCTAAAAATATCTCAAAAACATTTCATTTAATACACACATTGGATGTTTAAATCTAAATTTTTAACACTATTTTGGTTCCATTTTCCATCAAAAATCGCGTGAAATTATCGTCAGCCATTTTTTTAGCGTAAAGGGCAACCAAATCCTGTTCAAAATCTCTGAAACTAGGTTAAATTATTAAAAAGCATCATATGAACATATTATAAAATTTCTTACCCCATCGAAATAATCCAGTAGCGTCAGGGGTCACTTAATCTGTTTTTGGTTTTCCAAGATATCGATAAACGTCGCTCATTAGAAAAATGCTGTCAAGTTTTGCCTGTAGCTAAACAATGGAGAAAGCACATGGAAACTGACATCGATTTCATTAATTGGACCGATCTTTTTTTTAAAACCGCTGCAAAGTTTTACTTCAAAAATATTTCTCCAATTTGGTGAATCGAAAAGACAAGTTGATTCCTTTTTTCATGATTTAAAAAAGTATTTGATACATTGTCTGAAAAAACTTTTATAAAAATTACTATCATTCAGGTTAACCGAAAACAAAGTCAACAGATTACGAGACTTGCTGAGTGATCGTAAGCAAAAGTAGTTATTAAGGGAATAGGGTAGTTTCCTTCCTCAAAGAAAACGAAAGGCATTGATTGCGAATCGTTACCCACCATTAGTGTATTCATTATATACAAATCATTTGGTTTTAGAAATACAGGTTTAGACGAATGGCAATGGTCAATTTTTATCCTCATTTGAAAAAGGCCAGATTGGCGCCCATGCGATGCCACTCCACGTGACGTCACAGGGACCTAGTTTCTATACGAGTAGATAGGAGTTATACAACGTCTGAGGTTACCAATGCATGCATGCGGCACAGAGCTCGGGGAAACATGTCTTAATAATCACTTATTAAAACTGGCTAAGGTCGGAAAGTTTTCTTCGTTTGATAAGGTATTAATAATCCTTATTTAAGCCAAGCGCTAACAGCTAGCAGGGCACTCAGCTACCTGCTAGCTCAAGCCTCGCCCCAAAGTCATCCACACACGGCAGCAGCGGGAACTAGAAATACGTCACACGGACTTTTTTCCCAGCATTCCTACTTAGCCGTCGCGTTTTCGCGCGCTTGAAAATTTTCACTTTTCGTTAATTGCGAAAAATAGATATCTTCATTCGAAAATCTAATAGCGTGAAATTCGTACTCCAGGAGTAATAACCTTTCGATTTAGTAAATAAAAAAATAATAGGACACCACCCTATTGGCTGTGATGTGGTCGAAGTGGCATCGGGCGTCCCACAAGGGAGCGAAATGGCCCCCTCGGGCCCATTATGTTCGCCCTTGTATCTAATTAGCCCCCGCATTAGCTGTAAAATCCGTTTATTTGCTTACGACGCTATCATATACCGCGAATTTAGTGATGACTCTTACTTTGAAATTCTATCATCGGTGATAAAAAACGTTCACGTGTGGAGGCAAGAGTGGGGACTCGAATTCAATCCGTAGCAGTACATAAATTGGGGAGGTCGTCCAAATATCCCATAAGTATATGTTGATATATTGTGGATGGTATTAACATAAAGGCAACAGACGAAGTGAAGTACGATTACCTCGAACCCCTCGTATAAGAAATATTTGCGGCCCACCATTGACGAGGCTAGGATTAGTCTAGCGCAGTGGTCCCAAAGCGGGCGCTACCGCCCCCTGGTGTAGTCTCCTATGGGGGCGAAAAGTGCCAAGGGGGCGACAGGGGGGCGCCGGAGTGTCATGACATTGTGAGAAATGCGAAGGTTCCGCAACCTTCCTTACCTTGTATTCGTTTTCAAGCTTCGTTTCTGAAGTTTAGTTTGTTTCCCGCATCCGGAAGTAATTTAAACCATGTGTTTCCTTAGATTTTAAAGTAAGAACGGTTGAAAAATATATCCAAGCCTCTCCTGCACAAGGGAAACGTTTGAAGGGGTTTAGTCTCATTTGGTCTATCGTCGGTACAACTTCACGACACAAGAGAATTTCGGCAGTAAAGCTCAGTGTGAATAAAACGATTGTGAATGCGGAGAGGAATCTGGTCATCAAGATTCGGTAGTTTTACACCAAATATTTACCAGAATAATCATTTTCCAAAGAAGTCGACTCCAGCGATATTATCGAGGCTGTTAAGGTATGTGATTTTTCATTCTTCAGATTATATCGTTATAGTACTATTATATAATATTTTTCATTATTTTATGATGCGAAGTATATTACAAAAATAAACGGACAGTATATTGTTTACGTTTTCATGAAATGGTTAATAAATTATTCAAAACGAGGACCTTTTCTCTCATACTTCGCATATATAAGATTAAATTTCCCCTTTGCTGACTGGATATCAATTCAATAAATTCCCAGTTTAATGATCTAAGTCACACGGTCACGATTTTTTTATATATAGTTCATTTCCTTGGAGCATAGCTTTTTCAGACAATTGGTAATATTCAAAATAATTCTTTGAATAAAAGGAACGCATTTATATACTAAGGTATTTAATGAGGCGAGAAATTGAAAAATTAATGTACTTAGTGAATTGTGGAAGCATTCGTTAAAAAACAGGCAGACTTTTTAAGTATTTATTTTGCGCACGTTGAAGCACTTGCGCAGATATTATACTCGGAACCGTGAGTTGGTTAAGCGAAGAGATCATCATTCACAGAACATATTAGGGATATAATAGGAAAAGTGAATATAATGTAAAGATTAAATAGCAGAACTCTGAGAGGATGCCCACCAAAATTCAAAGAAATAGCTGATTTTGTTCTTAGTTCTGCCCAGAGTTGAATATTACTGCGCAGTTTGGGATCCTCATGAAGTAGGACTAGTCACAGATTTATAAATCCAGCGTAGAGCGGCTCATTTCCTTATCATTGATTTCACATTTGATGGCTGCGTTCCGGCTTTGACAAAAAAACCCTCCAGTGGAATGCGCTCAAAGATCAACGTACCGAAGAAAGCTCTTAGAAAAATTGGTCTGTTCCGAGTCGTACGTACTACAAGACGTAGTTATTCCACTTAATAACGAACGGCACCTTGGAGAAGCGTCGAAGTAGCGATCTAAGGAGTTAATCACGCAAATCGATAATGATTTCTGGTCTTTCTTCCCACGTAGCATTGAAGAGACCAATATAGTAGATTGAATGTAGTTTTTTGTGTGAGGCACCCCCTGCCACACGCCTCTGGCGGCTCGCGGGGTAATAATCTAAATCTAATTCGCCTTCACGAGGAAATTGAGCAGTAAACATACTTCTTCGCAAACTTTCTCTTAATAATGTATCGTCAAATGAAAAAGTGGCCCTGCTATGGAATAAACTTTAATTGAACCAAAGCACACACATATTATACAAAATTTGAAGAATCAAATCTAATTTCACCGCAGCAGCTTCTTGAACTCCCTTTATTATGAATAAAAATTAGGAAATTGCATTAACTAATATGATTCATGACGACAGAATAGGAGCCAAAGAAATATTAGATCACCCTCAACCGACTAGACCACTATTATTATAAATTGAATTCGAGAGAAGCTTAGTTTGACAGCCTGTAAGTCGTTTGGTTCGCCTATGAAAGACGACAAAAGTGCACGTCCCGAACTCTGGAACTAACGCCTTCGCACCATTTTTAACTTTGCGCTCTCGTGATAAATGCATTACATTAGTATGTGAAATTAATAATATTTATATAAAATAGTTAAACTGTATACGTGTTTTCAGTTCACCCGAAGTAAAACTACTACAATTACAGAGCAAAATAACGTGTACATAAATCCAGTTTTATACCTGGTATGGAAAACAAAGACCCATAATTTATCCTTGCTCCTATATGTTTCATATTATGCCGCAAACCCTTAAACATTTTGTTTTGATGTTTTTCATTTGGTTATTAGTAATTTTATTTTTAAAAGCAACCATTTAAAGATCTGATCCACGTCTTATCATTAACACATATTCTTATTCTATTTTGTAAATACAAATCATATTTTAACAAAATTTGACATTTTAAACTTTGTGGTAGAAACAGAATGGCAGGAGCTGGCTCATCAAAGAAAAAATGTAGGCAGTTAAATGTGGATTGTATTAAGTACGGATTTATAGTCACCTACAAACAAGCACATGCCTATATGTTTACTATGCGAAAGGGTGTTTTCAAATGAGGCGATGAAACCTTCCAGACTAATTGACCATTTGAGGAAAGCACATCCTGACAAGACCGAAAAGCCTTTAAAATGTTTTCAATCACTACGTGACAGAGTGCAAAATCGTCCGACACTTTCAAGTAAGTTGTGTAATGCTACAAAAAATGTCAATGATATTTTGCGAGCATCATGCAACATTTCTCTATTAATAGCAAAATCTGGAAAGCCACATACCATTGGTGAAGAATTCATCTTACCAGCAATTAGTGAAGTCCTGAGTACTGTTCTACATAAGCAACGATAAGATAAAAATTGTTCCCCTACGTAATACTCCAGTTCAACGATGAATAGATGAAATGGCTGAAAATGTGGAAGATATAGTATTGGGCACCATACTGAGAACAACAGAATTTGCATTACAGTTGGACAAGTCAACTTCGCCAGGTAATGAATCTTTGCTTCTGGCTTACGTACCCTTTATTAAAGATGAAAATCTATCTCAGGAGTTGTTTTTTACAAGGCAATTAGAAACTGACACTAATAACATAGGGAGTCAATATTTCCTATCGTATAGCAGTTCTTCAGGGACAAAAAAATTCCACTTAATGATATATGCACTTGCTGTTGCGACAGATGGAGCTCCGTCAATAACTGGTCGTCACCATAGTTGTATTGCATACTTGAAAAAATATTTACTAAATGTCTATGCAATTCATTGTGTCATTCACGGACAATATCTAGTGGCAAAAAAACTGAGTGAGCGCCTTCACAAGTCCTTAAACGTTGTAACTACAGCAGTTTACAAAATTAAAGCCCATTCTCTTGATGATCGACTCTTTCGAGAGTTGTGTGATGAGAACGACGAAGATTTTAAACGTTTGTTTGTACGCACGGAAATTCGTTGGCTGTCAAAAGGCAATTGTTTAAGGCGCTTCTATACTTAAGCTTTTTGACACTGTCGTGCAGTTTTTTGAGGAGAAAGATACTTTTCTCAGCAACAACCTTAGAGAGATTAGGAGTGACGTTTCATTTTTGGCTGAACTTTTTGGAAAGTTTAATGAAATGAATTTACAATTGCAGGGAAACGACAAAAATCACACAACGGCAAAATCTGTGGTGACCGTGTTTATTTCCAAGTTGATTTTATTTAAGCGCAACATTGGTCGCCGCGAGCTTCATCAATTTCCTTCCTGCTTGATCCAGAAGAGCAAGCTGGTTAATGTGATGATGATTTGAGCGTCTTTTGCGACCATTTGGCTACCTTACATAAAACTATGACGCAAAGATATGAGGAACTTCTTTCGTTGGAAATTCCAGACTGCGTGATAAATCCGTTTGTAGAGATTGATGAAGTTGGGGTATTAGAGGAAGAGTTAATTGGACTTCAAAATGACATTGCATTGAAACCAAAGTTTAAGATTTATTATCAAGAGTTTTGGCTACAGAAGGAGATTTCCAATCGTTATCCTGCATTATCCATGGATGGTGGTTAAAAAACTCCTTCTCGCATTACCGACTTCATATTTGCTGGAACGTGGTTTTAGTGCAGCCATTTAGCTAATTTCAAGCAGAGAAACACACTTTAGGTTTGCAAACGGGGTGATTTAAGACTTCTGCTGAGTGGCATTATTAAACCGAACGTTGGAAAATATGTATCATGTCATCAAGCTCATCCTTCTCATTAAAATTTTATTTGATACGCAATTAATTAATTTTAGAATAGAATCTTCTTAAATGACTTCTAGACCATGATCAACTATAATAAAAAGTCACTTAAATTTTAAAATAATTTAAAAAACACGATTGGTCAATCTATTACTATAAATTGAAAATTTTCATGCCGTACAATTGCTTCATTTAAGTAAAAAATGACACGTAAAATTCCGAAAAAGATTTCTTACAATTATTTATTTTTATGTCAAAAGTATATTCTCAGTTAAGTTCCTTGCATTGTGTGTTAAATCAATTGCGTGAATGATTAAAAAACTATACATCCATTGGATTCTAAATAAACATTTAATTAGTCATCGTTTTTAATTTAATTATTACAACGTTCCTCATTTGGTTAGTTAGTATATGATTCTGATTATTATTCGAAAGATACCGATTAGGGGGGGGGGGGGTCGTTGAGCATAGGTTTATGGAGCGAAGGTGGCTCGAAAAAGTTTGCGAAACACTGCTCTAGCGTATTGTGGGAGGATTCTCGGATGAGAAAGTGGAAGAAAGGTGTTCGTCCGACCGCACCTTGAAGATGCAGCGAGCGTATGGGATCCGGTGCAGAAAGACTTCATCCGCCACTTTAAGAAAATAAAGACACATGGAGTATGACCTAAGGATAGGTGTTCGACTACCAATCGAACAGCCCGCGTTCGATTCCCGGCGCCGCGTCGGCTGGAATTGTTTCTACCTCTTTCCAGAGAGTATCCAGAATGTTCGTGGAAGTTCGCAGCCAATAGCAAGCCATCTTACGCCAACAATAGAGTCTGTATTTTGAAGTGGCAATGAACGCTCCTCCACAGCAACCTCATCAACCAAGTATTATTCAGCGTAGCAACCACTAAAAAGGAAAGCTAAGCGATTCGTCACACGTACGTATAGCGGAGCAGAGAAAGCGTTACACAGCTAACATGCTCTGAATTTTGCTGAGAGCCACTAAGGACTCGGAGGCTACGCGCTAGGCTTAGATTGCTCGAACAATTGAGAATCGATATCTCATACAGTGGCACATACACAATTGTTAGAGACTAATTTTATATTCATAGGATCGACAGAAACGATACATTAAAAGAAATATTTTGCCGAACGGATTTACGAAAGTGAATTCGTTGTTTTCCCCGAACAGGACTTGTATGAACGCTCCACAGTCCTTTCACCATCTTCGAAGTTGAAGCGTGATAATCCGCCGTCCATCTAGTCAGTGATGAAAACACGGCATTAGCGTGCTTATACGTCCCATCCGAAGGGAAAAGTGCCGCACTCAACGTATCACTCGAGTAGAGAAACCTCAGAACATTCTCCACTAATGCCCGGATATGAGCCAGGTCTCATTGGGTGAGAAGCCGAAGCTCAATCCTCAGGACCAACTAATTAATTAATGGCATCATTCCAATCTCAATTTACACACCACCGACCAATCATCCCAAGTCGAGCATTTGAGGAATATCCGCAACAGTTGGCACCCCCGAATTCTTCCCTCAACTTCATGAAACGCCATAATGAATTTTTGTAAGAATATAGGCTATTTTTTGCTTATTTTGATTTGTATATAATTTTGTAGGTTACTTTGAACAAACCGCAGGACTTGTCTCGTCGACGAATGAAATTCTCAAACTAGCTGGATTGTTTGGCACAAACATGCGGTGACCACGCGACGCAGTGTCCACGGAAGCGCGCGCTTTGATGCTCACCATCCCCTTCAGCTGTTTTTCGCTCGTTCCGACGTAATCCCATATGTGGGTCGCTCCACTGTCAATCGAACACCACTATCGATCGCTTCGTTCCTCGCGGACCCACCGCTCGCCTCGGCGCCACCATCGCCTCGGACTCATGAACGTGAGCATCTACGGGGACGGAATCGAAAGTTAAAAAAAAGAGCGTCGCACCGCGTGAGCGCATGTTAGCCATCAAAATGAGTCCATTCAGTTCGAAAGGCTCCCTCGTAAGGCACTCAAAATAGACTAGTTGTGGCGTCACTGCTATTACTCCATTCTAACGGCGATTCGCGTCGTCACAGCCCACTTCAATTACCCTCTCAACAACCCAGCGTCAGTTCCCAAATCTAACTTTGTCCACTCCCCACCATGTCCAGCACTTCGTCTCTCGCCCGCATCTTACGTCGACGCCACATCACACACACTCCTGCCTATAATTTTCCTACGCCCCCGCCATCCGCCCCTGGCCATTAGCAAACGCATACTTTGCCGACGCGCTGTCCCTGCAATGTAAATAATAATACCACAGTGTTTGAGCTGCTCAAGTTCGCGAGCCATTTCTATATCATTCTTCGCTCTCGAAAGCCGCATCTCACGAACCGCAGCCACAAGTCTCCCTTTCCTCCCTGCAACGGCCCTGTCTCCCTCACCCGACCATCCGCCAAACTCGATCACTGAAACATCTTCATATCCGCGTGCGTTGCTCTTAACTTCTACTGCTCGCCCGGCTGCGGCCTAAGTTTCAAGGATGTTGTTTATATTTTAAAATTGCGATCGACGAGTGTCCTGAAATCATTGAAACATTTCGAAAGGAACGTATGCAAGGAAACAAATACATGCATGCATACATTATTCCTCACATTAACAACTAAGGTGGCGCCTGAATGTATGCAACCCTCAGCGCTCCCACGTATACGTAGGTTCATCCTCCTGAACTCCGTTGCGTTGCTAGGATGAAAAGCACTGACAATGCACTGCTGTGCTTCGGGTTGCGTGCACCTAGGCGTTTCCCTTGTTCTTTCCCTCGCTAACGTCTCGAAAAGTATAGAGCGTTTGCTGCTGAAACCAAAACTACACCTCGCGGGTTTGCATTTCCTACCACCCAGCAAAATTTGAACGGCATTTGTTGGTGACACTTGCGAGACTTCCCTGGTGACCACGTAATCACGTAAAGCAGGCAAAATCTCTAAAACAATAATTCTTAAGTAAATCATAATAATATTCTTCTTCCAACGAATTTCTAATGATGCTTGGGAAAGACGTACTCCACAATGTTTTTCTCACGTCAAGCATGGCCAAATACAGGTAATCTATGTCAAATTCCGGTCAATCACATCGACCCGAACAAAGAAATTCAAATGAATATCTCAAAACTAAATCAGACCATCTCGCAAGTCCGGGTCATTAAATAAATCCAGGAAAAACATCCTCGTCTCCTGAAAAAGCCTTTTTGTGACCCATTTTGGTGTTTGAATGACCGTATTTTCCCTATCAGCTGCGTTTGACCGATAGTTAGTGAGTGGCAGGGATTGAAGCTTCCTCTTAAGTACCGACGCGCGCTCAGGCGTCAACCTACCGCATCCCGCAATACGAACCACGGTCATCGCATTTACACAATTATAGAGCGATATCATTGCACAGAAATAGGACATGCCGGCTACAATTTGATCTCCAATTTGATTATAAGATGCTAACTGCATTGTAAAAATTACATTCCATGCATGTTACAAGCCTTTGCCGGCCATAGCTATTTGTCTTTGGATAGGTTTCCTCGTTGTTTTCCCGCAATACTGCCGCTAATGTCTGTATTGTAAAAGGAAGATACCCGAGTGTGAGGAGCTCTAGCGTCTAAACGAAGCAATCGATTTCAATGCAATTTGAAGAGAACACGAAAGAAAGTGTGTTTCTACGATGGAGCATTCAATATTTTTTCCAGTCTTTCCCTCTATGCTATTTCCTGTACTTAATTTTTTCTCAGAAAATTACCCGTTTTTTGTGCGTAAAATCAAGTTGTTCAACTTTGAGCCCTTGGTATTACCGCAGTTTTAAAGCTTTTAAAATGACGATATCTATTTTTCGCGATTAAATGAAAAGTGAAAATTTTCAAGCATACGAAAACGCGACGACTAAGTATGGATAATGGGAAAAGCCCATGTGACGTCTGGCTGCTGCTGTGTGAGGATACCTGGGTGCGAGGCTATGGACGCCGCTGCGATGCAGGCTGCTTGCTGCCTGCATCGCAGCGGCGGCGGTAGCGTAGAGTACCATGATACATAGTGGGTAGCGCTTGGCTTAAATAAGGATTATTAATACCTTATCAAACGAAGGGAACTTTCCGACTTAAGGCAATTTTAATAGGTGATTATTAAGAGATGTTTCCCTGAGCTCTGTGCTTCAAGCATGCATTGGTAATCTCAGACGATGTAAAACTCCTATCTACTCGTATAGAAACTAGGTCCCTGTGACGTCACGTGGAGTGGCATCGCATGGGCGCCAATCTGGCCCTTTTCAAATGAGGTTAAAATTGACCATTAACATTCGTCAAAACTGGGATTTCTAAAACCAAATAATTTATACATTATGAATACACTAATGGTGGGTAACGAATCGCAATCAATGCCTTTCGTTTTCTTTGATTAAAGAAACTACCCTATTTCAAGGGACTCTCCAGTAATGTTGGAAACTTTGAGTGTAGCAGGACTAGCCACGGTGATGTCTTATGGAGTCAACCGCAAATTCCACAGAGAAATAATCATTCATTACGGGCCTTATTCTGTATTTCGTCGGTACCGCACCGGTCGGTTTCCCTTCCAAGCCCACCGACTGGACATCATTCCGTACCGACAACGGTTTCCGTACCGACGACGGCTTTTTCAGATATTCTGTAAGGTCGTCGGTTTCAAACCAGTCGGTACGGTTCCCCCTCCTTCCCAAACAAGGAAAATCCGAATATATCCGAAGTTAGAAGTCATCTAACGTGTCTCCACCAATGAAAAAATGGTAAAAACAAGTGAAGACTCATTGGCACAGTTTGTTGTCGTCGTTTTAAATCTTTTTATTTGCGGAAATCACGACTTATTGTTAGATTATGATAATCGATATTGGATAACTTGGTAAGAATGCTTATTTAATGTGTGGTAGTAGTGCTCTGCCTACAGAAGCGAAGGAAACAATATTACAACATCGAATTATAGTTTGCATGTGATGGAGATTGTAGTTGCTGGAGTGAATTACTGGAATAATCCTTGAGATCGTATTTTATTTTTTACATATTGATACCGGATATTGCTATTTATTCATGATTTGGTAATATAGCTGTCATTGAGTAATTTCCGTATAGCTTTTATCAGCGATAATTGACAATCTTATTCGGAGTAATTTTCCAAATCTACTTATCGAGGCATTTTTTTTTGTACATTTAGGATAACATGTTTGGTAGAGAGAGAAATTAAGGGCAGCAGCGTACTAATCTTAGGATTGCATAAACTACGAATCGATTAATCTATTCATAGTATTCTTTATAGATTCATCAATTAGGATTGCAATACTACGAATGAATTTTATTCTGTTGAAGTATGATTAACATTAGGGGAGAGGTTTTTATTTCCTGCTCGACGCAGCGCCTGTCGATTCCTTTGTTCATTTCACACTTTGTACTCATGGCATGTAATTGAATCACATGCTTCCCTCGACAAGGCGTGATTTCCTTCTATGTTAGAGCAATGGCCCTTTCATCCATGAGCTTGCTCTCGCCTTCGTAGAAAACGCGCCTCCTGTCGAAGAGTTTGGGATTGCACGTGCTCCACGTGGTGGTATTACGTAAGTAGTGATAAGATGGTTTAGGAAAATAGACCTAGAACAAAGGCGGTGATTAGTATCGATAATTTGCCACGTGAATTATGGAGGCTGTTGCTTTGAATTGCGAAAAGATCGTTTTCGTAGGTACCTACATACTTGTCTATTAATGGTAAAACTCGAAGTGATGGTATTGATAGGTTTGAAAATATTTGTAAAAAGCTGATTTGGAGGTATTTTGTAAGGTTAAGAAAATGACATATGAATAGTTCCCATTTTTCTTTTTGGATATGTCTAAGAAACTTTTCTCTCTGTTATATCTTGTATTAATTTGCTGCAAGTTACGGGATAGAGAAAATGGAAAATGATATTAAAAAGATCACAATCCAGTACTGAATGTTTTTGTTTGATTTTTTGCTCTTAATTTTCCTCATCGAATGCATTAATATCACTATTTATTTCAATATTTTATTTAAAAATTTATCTGCGGAATAGATAATTTGTCAGTTTTTAGTTCACAGTACTAAAATGAACATAAATAAAAGATAAATAAGAAGCCTTTCCAGCGTGAAATACATGCAACGAAGGAGAAATGAGGAAAAAAAATCGTTTGTAATTCGACGTTTTATCGATGTTTGAGTTAGCATCTGCATCTAGTTTACTCCATCGAGGGGATGGGAGGTTAGCTTCCCGGGGGATCTGGAATATCTTTCTGATAAATTTTTAGGAAATACATAATATTGCTATTAACAAGGTATTTAAAAATCTAAAAATGAAAAAAAAATACTTTGTTGGAAGAAATGGGGAACTTGCATGAATTTTTTTTTATTTCACAGGCGGACAGAAAATTATTTTCTGATTTCAACAAAGAAAACCGCATGAGTTTTCCTTTGCGAGCCATTCAATGATAAATATAACGAACTTTAAAGTGCGCCAAAAAATCTCTCACCCCCCCAAGCAACCGCCGACGAAGCCTCGATGACGTCAAAGGTGCCTAAACATCACACGAAGCAATTAAGGACATAAAATATAAAACTGGGGTAGTTAAACCAAAAATTTTAGAATTCCTAAATAACATCGTTGTTGGAGTCTGAGCCACGGCCGTTGGAAGGGGGATACATTAATTGTAAGTTGATGTTATCGACGGTATCTGATTCCTTTTGATGTTTTCCAATGTCCGCCATGCTTTTATTTACAATAACGTCATCCATTTATTCTTAGGTACCGGAGAATTCGTCGTTTAGGACTGCCTGTGTTTGTATTATGAGGTGACTTCCGCCAATGCAACTTTAGCTCGCTGATTGGAGATTTCTAGGGATTTGTTTTAGCCAAAATAGTGTTATTTTCAACGTGACATCTCCCGTTAAGCTACTGCTAATAATCTCAGTGTCAGTGGTTGTAATGCACAAAGTTTGCCAAGGTTGAAAAATATCGGCCAAGAGTTATCAGTGTTCCATCGTGATTGAATTGTAAAAAGTGCTACTACGCTATCGATAAATGTCTAACAGTAGTGTGAAAATTGTCGGTGGCGTGTTAACCTCCGTTGTTCAGCGTAGATATGACATTTCACGATCGAGCTATCAATATCAAAACTGTGCGTGAAGTTTGTTATTCTATTATTTCAACGAATATTAGTGAGAAAAGTCACCTACAGTGTCACTTGCGTGGGCTAATTTAAGGCTTTAAATCAGTGAATAAATAGTTGTTTACATCATAATGAGCTCTGTTATTGTAAGTTTTGCGTATACATATAAGAATGGCAGTGACTTCCAGTTTTTGATAGCTGTAGTTGGCTATTTCCCACTATACTTTTATGGTATATGCTAGTATGGATTTTCCTATATGATTGAAATAGGCTGTAGCTTGTGTGTGAGTGTTGGCAGCGGAACCGATTCCTTATCTCACATGTGGATTGTGTGTAGACTTTTGCTTTGAATTTGTACCGTAAGACGTTTCGGACTACCTTCTCCGCTAATACAGCATTGCCAAATTCAACGGCACAGCTCGTAAGATTACGATCGTTATCCTCCAGTATTACAAGTTTCTTTTACATCTCGATTTGCCACCAACGTATAGCATTAATTTGAAATAACAAATTCAGGTGTACTATTCGAACGAGCGGCAACGTTAACATCCATTTTTCTCATAACTATAATATACGAAGTGAAACGCTTGTCCTTCATCATCCCGATGTAATATCCCAAGTAATAATCGTGGCACAATAGCAATAGGAAAACTTGCCCAAGAACAACAGAACAAAATAAAGTGACGATGAGCGACTAAATACTCCCTCAAAACAAATTTTACAGCATGCGCTCAGCGCATTTCCCAACTCCCTACATAGATCTTTATGATGACGTAGCCGCTGTAGCGGCCGAGCACCGCTACGGGCACCGCTGCAAAAGTCTAGTGAGGTCCATGGCACACTACCATAGATCTTTTATACAGTAGATGGCGCTTTCCCCTAGCCCCTTACGGCCGGAGCGCGTAGCCAACATACCGCCCCCCCTTTCGTTCTCGGAGTCACGTGGTTCGGGTCAAAATTAATGGCGGCGTTTGAATTCTCTGTTGTGAATATCGTTCCCGCTCGGGTAAAAGACATGTTACTTTTACTTACAGCGCTAAAGAAGTACGTGTCTATTTTGATATTTATTTTTATTTACGTTTTGCTGCATTATATGTGAACCTTATAGCAAAATAGAGTTCATTTTAATTCAGTTTTAGGAAGAACTATAGTAAAACTGAATTAGTTTCCCCAATTATGCGCAACTGAAGCAGCCTTCAGGAACACATGTTTGGTTTCGTTTGTGTCCTTTACAGAGGAACACCTGCATCCAAAGGCTCCGTTTTTTTCGTAAATAAAGTTAGCGATAACACAAAGGTAGATTACATGGTTTGAGAAAAATGTATACACAACCATAGGCTATGAATTTCAACCACCAATCCAGTACATTAATAAGTAATCTTTCACAAATGATAGGTACTATCTTTTTTTCAATAATACGCCATTAATAGAACGTCATCGTTAAAGGAAAGACACTTCCAATGTTGCATGACTTTCAAAGCCAGAGAAGAACATTAGGAGCTTTAACCAGCTGATTATTCCTCCTATCTGGTAATTATCTCTCGTTGCACGGGGCAAATTGATGAAAATATAATTTAAGATTCCTCAGAATGTTAATTAAGAAAAGTACCCACAATAGTCACAGTGTTGCAGCCAGCATTGATTTTAAGAAATTTTATACGTGAACATCTCTCGTACGTAATTCAGTTCGCATAAAATGATTAAATATCCTTCAACGTGTGCTAGTAATAAATCTTTGTTTATTAAATAAACCTTTAGCAATATACGTCCGCTGGAGGTGTGATGAAAACATCGCAGATAATAAAGATGTTTTGCCGACAATGGAAAACAAGCCATACATTTTGTTCAGGTAGCCGAGTGAGTTGGAAATAGATTGAAAATAAATCTTACTTGCTCTCAATCTTAATCTCAATATACATTTCATATGTGCTTGCATTACTAACATTCTACGGAAGACAACAGTACCAATCAATTTTCAATTGACTCACTGGTTTCGAAGTTAGCAGAGGTTTGCGTTGTTTACAACAACTCCGTTAATTTTTGAGGTATAAACAATTTGTTTTCGGCAAACTGCTAGTAATAGATGTTGCTTCTTTATATCAAAATTGCAAGTTATAGGAACGAAAACTACGGGAATGCCAAGCGCTCAAAGTTGGGCAACTTGATTTTACGCGCAAAAAACGGGTACTTTTTTGAGAAAAAATTAAGTACAGGAAATACTACTTAGCCGAAGAATTTTTAAAGTGCATGATATAACGTAGAACTAAATTCTCTTTCGTATGCTTTTTATTGCATTGAAATCGATTGCTTCGTTTAGACGCTAGAGCTCCTCAAACTCGAGTATCATGCTTTTTTTTACAGACAAATGCTTTTATTTTCTTATTAAATAGCGCATGCATTGCATTACACGTATCTTTAGTCAGTAATAAATATATCCATGGCTAACACGGCTTTAATTTTAACAGGGACAAACTTTGCAGTGAAAAGAAACACAAATTCCTTTCAGGAATCTCTCATCGCAACCGAAGGCACTACGCGTATTCACCATAACGCTGACCCAAGTCACGTGATACACGACCACGCTTATGTTGACCACGCTTGCGTGACGTCATGCGCCATCTACCTATATGAAAGATCTATGACTCCCTATGGTTGTTTAGGCACCTATGACGTCACGCCTGGCCTCGGCAACGCTCGGGTGTCTTCGCGCAGTGGTCGTCTCACAGAAATTTTTCTCGATTTTAAAGTCAATTTTTTATTTCTTTTGAATGGAGAAACATAAGGTATTTTTTCGAGCTAATGTATCCATTTTACTTATTCAAAATAGTGCGAAAAATCCACAGAGGAAAAATCATTCGCCTTGACCGGGATTCGAACCCGGATCCCTCGATTTCTGGCCGATTGCTTTAGCCAGTTAAGCTACCGAGGCGTCATTCTCCCCTGTGGAAATTTGTGGACTATACCGGACAAGGTGGTATGGACTGCCGAGCATATTATGCGACGAGCAGTCCAGGTCGTGCGCATGGCGCCACAGCCGGAGAGCAAAGCCCGAACCCAGGCAGCAAGCAGCCTGCATCGCAGCGGCGTCCATAGCCTCGCACCCAGGTATCCTCACACAGCAGCAGCCAGACGTCACATGGGCTTTTCCCATTATCCATACTTAGTCGTCGCGTTTTCGTATGCTTGAAAATTTTCACTTTTCATTTAATCGCGAAAAATAGATATCGTCATTTTAAAAGCTAAAAGCGTGAAATACGTACTCCAGGACTAATAATCTTTCGTTTTAGGCAATAAAAAATTACAGGAAAGTGCGAAAAACAATTAGAAAGACTAGGAATATGCAGAATCTAATGCAGAATACGGCCCTATCGCCGAGGACCCCGAGGTCAGGGAGCCCCCAGAGTCCTCTGGATAGTCAATAATACACTACATAGTGCATAACCTTCATAACCCTCTGCGGGAGAAGTGCAGAGAACTCCAATAAATGGACTCTGTGGGCCCCTAGCTTCGGGGGCCCCCACAACGCTCGCGTATATAATGAATCGGCCGGCATGCTCTGAGGCGCCAATCGCATCTCTTCTCTCTCACGTCCCACACTTAGGACAAATACGACGACGAGTTCGTGTGAATCTCCCTCGTGAGAAGAGACTAAGGTGGCAACCTCAAGTTCATATCAGTATATTTTAGGGCCCACTGCGGATCATGTGACATTGCATTTTTTCCCTCGTCCTCTCTTCCCAAAGTCTCCAGTTCCCGGTTCGAAACCCGATATCCCCGCATGTGTTTCTGAGTAGCCGCTGCTCCAATTCATTCATCGAGAAAGAAATATCATATTACAATGTTTGGTTAGAGATACACATCTCACTTGTCTGAGTTCTTGACTAAGGGGTATCTATTACCGTGGCACTCAGTGTCAAGGACGGGAAGTAGGGAAGGAAGTGTTGTTGTTGGAGGGGGAAGTTGCGCGCGCACAGCACAAATATTCTTTATTTTTCCTCACAGAGATCACTAAATCCTAAGTGAATGCTGGTTTGGTAAGAGAGAGAGAGTGTGAGTTTCATCTTCTTTGAAGTGTTAGTATGAAACGTGTTTACAAAAGCGGTGTGCAGAAAAGAAATGAGAAGAAGAAAAACCTCTTTTATGTTAATAATATCTCAAAAAAACTACAGTGCTTGGCTGAACAAGAACAGTGGTTCGTGTATCGATTCAATACACAATGAGAGTTTAAATACAGATTCAGATACGTTGGAATATTCGTATTTTCATTTTAATAGTTTAACAAATACCGAAATACCGTCTTGTGACGCGCTTCGAGTCAACTTGCCGTGAGGGTCATCCTTCTCTCCATAATCACGTTCATTTTTTATCTCGTTTTGTGCGTGCACTTTAATTATTTGTGCGCTTGGTTTCTGTTTGCAATATATTGCGCCAAACGCAAAGAAGGAGAGAATCGATCCACTATTGCAAAACCTGCAGTGATACATAAGTGCGCCTGATGCCAGAGGCGGATCTAAGTTTGCACGAATGAGGGGGGTGACCAGGGTTCTGGGGAATTACCCCCAGAATAATACCACCGGGGAATTTGGGGAATATTTGGGGTTTTCAGGACTCAAAAACGGTTCCTTTGCCTGATTCTTTGATGTAGAAATTCACAACTACGCACATGTCGTTTTACAGTAAAAGTTTTATGACGGTCATCTACATCTATATATTAGTACCCCAATGCCAGCTGCCTCAATAGGCGTGTGGCGGGGGATATCAGGACACCCGCCGTATTCATATAAAAAAAGAAATGTTTTAACAAAATTAGGCCTAGTATTTATTTAAGTCCTTTGTCGTGCGGGGGAAATAACGAATTCCCGCACCCATCCGCCGTTCGCCCGATATATCTCTCTTGTTTTTCGTTTCTGTCGCACATGGAAATGAAGAAATTGCTCCAGCAATCTAAGGCTAACGTGCAACCTCCCGAGTCTCCAGCGGTCAATTCGTTTAATAGCTGGGTAATGATCTCTGTACGCGCGTTGCAGTTTTTGACGAATCCCGCATCGTGATAGGTTGGAGGGAATGAGGCCTTCAATGAGAAGGACAGCAGAGGAAGATAGACAGCCGTCTATTTTTAATCCATCTCTGAAATAAAATGATTCAAAAAGGAAGGAAATTGATCCCCTGAAACATTCTTCAGTACTATTTTCATCGGGCGCGTTGCTTTTGTTTCTTCGACGTATGGAAGTTCTCTGTGTTGATATTTCAATCCCCAGCTCATCTTGTCCCTTGAAGGTAGGTAGTTTTCGGGTAGGCTGTTGAATTCAAGCTCGGCTTCGCGTCAAATATCAGCAATTTTCAAAGAACGTTAATACTTTAGAGTTGACCTAAGTTGCTCGTTTTTTTATTTGTTACCTTAAGTGTGTAGAAGTTGGTAGTATTAATAAAGATGTAATTATTCATATTGTTAGTATTTTTATGAGTCCCTGAAGACATAAATACCAGAAAAGAAAGGACAAAAAATAATAGAATTGTTGATTGGGTCCGTTAATGTTTGACAGTTACTGATAAAAATATTAAAATTGTATCTTAATGTTTTACCTGCTATTTTCTTCTCTAGCCGATAGTTTTATTTGGTCAGCTGATTTATTTGGACGACACAAAATGTTAAACACTACCCTTAGAAATATATTAAGCCATACTTCAAACACGTCAGCTAGCCCTGACAACATGGAAATTTTCAACACTGAAGAATGTCGCGTTGAATAATACTTCGTGATAGCCGCAAGGAAAATACGCAACGAAAGCTTGATGCACTTCATTATATGAACTTATCTCGCGATATACCGTCCACGGATCTAATTTTCAATCTGATTAAAATTATATGAACCTAACTCCCTCTGACGTACCTACTTTAGGAGGCGCTGAATTCAACATACGACATTAAAGTTTTACAACCAGCAAGATTATTTTCAATAGCGTCCCTTGTGAAAATATCCATAGGATATTTTTCTATAGTACCTTTACTAATGGAAACTTTTGTGCCTTTAGGAATATTTTATCTTCCCATAGGAATGTATATATATCCTATAGCATTTTCCAAAACACTACAGGAAAACAATGGGCCATTTTAAAAAAACTGTGTCCTTCAAAACAATATGTACTATTGTTGTAAATATTATTTGAATGCCAATCAATAAGGTCGCTCTGGTTCGTGTGAATTGTGTGTTCGTCCGATTTGCACATTCAAAACAAACCGACCACTGCACATGGATGCGATTCGCACAAAGACTATATAAATTAATTTACGTTATTTGGACGGAATTTTTAGAAATAAATTTTGAATGGTAACCACGAGAATCGAATTTAAAATGGTAATCAAGTTTAAATAGGTTTTTCTGTAATGCTTTGGCCGCACCCTCAGCTTTGATTGTGAGCTCATTCGTGGGCCATTCTGTACATACGACATCCCTCCCCGAGAATATTCTAGAGGGAAGCCATAGGCACGTAAACGATTGAGAATCACACATCACCATGCCTCTTCACCACTTAAATCAATACTATTTCATTTATCTGGAAGTTTTGTCTCATTTAACGTAGGAATCCTCTGCTATATAAGCAAGCGAGTTTCTCCCATCGCCAGGTCCACATAAGTAGGCGACATTTAAGTGCAAAATCGGAATTACCACTGTTTTCTCGCGATGCATGGTTCTCTAGGTACTTTGCTTCCGCGTCGTTAAGTTTTTGTTGCCCTGACATCAGAAGGCATCAACATCCGAAATGCGGGCGGTGTCTTTGATCCAATAAGATCCGTGATAGAGGTAGGTATCAACTGGTAAGTAAATAAATATTCTAAGCGTGGCATAAGTATATTCCGTTCAGCCTGCAGCGTGAAAGCACCCGTTTCGTTGAATACATTTAAGAGGAGGAGGGCATATACGATATATCGATCGACGCCACCCACCTTGCTGTATCGTCCCGTGAAGGCGGACCGCGGAGGCGCGTTAATTCGCGCGATAGCCGAGTGGTGGCGGGCCGCGTGCGTCATTCTGCTTCTGCTCTTGTCTGCGCCCGCCCGCCGCCCTGAGCCATCCGAGGCCCGCCGCACCCACTCAAGCGCCAACACCCACGCGCTGCCGATGCCGCACTCACCAACCGCCGCTGCACTCACTGCCAACAGACTGACGGAGCTGCTGCCGCGTGCCGCCGCTTGCTCGCGCGTGGCGCCACGTGTGGCTTCGCGCCTGCGCCCTCTCAATTGGCTCGACGGTGGCGCGCCCGGTGCACCAACAGGGAACTGCGACCCCACACCCGGCGCAGAAATTCGTCTGCGCTACATAGAGCGGATGATTTGATTTTCTAGGGATCGGAGTCGAAAGCAGCAAATTATGAATTACGCTCATCTCTTGAGAAAGACAGCGAGTTCTCGTGTTTTTTTAATCGAAGGGCATTCATTATTCTTAACGTACAGTCTCTCCTACGAAGCATCCAGGTGTTGCGAAAAGGGACGTTTGATGCCGCCCACGATATTCAGCTGTTTTCAACAAGTCAGGAAGAGTGACGAAGGAGATGGCTTGGTTCCATCGCTCGGTGTCGACATATGCGTTGAGCGGAGGTAGTGTGTAAAGCCGGTGTCCCACGGTCAAATTCGCATCAAAACTTTTGGACCAAAAATTTTTATGTAAAAATATGTATGCAACGGGACAGCAAACGAAAGACGATATTTGTGTAAACAAATTTGGAAGCTTGTGGAAGTGAAGGATTCTGTTTTTTTTTTTTTTTTTTAGCAGTCGAAATTGTCTGAACAGGCCTCTTGAGCATTAAAGAGGCGAAAAAAAGAACACGGAGGGAGTGTTGGACTTGGCCCTGGCCGGAAAGGGGACATGAAAGCGTTGGAATAAGTGTGCTAAACATGTTGGAGAAGGAGTTGCTTGCCGATGTTCCCGTATATTATCGATATTAATTGACGATAAGTGAGGATATTTTCATGTCCCTTATCAGCAAGGTTGAGGGCAGAATAAAACACCAGGATATAAACGTGAGGCAGTTTATTCCCACGTGGAAAATATTGTTAATAAATGATGTACTATCGTTTTCAAAAGTATGTAGACACCCAGTAGTCCCACTTAACTGATTGGGCCAGGTCGGTGAAAACTTGTGGGGTTGGCACATAAAGCGACTTGCATCCCTCACTCGTATGCCACCAAGAGCCGACGAGGACGGAGGCGGACGGGTTGTAGCTACCGAAAGTGGAGTCAAACTCAGGAGCATAAGCCCAATTGGAAATAAGATTAGCGCATGGAATGAACTGAGGTAACTCACGTCCACCATGGGAGAGTTTTCTTTCGGGCTCCGTGGCGAGGTTTTTCCTATATTTAGATTCATATTCGGACTCACCATTTATCTCTTTCTAATACGTCGCTCCGTGGCCGAGTAGGTCTATACTATCAAAAAACGAAAAAAAAATCTTCTTTACGTCTTAAACTATTTTTATTCGTCTTCAATATCCCAAGGCCGCACTACAATCACTTTTATATTGGCAACATAAATAAAAAACAAAACAAACATTCATCATCACCTTGAACGTAAAAATGCAAAACTCTACAAAATATTAATTTTCACATTACAACACCTCCCCTCGTTCGAGGATGATGGAAAGGAACACATAACATAACTTCGTAACTTTAGTTGTGAGTTTCTTACTCCAACTTAATTATGCCCATTTCTTTGGCAAACAATAATGTCTTAGGCAGGGGCGCCGACTTATAAAAAATATTGGGGGGCCCATATCGGAGGTCTTGCACCAGGAAGAGGTTAAATTCAAAGTGTGTCGCAGCACCGAAACTATCATGATTCACACCACTTGATTCAGTTAACCTGCTTTACCTTATAATTATTTTTTTTAACACATTGTTGAATTTATTTTAAAAGGTAACTATCGTCAAACATGGGAAATTAAAATTAACAATATATTTTTGTGATTTCGCAAAGCATAATATAGCTTAATTATTTTCTTGAAATATTGAGGGGGCTCCGCCCCCCCAAACGAATCTTTGAGGGGGCTCGGGCCCCCTCAGGCCCCATGGAGTCGGCGCCACTGGTCTTAGGTCCAAACAAACTCTTTGTCAAACAGTCTGCAATGTTACTATCAGTTTCACATATTTCAATGAAATCTCTCCCTCCTTCACAGCCTCTCGGACATAGTTGTATTTTACCACGAAATGTTTACTCCTCTCATTTACTATGTCATTATTGGCAATGTATATGGCACCTTGGTTATCACAAAAAATGGTGCAGGTCTTTGGAATGAGGCTGCTTTGCTTCAATTCACAAAAAAAACGGCCTCATCCACTGGATTTCACACACACATTCATAAATAGCAACATACTCAGCATGCGTGCTTGAGGTGGCTATGCTTCTCTGCTTCCTACTTTTCCAAATCATTGCTCCACCTCCCAGCGAGATAACATACCCAGTGACAGACTTTCGATCATCTCTATCCCCTGCCCAATCTGAATCACAATAGCATGCAAAACCTTCACCTTTCCTGAAAACAAGTTGATAATCACATGTACTCTTTAAATATCTCATTACATGTTGAACTCCATTCCAATTTGTTACAGTGGGGTTGCTACAGCATTGACTAAGTTTGCACACTGCGTTTGCAATATCTGGACGAGTATTGGTACTCAAGTATAACAAGCTGCCTATTGCACTCTGGTATTTCTCCTTGCAAAAAATTTCTCCTTCTCCTTTACTCTCAAAATTTGCACCTGCTTGTAGTGGACAAGAAACACCTTTACCTTCTAACATATAAAAATCTCTGAGAAAAGACATGACATACTTCTTCTGACTCAAAATGACAGTTCCCCTGTTTGGTCTGGTGAATTGGATGGACAAAAATGTGTTCACCATACCCAAGTCCTTCACCTGAATTAAGGATGCAATTTCATTTTTGAACACACCTACTTCTTCCTTCTCACCTATAATCAAGAAATCATCAAAATATGTTCCAACAATTACATTGCTCCTTAAGTACACACAAGGGTCACTGATACATTTCACAAACCCTAACTCCACCAAAATCTTACTGAGAAACTCATACCAATTTCTCCCTGACTGTTTTAAACCATAAAGGCTCTTCTTCAACCTACAAACAAAATAATCTCTGTTTACATCCATCCCTTCAGGAACAGACATATATATGGTCTCATCCAGCTTGCTGTTTAAATAAGCCCCCACCACGTCTAGGTGATCTATTTCCCAATTATTTTCCACAGCAATATAGGCTAACAGACGAACTGATTTCCTTTCAACAACTGGACTGGAAGTGTCATGATAATTCACACCGTATGTTTGAGTAAAACCCTGAGCCACAAGTCTTGCCTTAAATCTTACAATGTTACCTTCGTTATTCCTTTTAAGAGCAAAAACCCATTTACAGCCCACTACTTTCATATCCGGTCGTCTTCTCACGATGTCCCAGGTCTCTTGGCCTTCGATGTTCCGTAATTCTTCTTCAATGGCTAACCTCCAGTTGTCGGCTTGAGATCCTTCTATGGCTTGGCGGTAACTGGTTGGGACATCATCTTTTCCAAGGACAGAACGGGTGACGTTGCAGCATTCACACGGTCCTTTGGGCACCCGCTGCCGATTTGACCTCCTCAGGACTTGAGGATTTTCCTGCTCTTGTTCCTCATTCTGGACCTGGGCCTCTATTTCTGCATTTTCCTCTCCTGGCCTCTGGGCTATGGCTTGTGGCATATGTGTCGGGAGGGCTGCATCACCTTCTTCTTCTTCACTCGATGTGTCTTCTGTCTGGTCGCCTTTCTCACTGTTTACCTTTCTATGGAATGGGAACACAGTCTCATTGAATATGACATCTCGACTAATAATGACTTTCCTTGTATTTCGGTACCACAATCTGTAGCCTTTGGTGCCCTCTGGGTACCCCAGCATCACTGCTTCCTTTGCTCTGGCATCTAGCTTGTCACCATGGACTACTCGATACCAAGCCTGACAACCAAGCACCCTTAGGTACTGAAAATCCTTCTCTTCAAGTTCTCTTCCAAGCCGCCTCTTTAGTGGAATTTCAGAATCTATTGCTGTTGATGGACAATGATTTCTTAAATGACATGCGGTTTTTAGGGCCTCAGCCCAAAAATGTTTTGGCATACCAGATTGTTGCAGCATAGCACGGATGGTATTCAAAATTGTCTGGTTATACCGCTCGGCCAGACCATTTTGCTGAGGAACATATGGTACAGAGGGACGATGTAGGACTCCACTCTTCTCAAGGTGTTTCTTGAATTCATTTGATGAGTATTCCCCACCGTTATCACTCTGGAACTCCTGTATTTTAGTTCCATGTGTGACTTCCACCATTTTCTGATATTTTATGAACTGCTCAGTGACTTCACTTTTGGCCTTCAAGGGAACTACAAGAGTGAAATGAGAAAATTCATCAATAAAAGTGACAAAAAAACTGCAGCCACTCAAAGAGGCACAGGGCATAGGCCCCACGACATCAGAGTGGACCCTTTGGAGGACATGTGTAGTCTTACTGTCTTTTTCTCCATTGTAGGAAAATTTCAGTCTCTTAAACTTTCCCTGTATACATGCTTCACATTCTTCTTCTGTCTTCATACTCATTAAGTTCCGCAATGGTTCTTTCTTCATCATCCCTTCATGGTGCAGGTGTCCCAAACGGTTGTGCCATGCTGTTGCTGCAATTTTACATGCTTTGATACCTTCATGTTCTTCAGCTTCTTTTCTTATTTGTGAAATAGAAGCACTCCCTTCAGTAGTGAGGTAATACAGGAAACCAACGCGATACCCCTGGAACAGAGTAGCTTCTTCGTCGCTAACAGTAGTCTTTCCGTCTCTCCTCACAATGGTCAAGCCCTTCTCTTCTAATTTCCCTTCCGAAATCAAATTGTCTTGGAGGCAAGGAATATATAACACATTAGTTAACTTTATTTTCCATCCACCACATTCATTCGACATCTGGATGGTCACTGATCCTTGACCTTCTATTTTTAGTGATGTACCATCACCCACAGTTACTTCTCCAGAGAGGGGTTTGAAATCAACAAACAAATATTTCCTAGGGCTCATGTGATCCGATGCTGCTGAATCCAGTATCCATATGCCGTTGTTTGCATGGTTTGGATTTCTTTGCATGCAGAGTACTTTATAGCCTCTTGATACTACTGATGCTGATGACTTCTTCTCTTCTTCATCTTGCTTCTGTATGGCAGGACAAAATCTTGCAGTATGCCCCTCCTTTCCACATGTGAAACAAATGTATCTCCTCCCAATAGGTTTCTTTGGAGCATTTTGTGATTTATTTTCACTGCTTACTTTAGGTCTGTTTGGCTTCTTCTTTACCTTGAGAACCTTGTGTTCTCCTGTCTTCGCGTAATCCTCATTTTTCATTCTCTTCTCTTCTAGCAGGAGTTGGGACTTAACATATTTGGATGTTATGTCTCCTTCATTTGTTCTGTAAATACTTCGTATAAACCCAGCATATTTTTCTCGAGGCAGACCCATGAGGTAGAACGCAGCCAGTGCTCTATCCGGGAGATTAATGCCACACTTAGTAATTTTACGGTTGTAATTCTGGATCTTGCTCATGTACTCCATCATGGAAAGGTCTTCCGTTTTTTCGGTATTTACCATTTCCTTTAGGAACATTATCTCCTGGAACACGTCGTAAGTGGTGCACATGTCTCTTAATGCCTCCCACATATCCTTCGCTAGGTCCAGTCCCACGATATCATCCAAAAATGAATCATCTACGTATTGTATGATAATGGCTCTGGCCTGTTGATTTTGTCGCTGACGGCGCCTAACCTCTTGTGGTGGGAGTTGGCTTTCGTCTTCCATTTCTATCTCGTTTCCATCACTGCCGAATGTTATGTATGGATGGAAACCTTTTATTGCTTCCCAACAATCTTTCTTCATTAAAAAAGCTTCAATTCTTACAGCACATACATCGTAATTATCGCTGTCGAGTATTGGGATACACGTCTTCTTTTCTTCCGCCATTTTTGATGATTCCGAACTTACAAAGAACAATTATGGGATTCACTTCTTCTAACCTCAAACGTATTCGCCGTTCACACCATCAAAAGAAAAACTTCGCTTCGCATCAACACTTAGTGTTTAAGTCTCATAATCTATCAAAAAACGAAAAAAAAATCTTCTTTACGTCTTAAACTATTTTTATTCGTCTTCAATATCCCAAGGCCGCACAACAATCACTTTTATATTGGCAACGTAAATAAAAAACAAAACAAACATTCATCATCACCTTGAACGTAAAAATGCAAAACTCTACAAAATATTAATTTTCACATTACAACATATACTATGTGCGGTAATTTCGGTTAAGTTCTGGGAGGGTACGAATCCGAAGTCAAACGTTTAAAATAGGCATCCTGAAAATCAACATAAGCTATGCAGAAACTCAAGAAAAATTTCATGCTGAATTTTTTTTAAACGGCTAAATTTATTAATATGATGACTTTACCTACCTTAACACATATCTAAACCGATTCATTCACGGAGAAGAAATAATCGGGTATGGGGTGAGAGTAGTTGTATCTTCGAGTCTTTTCGGCTAATTACTGTCAAATATACGTTGAGTGTAATTCCTACCAGGGGCGCAGCCAGGAAGGAAGGCTGGGGGTTTGGGTGAAACTAGTACCGGGGTGTGTGGGGGTATGGACTACCCACCAGGATAAGCGGTAGTTGCGAGATTAATAAATTGCGGAATTTTAAAGATAAACGGTTCAAAATGGTGAGTTTTACGGCTTTCTGAGGGGTATTTTATTAATCCTTACACTATCCTATTAGTAATATCAATCCAATTAAGTAAAATGGATTAAAGTTAAAAATTTCTCGGAACTCTAAGGGGGGGTTTTAACCCCCAAAACCCCCCCCCCTCGCTGCGCCACTGATTCCTACATTCCACAGTAATTTAAATTCTCAAAAAATAATAAGATGCACTCGTATTTGAAATCTATTTGATGACCCTAGGTTTAAAAAAATAATTGTAATTTGATCGATAGTAATATTTTTTTAAATTTCTTGTTCTTGGTCACAAAACATGTGGGAAATAACGTGATTAAAAGCGCCAACGCTTTCCTTTCAGTGGGTGAGAGAACCACAATTAGTATAAGGACCAGGTGGAAATAAATTGGTTAATTTCATTTAACCTTTGGCAACTTAAGAAAAACACCAAAGTCGGCTCATTCACCCCACCTAAATATATCACAGCAAACTCTGGGGTGAGCGCGATTAATAAGTTTGAAGATATGGGTGATGTCAATTGCTTTCATAAGTGTAAAATTATAAATAGTATTTCACCATCATTTTAATACATCGGCATCTACATACTAGGTACCCTACAAGCCGCATCAATAGGTGTTTGGCGGGGGGTGTTAGGACGCCTACCGTTTACCCAAAAAAAGAAATACTCTTACGAAATTACGCCTAGCATTTATTAAGGTTCTTTATGGTGCGATTGGAAAAGGAATTCCCATACCTATCCGTTCGGCATGATAACTCTTTATTTATCGTATCGGACCTGGAAACGTATTGAGGCCCTGATATGATGTTCTCCGCGTCGCTCATAATGATATCCATTCTCCATTGCTCAAGCAATCTAAGTAAGCCTAGTGGCTCCTCTCGTGGCGCCTCTTGTGGCTCCCAACCAAATTTATTTAACATCTGTGATTTCTGTACGCCTATAGCAGTATTTGAGTGCTAAATAACTCCTATCTTTTACTTTCTCGTCCGACAATATTCTAACATTACGCTTGACTTATTCTAACTTCTTCAGAACTTTATCTTTACTTAATATATCGCTTTTATGTTGAAAGTATCCAAAGCACATACATGGGGATACGACCAATACGACCTTCGCAAGAAGTGTAGAGCCATTGGTATTTATGTATATAATGAGCGAATCATGTCTAGTCCGGTAATAATGAATATAAATGACCTTTTGAGTACGTTTTACAATTTTCTCTGTTTCTTAGGGACCCTCCTAACATCGTTGTTGTACCACCGAGGTTTTTTTGCTATCAATTTCGGTTTTTACGGATTATATTAGTTGACTCAGAATTTCAAAGAAGCATTGTCCCGGGATAGCGCCACAGGGCGCGTGTGTCGCAAATGTTGACCTAAGATTAGTCCTTGGAGAAAGATACCTCCAAGATAAGTTTATCGGAATGTAAAGAGATGATGCGAGCGATTGCCTCGTAGAGGCCGAGCGATATACATTTTGTCCTTCCTGGTCAAATACCGAGAAATGAGCACTAAAACACTGCCGAGGATATGGGAAAAAGCTGCGCAAACTACCACTAAAAACAGTAAATGCAATCCATAATAACTTCAATCCACTTTTTCATCGGAAAGATGAGGTTTACCTGAGGATGGGACGAGGGTCTCGGGGGCCCCTATAAGGCTCATATAATATTCAAGGCCCCCAGATAAATTAGACAAATCGGAAGATCAAAACTTTCAGTATTATAGTAAACATTCATCACAAATTAGGCTCTATTTAAGTAAAGAGAAGGTCAATTTTAGGGACACCCTCTCTTAAAGTGAGGATACCCCGTTGGACGGCCACTTGGACTCCCCCACTCAAATTCCATGGCCTCGCCCATGTGTTTATCATGCCATCAGCGAAACAATTATTATGAAATAACATGGACAAAATGTATGAGAGGAGGTATATAGAGAAATCACCCACTCTATGAAATCTTTCGGAGGCGGGGCATGATGTAGTAATATCGATAAAATTATCAGCTCTCACCGTGAAATTCTAATATATTCTGGCATATAAGTGTGTGCGACGCGGTTATGAAGAATATTGACTTTACCTGGGACAGCAAAATTGTACTTAAATACACCGGGATAATTTCAAATATTTTTTCATGGTGAACTTTATCCTTTAATGTACTATCGTTTTCAAAAGTATGTAGACACCCAGTAGTCCCACTTAACTGATTGGGCCAGGTCGGTGAAAACTTGTGGGGTTGGCACATAAAGCGACTTGCATCCCTCACTCGTATGCCACCAAGAGCCGACGAGGACGGAGGCGGAGCGCTCTGAGCCTCGCCCCAAGGTCACCTCACTTGCGGCAGCGGGAACCAGAACGACGTCACACGGGAGTTTTCCCGGCATTCATACTTACCCGTCGCGTTTTCGCGCGCTTGAAAATTTTCACTTTTCATTTAATAGCGAAAAATAGATATCGTCATTTAAAAATCTAAAAGCATGAATTACGTACTCCAGGAGTAATAATCTTTCAATTTAGGCAATAAAAAAATAATAGGAAACCACCCTATTATCAATTGTTCAGAGGAAAAATTCCCAGGACTGGAGTGAATTTCCTGAAAAAGAGTAGGTTTTGGGTAAGATTTTAATTTCCTGAAGCAGCTTCCAATGAATGGAAGATTCCGTGGAGGGAAACTTCATTCTGAGCGACAGTCATTTATTTAACCATTGAAAGCCCTATTTTGGTTCTGTCAGGCTAGCATGTGCCAAAAACCCTAAATATATGGTAGATAGCAAAACCCATGTGGAATAAGGGGTGTCATGTAATCAGTAATGTTTACAATGACGAGGAACATCAAATCATAATCATAGATTCCTAAGCATGCGAGAAGAAAATGAAAGTTGAAGGAGTCCTTTCTCCAACCTTGACCCCCATTTTTCATCCATCATCATACGAGCATGTCTAACGTGTGAACGCTCTGAAGTCACGATTGGGATGAGGAAAGTGTCCCCACTCTCGAATTTGTCAGGTAGCTTACTTCTTGATGGGGAAGTAGTACCCTAACGCCCAAGAAGAGGTCCGCGAATATTACAATACAGGATCCTCAATTAGGTCTCATAATGTGTTGTTAATTTAATTGGGTTTACAGAAGTCGCCGCTCAAGTCGCTGACGGAAAAATTGATGCGAGTTTCACGGGGAAAAACGGTTTATCAAATTCAAAACTTTTCAATGCTATTCCTCGCTATTACAAACATTATACAGCAAAATATTGGAAAAAATTGGTTCGGATTGCCCTCATCACCGCGCTGCGGACATATTTGAAAGCCGATTAATATGCGACCGAAGTTTCAACAGAAATCAGCCTGCTGTGGAATGGAATTTGGTCTCCTCTACGCAGTTACCTTGAGGAGGTCGATCAGGGAAAAATGGAAAAAAAGCCAACAATTCATTGGAAGCTGCTTTAGAAAATTCAAAGTTCACCCAAAACATATTCTATGTCATAAAATTCGCCTCTTTCCTAGAAATTTTTCCTTTGAATGATTTTACCGTAGATATAATTAAACTCAGTAGCACTTTTTTATTAAAACCCTTTCACTTTTCCCGGCAAGTGAGCGCGGTTCTGACTAGGGTAAGGATAGGCCGTAATATGTTGAAAGGCTATATGACTCCTGAATTTTATTTCGCATTTTCTTACGAATGTGCGAGAAAAGATTTTGGCACCGTTCCGGAGTCTGTGAGAATACAGCAAAAAACTACATATCTGAAATTCAGCTCCTGAGGCAAGAAGTATTCAGGTATTGGGAGGATATACGGATACGTGGATTTGGAAAAAACTGCCATTACTATTCACAATCCCTTTCTTTCAGCGCATGATCAGTGAAACTAATGTCTGTAAAGAAAAGCAAGGCACCCCAGTTTGAGGAGCTCTATCGTCTAAACGAAGCAATCAATTTCAATGCAACAAAAAGAATACGATAGAGAATTTATTTCTACGTTGGATCATTTACTTAAAAAAATTCCGCTCCATACTATTTTCTGTACTTAATTTTTTCTAAAAAAATTACCCGTTTTTGCGCGTAAAATCAAGTTGCCCAACTTTGAGCGCTTGGTATTCCCGTAGTTTTCGTTCCTATAACCTGGAATATTTATATAAGAAAGCAGATCTATAAATGACAATTTGCAGAAAATAATTTTTTTACATCACGATAATTGATAGATTGTGCCATAATGGGCACTTTCTCAATCCCTCTGAGTCTCAATCCCTCTGAGCCTCAATCCCTCTGAGCCTCAATCCCTCTGAGCCTCAATCCCTCTGAGCCTCAATCCCTCTGAGCCTCAATCCCTCTGAGCCTCAATCCCTCGGAGCCTTTATCCCTCGGAGACTTCATCACGAGGAGACGATTCGCGAGCTCCTGAGTACCAATCTCGCGAAGCTCCAGAGTACGTCGTGCCTGACTGATCAACGCGTGCCGCTGATCCTCGCGTCCTGTGAAATGCTCACAATTTATAGTGAATTCACCAACGGTGTCGGCCTCTTTATGCCATGTGTGAACTGTCGTTGCCTTCCGCCACCACTTACCCAATTGTAAGGTGAAACGTCAGTGTGAAACCTGTTTCCCCTCCTCTGCCTACACCTCCCCTCTCACGCCTGCTTCGAGCGCGGCCGCGATCCTGTAAGCCGCCTGGCTCGCGCTCTCTGCTACTGACCTAAGACAAGGAAGGAACTCTCTCTCGTGCCCGGCTTCTTCCCAACGGCAAGAGTACATTATCCTCAGGCAATTTAGTAGTTTATGTATTGTGCTCCTAAAGCTTACTTTGGTTATTAAATGTATTAATACTGTTGGAAATCAACCATATTGTTTGTTAATTTTTTACTCCTAACGCGTTGCAAGATTTGTGGTAAACAACGCAAATCTTTGCTAACTTCGAAATCAATGGATCAATTTTCAATTGCTCCATTGGTTTCGAAGCATTAGAGTACCTTATTAGCGTAGGCCTTATGTTAGCTTAATGTCAGATAGGCTCATTTACATCATTATTGTTATCATAAATAATGATTTACAATTTCAATACTCTTATTCTTTATATTGAATGGATCGAATACGAATGCTGAAACGATCACACTACACATTTTTCTTCAAGTCCTGGGCGACATAAGGTGAATGTTTTCATCTTTGACAGCCTGCGGCATTGATTTTTTAGCCTTGGAGTTACAATGAATACTGGAGGGTTATTCGTTTTCCCATATGGTATGCATCCATCCTTCGCGTACCCACTAAAGGCACTCAAAGTGCATTGTTGCCTGCGGTCTCTATAGTCCTCTCTTTTCAGTAGTAATGACTTTGATTAGTTATCAAGGCCGTATTCAGAGAATAATTTCGGGAGAGGTGTTTCGTGTGAAGGTGTGTATTTCGGGGGGTAGGTCGATGATTCGCACGGAGAGTTTTCCGGGTCGTCTCCGTATTCCGCACATTTTATGACCGTCAAAACTCACTCACTCCCAGTACCCCTTATGTCCTAGTTAACATTTAACCGCACCAACAATTTCCCTCCGTCTTTTTCAGTCCATTGCTTCCTGTTCTGAAGCTCCAACCATCCCCATATCAGATTTTAGTGGCTGAAAGATCAATCTTGTATATTCTTATTTTTGTTTTATGGGATACTTTACAATAGTACTATTTTGTACTTTGAAAATGACGCAGTAACATCGAAACTTAGGTCTGGGGTAAATGTTAATAAAAGGTTATAATTGTGGAAAATTGCACGTGATTTCTTTCAATATGGAAAAATTCCACTCCATCACGCTTAGTTCTTCTGATTTTAATAGATTTTAGTTCGTCCCACCATCTCTTCCTTCAGTGGTGTAGCCAGGAATTTCTTTCAGGCAGTTTTGGCCACTGTACGGAAAAAGAGTTATTCTATTCTACCGAGGAAGGTAACATGTGCGGAAGGTACGGATGAGCCGGTTTTTCGGGAAGGTAGTGTCATGGTGAGGGATTGGATTTCGGAAGGGGGATCCAGTTGGAGAGGTCACGCTGATGACCTCGTCTTCCGAACATATCCGGGGGTTTGAACCCCTAGATCCCCGCGTTCGTTACCGTATTCAAAGCAAACTTTAGACTATGATAAGGAGAGTGATGACTCCTACTGTGTACATTTGCGTGTCTTGAGAGGAGAAAGGAATCGCTTATCTTTATCTCGAATCGATGAGCTTGAAGCTGTGTTTATAGTTACTCAATGCGGAGTAATTTCATAAATTTATTGGAAAAAGCAGATACTTTGTCAACAAAATTGCACTACAATGAGTCAACATGTTTTCACTTCACTGCACCTTTATCATGACTGAGTGCTGCTTCAATTCAATTCAATTATCAATTCTGCAGTTGACTCAGGTGAATTTAAGTTTGAATTTAACAAAAAAATTCAGTGCTACCTTTTCCTTGAGGCATCTGCATAGAATATGTTGATGTTAAGGATATCTCTTTAGAAAGCGAAAAAGTATAATACATCCGGATTCGAACCCTCCCTGAACTTTACGGTAACTGATACGCACAGTATAGACCTATTCGGGCACGGAACCACGTATTGGTGAGAGGCAAACGGTGAGTCCAAATATGAATCTAAAAAAAATGAAAAAACCTCACCACGGAGACCGAAAGAGAACACTCCCACGGCATAACGTGAGCGTGGAAGTGAGTTACCTCAGTTCAGTCCATCGTCTAATCTTATTTCCACTTGGGCTTATGCTCCTGGAGTTTGACTCCAGCTTCGGTGTCTATGTCGCGTTCTCCTCTATCCTCATCGGCTCTTGTTCGGCATACGAGTGAGGGATGCAGGTTGCTCTATGTGCCAACCTCACAAGTTTTCACGACCCGGCCCCATCAGTTGAGTGAGACACCTGGGTGTCTACATACTTTTGAAAACGATAGTACATTGTGGTTGAGAAGATGTTATGAATAGTGCTGTAATCGTGAATTAAATCACATTGTTCTCTCCTAATCTAGCAGTTGCTAAAATAAGGTCCTTATTCTATAATCATAGTGATAGAAACGGGCAGTTGTAGTGTTTCACAGGTATAATCGTCATTTCATATTAGTCATTTCTCCAGCTGCTCGCTCGCTCGAATTGTATGCCCTCCACAAGGCTAACCAGTAGAATTCGGCCTCGATACCTTAAGTTAATCTTTTATTCTTTCCAAAACATCCCTCCTTGTATTGCGATTTTAAATATCGCTTCCTTCTTATTAAAGATCAACTTATTATTACGGATTTCCTAGTTGAGAGTTTCCATCGCCTATCGAGACAAATTTTTGTTCATTTTTACTTTTAGGACCTATATATATTTACAACTGTTTCAAGACGCTGAGAAACCAGGGCAAAATGATCCATCTCAAACAGCTTTGTACAATATCTGGAAGAAACTCAAAAAGAAGTGTAATAGGTTTACCAAAATTACCCACCCGCAGAAGAAATCCATTGAGAGCCCCACAACCAGTTCTTGGATATATTATGACACGATTTTTGATAACCTTAGTAATATCCCCATTGAAAATTATGAGGATCTACAGAATAACGGCGATATTTTTGACCCACCTCCTTCTTATAAGACGGGAGTGGGACGGACGGGACGGGAGGGACGGTTATAACCCTAGTAAAATGAAAAATCGTGAATGCAGCGAATCGTGATGGTACGACGCGGAAGTTAGAAAATCATTGAGGCGACAGAGAGCGTGCCATGCTAAAATGAAAAGAGTCAGCACGGATTTATCCGCTAATGAACGCGAGTTAATAATTAAAAAATATAGGATGACTAAAGCCTCCACGAAAGAAGCGTTCAGGAATGCATTCACGAATTTTATAAGAATAACAAATGTGGATCAGTTACGGGATAACCTAAAAGCATTTTGGTCTTACGTTAGGGGGTGATCAATCACCAGCATGCAGCATGCACACCACACGGTCCAAAAAACCTCACGTATACTAACAAATTATACTACCATATGCTGTTAGAATAATATTAAACCTCGGAAACATGCATTAAGTTTTAAATTCCCGCATTTTGAAAGAAAAAAACAAGTAGAGCACTTACAGGATAACTCAAAAGCATTTTGGTCTTTTGTCAGGGAAGTTCTAAGTAAAAGGTCTACCGCATGTTCGCTGAGAAACGATAATGGAGATGTGTTGACAAACAGTTCCGATAAAGCTTATTTATTAAAGTCCTACTTCATGAGCGTGTTCACCGAGCCTTCTGAGAACTCGTCCGAGACAGTTGACAATCTCTGCATAAGAAAAATGCCGCCTATTGACATGAATAGGCACGGAATAGAAAATATATAGAAATCGCTCAGTCAAAATAAATCCCCTGTTATTATTCAGTAAATCTATCAAGCAAAACGAGGTACCTAATGACTGGAAAATTGCTAATGTAACGCCAATATTCAAAAGTGGAGACAAGGAATGCCCATCTGATTACAGACCGATATCTTTAACGTCCATCTCATGCATAGTCCTTGAACACATCGTAGTCAGCTCAGTAATGAAACACCTAGACGCGCAAAACTTGTAAATGAGAACTCAACATGGATTCAGGAATAGTAGCTCATTCGAAACCCAGTTAGCACTTTTCGCCCACGATATTTTAGTTTCCGGAGAGGACAAAATTCCAGTAGACGCGATTTTTCTTGATTTCAAAAAACATTCGATAAAGTACCCCACGGAAACTTAGTAATAAAACTGACATCTTACTGTCTAGATGAAGATGTCATTTCCTGGATAAGGGAACTTTTGAGCGACCGCGTCCAAAGAGTAGTATTAGATGGTGCAGTCTTTAACGGGGTTAGAGTCACTTCAGTTACTACTATCAGTCTGGAGCACTTGGTGCCCCGCACCGCCGCACCAACCGCCTGCGTCACCTGAGGAACACCGCCACCAGGGGTGCACCATGATGTCACACGGTCGCTTGCACCCTCGAGGTCTGCCCTCTCCCGTAATGGGACCATCACACGACGGACATTGCTACTCCCTAACACTATGATCCCCCCCTTCCCACTCTGACGCCCCTTCCTAGGTGCCGGTTTCGGGGTAGGAGTAGGCACGTCAGGCACCTCGGAGTTTCCATCCGACAGCAACTGGTACCTATTCGAGACGGGGATGGGATTTGCCTCAGCATCCCTCAAACCTCATCTCAGAGTGACTCTACCACCGTCCCTCCGAGACACGACCCTCCAAACCTCAGAATTATGGGTGGCGTGACTTCTTAGTATTATTATGGTGACTTCTTAGTATTATTTCAATGTCACTATAATGACAGTGACTCTGGGACTAGCGCTTCAGCTCAACTACTCGGTAATGACAAAGTAACAAAGCGGGTAGCAGATTCACCACCTAAAAACGTTCGAACGAGAGCGCATGACATATTTCCACAACTTCCTGGGATCAGGCTAAAAGTGCTGATTCTGTTTTAGCTTGCTGGTAGTGTTTTTTTTATAGTAAAATGCTTAGAACAATTTCATAAAATGTAAATATCCAAATTCAATCCGATGGAGATCGTTATACCCAAGATTGAGATGCAACTGGGACAGATGCTATTGAAATAAGGGCGTTCATTATTAGGCCTTCTTTATTTAGCTGGTATCCGTTAGATGAATAGTCTAAACTCTGTTGACATTTGGGCTTCTGACAAGACTGGGATTGAGATGTTTCCCGTGGTTATATCAAGATAACGTTTCCGTTTTTTGCTGCAATGTTTACGTATTGACGAAAAGAACACCAGGGAAGACAGAAAAAAACGTATAGGCTAACTCCGATTCGAGAGATATTTTAAAAATTTGTCAGCAATAGCGAGAGTGCTTGCACTATTTGTGAATTGATGAGTAACTTAAGGGTTTTCGAGGCCGGTGCACATTCCTGCAATACATCCCAAGAAAGCCTAACAAATACGGGATAAAAATGTTTGCTTTGTTTGATGCTAGAGTTTTTTATGCTTATAACTTAGAAATGTATGCTGGTAAACAAACCAATGGACCGTCGGTCAGCAAAAGTCCTTCTCAGGGAAACATTTCTGCTGTGTAAGCCATTTGGAACTGCCATGTATCTGCTTTGTAACCACCGATTTGTATGTGCTTTCGAACTGCTGTGGAATTGAAACACGGCACACAGCAGTTCATGACGTCATAGCGTCCTACCATGCCATCAACTCATTTGTAACACATTTTGAACGGCTTTGGATTTCCATTGGAAACTGCTGTGGGACTAATTTTCAACCTTTGGACCTCATTTGGAATTAACGATGGAACAGATTCGTACCAGTCGGAACTCATTTGTACACGATGCAAATTGCATTGTAGCAGTTGAAGATGGCTGTTAAAGTTCCCTTGAAGTTCATGGAGATAGTTTGGAACATTTCGGTGAGGCGACGATGGCGAAGTGAAGTGCGGCCGTATCTGTGGTCTTGCGTTGGGAACAGCCACTGTCCTATAAATAATCCCGATGCAATTACAAATTACTGGAAGATCTTCATGCAGTCACAGATTTAGCGCAGAGTATAACCGTAAAACCTGATATGGAAGTGGGGGGAAAGTGAATTTGGTGGTCAAGAAAGTCCACATCGAGAGCTTAACTCCGGTCTTACGTGGATCATTCGGTGTTTATTTCTGAGTGAAATGCCTCCGTATTTGATTCTTTTTTCTTGAAAATCGTCATGTTAAATATCCGATGCAAAATCCGATGCAAAATGCGAAAAAAGGCCTTTCCGGGTACCTGAACTTGTCTCAATACCGCAACATTGAAACAGATTTTCGAAGGAGGGATTCATTTTTTGCGAAAAGAAAGTCCTGAAATACGAAACAAAAGATCGACATACACCATTGCCCGGGGATCAGGAAGACAATACGTCGACCGGTTTGTTTTATGTACATAAATCGATGCAAAATACTACTTTTTCGAAAATAATTAATATGTATTAAAGAGAGATTTGACAAAAAAAATTGCAAAAAATTTCAACACTACCGTAAAATTCAACATTTATGTGCGAAATATACTTTGAAAGCATATACTTTGATGTTTTTACATTTATAATCTACTTGGAAACACCAAAAAAACGCCATTATTAACGACGTTTGCCATGAAGTTGCTATTGAATACCTTAACTTGCGCAACCAAGATTCTCGGTACGTAGTGAAGATAACAGTGTCGCATTTCAAAACGGCCCCAAAATACGATTTAAGCTACAAGGAAAATAGAATTATTATTATTTAACCTCATTCGAGTGAATATTTGGGAGTTCCGTTTCTATTAACTGACTTTCAAAAAGGTTCTAAAGCAGTTGCAAAGCAAAAATTTTTCCCTGAGTTGGTACGTAGTGAAGATAATCTTGTCGCATTTCAAATCGGACCCAAAAATACGATTTAAGTAACAAGGAAAATAGAATAATTTTTAAACTCATTCGAGTGAATATTTGGGAGTTCCGTTTCCATCAACTGACTTGCGATTATTTCTTAAACCACTTATGCATTTTTATTGCATATATTAAAGAATTTTCGTTTTCTCGACCAAACGAATAAGAATGAACCTGGCCATGGTATGTTGGCGCGTAGAAGACAGTTCCAAAACAAATGATGACGTCTATAAATGGCATGGATTCGTTCACAAAGAATTGCAAACGTATGGAAAGCAGATACACATTAATCGTCCCCGTATACAGCAGTTACAATACGAATTATGACGTCTGGAAATCCTATTGAATCGTTCAAAAGGAGTTACAAATGTGTATAAAGCAGTTCCACACGAACGCACTGTACAAAGGAGTTCGAAAGGGGATTACAAATGAGTTACAAACGTCTTCATATAACTTTTGGTACAAATGAGTGGAAATGAATTCCACAGCAGTTCCATGACAGATTTTGGTGTTTCAAAACAGTTTCAAAGGGTTCCAAAGCAGTTGGAAAGCAAAAATATTTTCCCTGAGTTCTGATCTCGCAAGGTCATGCTCCCCAATCAGCAGTACAGGTCGAAATTTTGGGGAGAGCGGGGTAATACCGTGCACCATAATTTTAGATCCCCTTGAGTACGTAGGTAATGGGTGCTGGGAAGTGCTGCTGCATAGCGGAAGGAAAGCGAAACCAATAAAGACAATCTGGGAGCTTCTGCCTTTACGCACGTGCATGTGACGAAGTTTTCTCTGTTTTGTCAACTTTTCTTATAATTTATAAAGACTAACTGGAACTGAGGTAAGGGAAACATTTTATTAGTGGCTATATTACAACTAGTGGTTTTGAATAGACCATATCATGGGCTATTTTCAAATACCAAACTTAAGTACTAAATTACCACTTACGTATATTGCTCTTATTTTAGGTAAGGGTTGAAAATACTCCGTCATGTCGTTTTGGGACAATTCCGTTCACTTTGCAAGGGGCAATATCCGTGCAAGGCGCAAGGTGTACGGTATTGATTGCCTCGTGTTGAACGATGATACCCCATATGCCATCACTTTTTCGAGCAACTTGGACATTAAAATGCTTTGTTTTCAAGCAAACGATTCAAGTCGACTGCCCGTGTTATACTATTTCAATATAATTCCAGTTTTCAAGAAGAATAGCGATAATAAAGGAAAAGAATTTTGACTCGAAGCATGTATTTGTATCCACTTGATTAAATGAACCGCTGATCAAATAAATGGCATTATTGGTCTTCATTTAAAGCTAAAGCTTATTATTTTATTTGGCGAGGACTTACGTCGGTGGGTTAAAACAAGCTTGAGAAATAATCATTAATGAAATTACCGGAGCGCATACATTAAGGGCCTTTTCGTCGCACGTAAACTATTGAAATGTAGCAGGATTTTATCAGCTTTACTACTCTTCACTCTTTAGTTGTCATGCTTTAGATTTTTTTTTCAAAATGTGATGTGCAAAAAATCTGAGTTGATGCGAGTAAATGAAAGCCATTTTCGGAAGCAGCCCTCGGCATAAATGACAGATGATTATTTAAAATAAAAAGAAGGAATCCTTCGTATCCTTGTTCGAGTGAGTTTGTGAGTCGGAAAAGAAACAACTATGATGCCTAGGCCAGGACTTTTGCTATCTAACCGGAAAAAACAGGAAATTTTTCTCACGCAGTTTAATAGAAAATTTCCATGCGAACAAGTGAAAGCTTCCGAGGATGAAAAAAATGGACCAAATAATAAATAAGCTAAGCCATTTACGCCATATTTTGGCCACAAATTGTTTGCGAATCTCAGATTCGGTTTCCGATTCCTTAACAAAATAGCCAACGGAGGAGAACATCAAACGCCTCTGGATTCGTCCCTGCCTGCATTTTCACCTGACTGCTCGTAAACAAAAGATGAAGGTAAAAAAGAACGACCTTCGCCCGATAGATGGAGTTCTGGGGGGAGGGGGACGAGAGGGTGTTGCAGGAGGGGGTGTGTGAGAAAGAGGGGGTGGGGAGGGGCGCACGAGAGCGGGGAAAGAAGCCACGAGAAGGATAACCACGCTTCAAATTGACGAAAACCTTGCTCCGGGACGAACGGCCCGCCGGGATTCTAAGGGGAAAGCGGGGTAAAAGCATTTCTATTTCATGTCTTTCAATTGAAAACTTCAACGAAAGAGGCACTCATATTATTTTGAAGGAAATTTGATTTCCCACCAATTCTTTGCTTCATATTTGGAAAATTTTACTTACTTTGAGTGTCCATGGGAACAAACTATGAACGGTAAACTTCCACACAATTTATTTACAAAGTACCGACCCGGTTTCGACATGTAGTGTCATTATCAAGGTACAAAATTTGGCCTTCCTCGTTCAGTATACATGTACCGTCCAGCAAGAGAAAGGTGGGGTGGTGGGGATAGCAAGGGAGGGGGGAGGGACAGTTTGACTTAAAGGATGGGTAATAGGGAAAGTCTTTGAAGGAGGGGGGGGGGGGTGAGGGATTACATGAAGGCAGTGAATGGGGGAGGTAGGAAGAGAAGTCATAGCAACAAATAAAGGAGCACGTGTTGGTGAAGTTCAGAAATTAAAAACATGTATGTATTCACAGAGCGGGGAGGAATGTTCAGGGTTAAAAGAGGCGATTGGCTAGAATACACTTCATCGTTACGAATATTATGCGGGCTGTTGACAATTTCAAAAATCTTTTAAAAGTCCAGCTTTTGCCCTTTGTCTATGCAATGTAAATTATGAAAACTCGGCTGCTGCGCCGCGGCGTATTGTAACTTAACGTTACGTTGCATTGTGACAATATTATTATATCGTTTTATTATCCAATTTACTTAGCCTTAAATTATTAAATATACCTTTGAGCTGAAGTGATGGCTTCATTATGCCGCTTTAAAGGCAAATTCGTGTCTAAAGGTAAAGGTAAGAGCTTGGATAATTTTAGGAAACGAAATGTGGCCGAAAGTGAATCCATCAATTCCATCGAAGTGATTCCAACGAGTGCATCTGTTGAAGGATTCCGAATCGTCGACGAGCATTTTTTGCCAAAGCAGAAGATTTGTTCGCATTGTTCTTCAATTTTATCATTGTCAACTTCAGATTCATTTAATTTTGATAATTTTATCTTCTATCTTTGCTAAGATTGAATTTGCTTAGTTCCATATTAATCCAGGTTCATAAATATATTAGTTTTTAGCACATGATAAAATTGAAGACAAATATGGAAATTCAAATCCTTTCGTCAAACTTATTTAAATTAGGTTCCATCATCATTGGTTTTTGAAGATGAAAACACTTCAATAGCAATAAAAGTTCAGATCTCAAAAGAAACCATAAGCAACTGATTTTTAATTTCTTTAGAAATTTTTGTAATATTTCCCAACATAAAGTGTCCATAATTTTTTTTAAATAATACATGTTTATGCCTTGATTTAAGAAGATTGAAGTCCCTGTCGAATGACTGACACCAAGCTCTTTAATTTTTATTTCTTTGTAGATTTACCATTTAATAGCCTCCTCCATACCATTAATAAGGAGTTGATTAGTGAAAATTAGACACAAATGTTTCATCTATAACCCAAATGCAATTCCAATCATTATTATCAGAATAATTAAATAATCCTTGTTCCTAGTACCTGAATTTCAGTAAATTTGAAGGGCTGGCATTGCAACTTCTACAGACTCACTTATGCCAGCTGTCACCGATTGTTCAAAAATGCATCATAATTTTTATCCTCCTGCAATGACTTCATGAATAGAGGTATTTACTGTTGTTTTTCAAATTATGCTAATTGGACCTTTGGAAAACGTATCAAAGTAAATTGGTTGGACAGTGGAAAATAGAGGTACTCTTATCTATTCTATTTCATACTTTCGAAGAATTACATGGGTGAATATTCGATTAATTAGAACGTTCGCGAAGTTGTATTTCCAAACACTACGTAGTCGGTACTCAACAGCAATATGTTTATCTCACGTGGTACATTCATTTACCTGTGGACCTTATTCTAGACTTTTAATATCAATTAAATTGATTATGAAATACATAATGCGCTAGATAATGAACTTCTATTTAAATAAGTATTTTCTACAAGTTGAAAACGATGTATAATTTTCGAAATAAACGTTAAAAAATTTGAAGCAGTATTCTTAAGAACAGATAAACTGTCGCAAGTCTCAATAAACTCTATCATTTTCGCTTTTGAAGCGATACGCCTACAATTTCAAGAGATGTACTTACTATATTCCGGTCAGGATTATTCGCATGTTTAATGAAATTTGGATGCTTACAGGAATAACTTTAACAACCAGCACTGGGAAATTAAGCCTGAATCACACGATCATTTTTTTCGTTGCGAAAGTGATCACTATCGCGATCACTTTCGCGCGTTCGCGATGAGGATTCCCATCGCTATTTTTCATCACTAGTCCGGTCGCTTTTTTCGTCGCTAAAACCGTCCCTAAAAACAATTTGTTCAAACGAGGGACGACTGCGTTCGGCCATAAGAGCAATTTAATTTTAAGCTGAATATCACGATTTTCAAATCCAGTTATTGCTGCTAAATGGCCGATGACCTCCAATTATTTTTTCACAGATCGACTAAGGCATCGTTTCTCTTCAATGTATGAAAATATCACGGCGTGTTTTCGAAGGTTCTTGTAGTAGAGGTTCTACCTTAAGGACTGTGCTTGTATTGTAAGGTGAATATAGCTTTTGCTCGCCGCTTGGAGATTTCTATGAACATCTTTTGGGGCAAAATAGTATTTTTTTCAACGTGATAACTGCTAGTATTATGAGGTGAATTTAACTTTTGCTCGCTGCTTAGAGATTTCTACGAACATCTTTTGTTCCAAAATAGTGTTATTTTCAGCGTGACAACTACCGTTAATCATAGTGCCAGTGGTTGTAATGCACAAAGTTTGACAAGGTTGACAAGTATCTGCCAAAGTTGTAATTATCAGTGTCCCATCGTGATTGGTTTGTAAACAGTCGCATTACACTATCGAGAAGTGTCTGACAGTAATGTAAAAATTGTCAGTGGATATTTTTTAACTTCGTTATTCACCGCAGAGATTACATTTCACGACCAAGCTATCAAGTTCAAATCCATGTGTGAAATTTGTTTATACAAGTAGGTATATCAATCGTTGCGTTATACGAACGTTGCGAGGAGTATGGGATGAGGATTAATCACAAGAAAAATAAGGTTATGCGGTTTTGTAAAGCATCACGAGCGAGGAATGTGAGACTCAAGATAAAGGTGGGTGGTGAAAAACTTGAGCAGGTTGAGCAATTCAACTATTTAGGCAGTACGTTAGAGGAAAACGGATACAGTAGTAAGGACATCAGGAAGAGAATTGCATTAGCGAAGGAGGCGTTCGTGAACAGGAAGGAGCTTCTGAGAGGATCGTTGTGTAAGAGTTTAAAGAAAAGTTTAGTGAAGAGTTTGATCTGGAGTGTAGCTCTCTACGGTGCGGAAACGTGGACTTTGAGGAAAGAAGACGAGAGAAGATTGGAGGCATTCGAGATGTGAGTATGGAGAAGAATGGAGAGGGTGAAATGGACGGAGAGGAAAAGGAACGACGAAGTGCTGGATATAGTGGGTGAGGAGAGGCAGCTTTTAGATGAGATACGGAGGAGACAGAAGGTATGGATGGAGCGAATCCTTAGCGGGTAGGGGATGTTGAAAAAGGTGTTAGAGGGTAGAATGTTGGGGAAACGAGGGAGGGGAAGGAAAATAATAGGATTTTTAGATAGATTGAAAGAGAGTAGGCCTTACAGTGAATTAAAGAAGGCAGTTCTGGAAGGAAAGGGAGGCTCCCAGATCGCTTCTCGAATACTCCATGGAAACCTACCTTAATCGGTAGAATACTATAATAATAATATATCAATCGTACCAACGAATTGTAGTGAGAAAAGTCACCTACAGTGTCACTTGCGTGGGCTAATTTAAGGCTTAAAATCAATGAATAAATAGTAGTTTTCATCATAGCGAGCTCTGTTATTGTAAGGTTTACGTGATGAATATAATGATGGTAGTGACTTCCAGTTTTTGATGATCGTATTTGCCTATTTCCCATTATTTATAATGGTGTGAGCTTGTATTGATTGTGGATTTTACCTTTATTATTGAAATAAGTTGTAGCTTGTGTATGTGTTGACCGCGGAACCGATTCGCGATCTCACATGTTTATTGTGGGCAGACTGTTTTGCTGTGATTGTGTATCCGTGAATAAACCAAATAAATGGTGAAACTCTGTCACATTATCTTGAAAAAAATTCTTGTAACCAGAAGTGCATATCTTGTGGTTCCTTATTTCTCTATTGCGTTTCATAGGTAACAGCCAAAAAGTTATTTTTCATTATTTTAAAAAGTGCCTTTCTTGTTCTCTGAATTTGCATTAGGTTTCCAAACTCCGTTACTTACACGAAAGGAATGCAGAGCAACAGATGTTTTGTCATTTCACAGATGTTTAGTGTTACATTGTCTGTGATTGCGGCTCTCCAGCTAAGTGTTCGTGATGGATTTTCATATATTTTTAAGAATGCGGATTTTGGTCAAAGCTCTGATGGACTTGGTGGTTCACCTTGCCCGTTGGCCCTAAAAATACTTCTATCGCAAATTGTCGATGGTCTGCCATGCAATTTGTCACTACCTGCGTCTGCTCATACGTGATTTTTTGAAGATTTCTTCCGCAAGTCACTGCTAATTATTGTTTTACTCAACTTTTTATCCTAAAAGTAAGAATAAAGGAGCAAAATCCGTTCATTTGTGAAACTTTTAAGGTGAGTTGACGTAGAACCCATTCCCATTAATCCATAAATACCACTATTGTCTTTATCGACTGCCACATACCGTTGCTGAAATATTCGCCTGCTAGAAACAGTTGCCGCGGAATTGGAACACCGCAAGTCCTTGCCATTGGCTACACCATTTTCGGGTTGAAGGAGCTCAGAATTTTTCATACAAACGTCACCTCCGCCGCATCGCTCCTCTCCGACCCCCTGACACGTTCTCTCCGCCTGGCGGTGACTCTCCGACCGTCGCGTCGCTCGCGGCGTCACACCGAACGAAAACTCCGCCCTATCGCTCGTAATAGGCCTCCTCGTGTCCGTACTTATATAAAATTGTGTGGAAGTTTACCATTCATAGTTTATTCTCATGGATATCAAACATCTCCACAAGGTATCGCCGGACACTGTCAATTATGTTACTTTGAGCGTTACACCTACTTTACAAAACCCTTACACTGCACGGTATTGTCCAGTGCTGGGGCAATACCGTATACCAATTGGGGCTATGCCCCACATCAGGGGCGCAGCTAAGAATTAAGGCTATGGGGGAATTTAGGCGCAACTAATACTTAGGGGTGTGCAAACCCGTCAGGGTAAGCAGGAGTTGCGTGGCCCTCCAGAAAATTTTAAAGACTAATGGTTCAAAATGGCGAGTTTTACGGCTTTCTGAGGCGAATTTCATTAATCCTAACACTATGCTACGAGTAATCCTAAGCAAATGAAGGAAAATGGATTAAACTTAAAAATTTCTCTAAGTTCTGTGGGGGGGGGGGGGGGGTTTATCCCCAAAAACCCCCCATAGCGATATTGCCCCAACTGGTGTACCGCACAGAGCGATATTGCGCCTAGCTGGTGATGATGGGCGATATTGCAGGGGGAAATACAAAGATTGAGAAAGTAATTTCAAGTTTTAATCCATCATCGAATAAGTAAAACCTGGCCTATTAGCTTACAAAAGCAATTTTTTAGCCCATATTCCAATTGTTTAGGCCAAGATCCCCATTTTTTCGCCCATATCTCAATTATTTTCCCAGATCCCAAATTTTTGGCCAATTTTTAGCAGGCGGCGCTAGGCTTAAATAAGGACTATTAATACCCTATCAAGTGAAGGAAACTTTCCGACCATTGACAGTTTTAATAACGTTTCCCTGAGCTCAGTGCCTCATTGGTAATCTCAGACGATGTAAAACTCCTAACTATTAGAATAGCATCTGGGCCCCTGTGACGTCACGCGGAGTGGCATCGCATGGGCGCCAATTTGGCCTTTTTCAAATGAGGTTCAAATTGACCATTAACATTCGTCTAAACCGGCATTTCTAAAACCAAATAATTTGTACATTATGAATTCACTAATGGTAGGTAACGAATCGCAATCAATGCCTTTCGTTTTCTTTGATGAAGGAAACTACCCTTGAATTAGCTTTCCAAACCCCGACACTTAAACGACGGAATTCAGAGCAACAGATGTTTTGTTATTTCACAGGAGTTAAGTGTTCATGTTTGTGATTAAGGCTCTCCAGCAACGTGTATCTACATGTAAGTCTCATGTATTCCGCGGAATAGTGTTACCCGTCATGCTTGGTGATTAGTGTAGCCGCGAGACGACTTTTCCGCACTCGGGTATCGTCTCATGAGCCTCAGTCTCGTCTCGGTTTCGAGTCTCGGACGAGACTCTCGTCTCGTTACCTCCAAAATAAATTTAGCACCATAAAAAGCCGTTTGCTTTGCGTAGTTAATCGCCGAATCAGTACCACGAAATAAAAAATCCATTAATATAAATTTTAAATATATCCTGATCCGGACACCAATTACGTCAATGCTTGTAAAATCATTGATTTTATTGATACTCAATGAATATTCTCGTAACATAAAACGTAAAATTTCTACAAAAGAAATATAGACACAAATTTACTCCAGACGACTCAACAGAAGGCTTAAGAAAAAAAACTTTAAAATAGTGTTAACCCCTCAAGCGCAGCTGGCATTTAATTGAATCCTATCCCAGCGGCCGGATGTGATTTAGATGACTTCACCTTTTTTAGCATGATATCATTCAATAGTTAACAACTTTCATGACATATGACCAGTATCGTTGAAAATTTTTGTAAACATGCGTTATACAATGCGCTACTCTATGATAACTTTTCAACCAATTTAAATAAATATTTATTGTTTTATGTATCTCGTTCTATAAACTAATGAATACATTTTCAGTTTTCAAAGATTTTAATTTAGTTTAGATTAAGCTGCGAGATCTCAAGCATTCCATGCATTTTATTATAATTACATGATGTATTTTAGCAATGTGGGGTTGAAATTTTCATAATCAATTGGATATTTTCAATAGGATTACCCGTTTCGCCTACTTGAAAAATTATAACTTCGCCCATTTCTTTGACTTTGTTCTATTATTACCGAAAATTTCATATAAGCAATAACATTCTGTTGTTTTAAACGTCAATATGGAAAATTTCAAACGACTTCACGTAAGTAATTCTGCTTTGTATGACATGATTGGAAGAAATTCATGCATAAGCCCACTGCACATTGTTCACACCAGTACACGCTGTCTCTTATTTTCCCATGATTGACACAAATTGCACACCTCCTTTCCTTCCCAGCAGCAGAAATTCTTCTTTGGAAATGCCCTTCGGTGAGTCTTGGTACTAAATTGCCTAAGGAGTGACGGCCATGTCCAAACAACAGAATAAGGACCTACGGAGTTTCCGTAGGTCCCTATTTTGTGTCCAAACTGTCCTTATGGAGTTGCATGTTTAAAAAATATTACCTCAACCAGCTGCACGCGAGGTGATAATAGGGCCAATTTTTTATCATGTTTCCCTGTGAATAACACATGAATTTAGGGCTGCGGAATTCAGCAGTGTCCAAAATAACTTCATATACCACTTATTATGGAATTTTCTTTCCACTAGGTACGAATGCAGTAACAGGTTCTAGAGATCCACCCTACCAATGCATTTAGTATAAACTATCACACAAACAGACTTCCGAGTCTCTTTTTTTCCTTTCAATACTATTTCCATTCCGTAGGATCCCCAATTTTAAATATAAATAACCACACACAGGAAGTGCACCCGACGAGAATTTCAACACACTGACTGAAAGAACACCACGCAACATGAACGGTTTTAGTAGACTGAAGCCCGTGGTTTCGAAGCTCCATCAAGAGGAGAGAGGGCTGTGAGCTTATAAGGAAGATACAGGGGCTTTCTGGGGTGATTGGGGGCCCTCGGCTGGCGCTCATGATGGGGCCCCCCCTCAGCGAAGGATTCGCCCGCCCCCCCTTTCGGAATATTTTAGGATTTTGTATGCCCGGTAATGGGTTTTGACGCTATTCTGGCTCTAAAAACAAGATATAATTTAAAAAATAAAATTTTGCAAGAAAAAACATAATGAGAAGTAGGAACTTCACAGCTTATAAAATTTAATTATATATTATGGTTCAAATCCTTGAAAATGCCCTGAAATTAATGAACCTCTAACATAAACTTTTAAAGAGCAAAAGTAATAATGTAAAATATTACGAAGTACATTTTGGGGCAAGATGAAGACTTTTGGTTGTTACGCGTTAACTATGTCAATTAATTTTTGCATGGCATAGAGACGTAGTCACAAGTACGCCATTTTTATCCATACTCATTACCTATTGTTTTAAATTGTAGATAAAAACTTGTGCAAAAATTGATTTACTAAGTTTGTAGAAAAATTTAAGCCATAATTAACAAACATATCTCGAACTATTTTCTAGGGATAATTTTTAACGATTTTTTTCGTCCGTATAATTCAGCTGACCAATTAAAACTGTTGGGTAGAGAAGAAAACAACAGGTAGCACATTAGAATACATTTTTAATATTTTAACTTATTTTGATTTTGATATTTATATTAGAAAAGCTGATGTTAAAAAAGTATTTTTATCAGTAGGTAACTGTCAAACGTTAATGGACCCGAACAATAATTCAATAATTTTAGTGCTTTCCTTCTCGGTCATTATGTGTTCAGGAACTCGTAAAAATACAGACAATTTAAATAATTACAACTGCATTAATACAACCAACTTCTACACACTTAAGGAAAGAAATAAAAAATTAGCTATTAAGGTCAACTCTACACTATTGACATTCTTTAAATATTGCTGATATTTGACACGAAGCCGAACTTGAATTCAACTGTCTACCCGAAAACTCCCGTCGACTGGCATATGAGCTATGGTTTCAAATATCAACATGTAGAACATGCATACGTCAAATAAACAGAAGCAACGCGCCCGCAGAAAATCCAGAAAAATAGTTCAGGAGATCAATTTCCTAACATTTTTGGATCATTTTATTTCAGAGATAAATTTAAGATAGAATGTAGAGGTTTCCTTGGAGTCCTTCCTCTGGACTCCAAGATTCGCGACTCGTCAAAAACTGCTACGGGCGTACAGAAAGCGTTACACAGATGCTAAACGAATTGGGTTGGGAGCCACAAGAGACTCGGAGGCTGCGCGTTAGGCTTATACAGCTTGAGTAATTGAGTATGGATATCTTCAAGAACGACACAGAGATCATATTAGAACTCCACTTCATTTCCAGATACGACAAAAACGATAAAATAATGGAGATATTATGGGCAAACGGATGGGTGCGGGAATTCGTCATCTCCCACGCACGACAAAGGACTTTAATAAATGCTAGGCGTAATTTCGTTAGAACATTTTCTTTTCATAAGAATACGGCGGGTGTCCCGACATCCCCCGCCACACGCCTATTTAGGCAGCTTGCGGAGTAGTACGCAGATGTAAATGACCACTAATAAACTTTTATTGAGAAAACGGCCTACTACACGTGCATGATATTGTCTTTAGTTATCAAAGAATTTGCCAAAAACTACCGTTTTTGAGTCTTAAAAATCCCAAATAAATAAGCGGGGGAAAATCCCCATCCCCCGATCCGCCCTTTGGTCCAAACTTAGATCCACCTTTGGTACCATGCGTATCACAGTAGGTTGTGAAATAGTAGATGGTTTCTCTCCTTTGCTTGCGTTTGGCGTAATACGTATATTTAAAATAGAAACTAAGCGCAGAAAAAAATAAAACACGCGTACAAAACGAACTAAAAAATAAACGCAATTATAGAGGGAGGAAAGAACCGCACGGAAAGTTGACTCGAAGCGCGTCACAAGGCGTTATTTTTAAAACTATTAAAATGAAAATACGAATATTCCAACGTACCTGAATCTATATTTTGTAGCAAATCAATGCAGGAACCACTGTTCTTGTTCAGCCAATCACTGAAGTTTTTTTGAGGCAATTTTAACAAAAAAGAGTTTTTTCTTCTTCTCATTTCTTTTCTGCGCACCGCTTCTGTAAACACGTTGTAACGGTTGTGCCGCGGGTTAAGCCGTGGGTCTGGGTTCGTCGGAATTCTGGGTGCCAGTACGGGATGCTGCGTAAGGGGGAGAAATAATTCCGCCCGTACTCGGATTGGTGACAACTCCCCTGTTGGAGAAAGTAATTCCCTCAGAAAGTTGGGAGGATCGCGATAGCGACCAAACCACTCCCTTTTCATCTCCGGGAATATGGGGAAGGGAATTGGGATAAACAAATAAGGTATACACTCAACCTCAACTAACTACACTCCTGGCACTAGCCTCGCAACAAAGAAAAAAACAACACTGCCTTAAAATATAGCTGACTGCCTATAGCAATCCTCGCTATAACTATTACAATGAAAATACGAATATTCCAACGTCCCTGAATATATATTTTAACTCTCATTGTGCAGTAAATCGATGCAGGAACCACTGTTCTTGTTCAGCCTAGCACTCAAGTTTTTTAAGACATTATTAGCATAAAAGAGGTTTTTCTTCATCTCATTTCTTTTCTGCACACCGCTTCTGTAAACACGTTTCATATTAACACTTCAAAGTGGATGAAACTCTCTCACTAACCAAACCAGCATTCACTGAACTACTGAGGTGTACTAAGGATTTCGCGATCTGTGTGAGGTGTCAAGAAAAAAGGAGAATATTTGAGTGCGCGCGCAGCTTCCCCCTCCAACAACGCTTCCTTTCCTACTTCCAGTCCTGGGAAAACTACTAGGCACTGATTCCCACGGTACCCTTTGTCAAAAAATCATACAAGAGGGATGTGTAACTATACTCAGATATTGTAATCTGATATTTTTTATCGATGAATGAATTGGTTAATCCACTACCCAGAAACACCTGCGGGGATATCGGTTATCGCTACGGAACTGGAGGCTTTGGGAAGAGCGGACTAGGGAAAAAATGGAATGTCACATGATACGTATTGGTCCCCAAAATACACTGACATATGCCCGGTCGTACTTGAGGTTGCCACCGTGGGCGTATGATTTTTCATCTCAAAATATCACACATATTCGCAAATCCTATCTATATACAGCCCTCGTGGTGACTGACTCACTGATGGATACAAATTCCCGACCACTTCTAGAAGTGCTGGAGAGCTGAAATTTGGCACGCGTGCGGGGAACCCGAAATGATCCGGAGGAAAAATCCGAAAACCGGAAGTTTCCGCCACGTGTCGTCGCTAGGACGACAAAATGGCCGAAATCGGGCTTTTTCCGGTGACTGTCTTTCGGTTTTTATTTTACTGCGCGCGAATCGTGCGTGCCACATGAGTCGTTAATGCATTTTTTGATAGCTGATAAACGTAGGCACGTAATTAAGTAAATTTATTAGTTTCCATTTGAGAAAATTACAGCCGAAATGGCGTCCAAAAATTGATTTTTCGAAAAAAATTTCAGACTTTTCCCTCCCCTCGACTTAATTTAAGGTGTTGGATAACGAAAATGATTATTATATATGCTCATAACATCGTCTACATAATGTAGGTAACAATTTTCTTTCATCGTGCTTGGTTACTCAGAAAAAAATTAAAGTATTCCGAAAATGACCGAAAATTACGATTTCCAAAAGATTAACACAAGGTTTTGTCAATTTTTACCCGACTGATTTCTTTCAAACTTTGTAGTTACATACAACTATGCATTGTCTTTCAGAAAACATAAACATCTAATAAATTATTTAATGGATTTAACCGCGAAAAAATAAAAATGTCGGGCACTACTCACTTTTTTCGGGGACTGGTTTGCTTTTTATTGTATTACTCCTGAAATATGAATATCATAGGGCACACTTCTGATAGATATGACAGTAAATGAATGCGATCATATAGTATCGTCATCTTTAAACCCCCCGAAACCCCCTAAAAAGTTAAAATTTGCATATAAGTAACCTTTTCGGGTATTTTACGTCACAATTCCGCCGCTTTCCCAAGCCTTATCAATCATCGCTACGGAATTTACGTGGACGATTGATGACCCCTGACAGTACAAACCTAAAACACCCCCGGTAAACCCACATACGCCCCCAAAAAATAAAAGTTTGCATATAAGTCTACTTTTTTGGTACTTTTCGTGACTATTCCACCGCCCCCAACGACACATCGCCACGAATTTTATGTGAACGGATGGTAACCGCCAGGAGTACAAGCATATAAAACCCCGGTATCCCCCTGAAATCCCCCCTAAGTGTAAAATGTGTCATTAAGTCTCCTATTTGGGAACTTCTCGCAAACAATACGCCGCACTACACGTCCACTCTTGAGATCTAGATCCGGAATATTTGGTGAGGGCGGGCCACCGTAAAGTATAAGGGAAAAAATACCAGAAAACCCCCGATCACCTCCTGGAACCTCGCCGAAAAAAAAATTAAAAACTTTTAAGTCGCCTCTCCGAGTAGTTTTCGTCACAATTTTAGCCCCTACTACTTATTAAAACCCCCGATTACCCCGTGAAATCCCCCATAAAAATTCCTAATAAATCGCCTCTCCGGGTAAAAGAATCGTCAGAATTCCGCCACACGTTAGAACCCCCGAATCGCCCTGGGCACCCCTCTCGGTAGAGAAGACCATTTATGAAGTATAAGCGGAGCAGCCGCGGGGGGGCTTCTCAAGTCCATGGTGGCGTAGCCGCCCCACATCGAGGAACGGCGAAGACGTTCCGAGGAGTAACTGGCGAAGGCAAGGGGGACCTTCAGTAACCCTCGGGCGGCGAAGCCGCCCCGATGCTCAAGCCGCGAAGCCGCCCCTTAAACGGTATAACGGTGAAACAGTTCGGAAATGCCCTCGCCCTCTGGGCGGCTATGCCGACCCCAGACGAGGAACGGCGAAGCCGTTCCGAGAATGAAGCGGGGTAGCCCCCGGAGGGGACACTAAAGCCCTGGGCGGCGAAGCCGCCTCTCAACGAGGAACGGCGAAGCCGTTTCGAGGAATGAGTGGGGCGCTTCCATACCCCCGGCCGGCGAAGCCGGAACCGGGGTTTTAAGGGGCGGAGCCCCTTAACGAGCGCGCGGAGCGTGCGAGTAGATTTTTTCTAGAGGTTTCTGGCCCCTTTGAGAATGGACTGCATGCTGCTCAAATAATATTTCTATCCCCTAACTAGTGTTTCTGGAGAAAATATGATGAATGGAGTTAGAAGTAGTGGCTGACGAATAAATGCCGGTCAGATGATCCAGTGTGGACTTTTTGATTAAATGGACTTTCGGCTAGCAAAATAAGTCAAAGGAAAGTCAATCGTAGCTATCCTTTTTAATTGTAACGTCCTCAACACAATTTAGAGACATTATGCTACATATCCTCACTAACCTCGGAAGATATATCATACAGGAAGAGGTACTATCGTTTTCAAAAGTATGTAGATACCCCATAGTCCCAGTTAACTGATGGGGCTGGTTCGTGAAAACTTGTGAGGTTGGCACATAAAGCGACTGCATCCCTCACTCGTATGCCACCAAGAGCCGACGAGGACGGAGGTGGACACCAACTAGCCACCGAAGCTGGAGTCAAACTGCAGGAGAATAAGCTCAATCAGAATTAAGATTAGCGAATGGAATACACTGGGGTAACTCACGTTGCGTGGTCTGGGTGTTTTCTTTCGGGTTCCGTGGCAGGGTTTTCCTATCTCTAGATTCATATTTGGACTCACCGTTGATCTCTTACCAACACGCTGTTCCGCGGCCGAGTAGGTCTATACTGTGCGCCGTAGTTGCGGTAAAGCTGTGAGAGGGTTCGAATGCGAATTTATGATATGAACTTTTTTCACTTTTTTTAGGAGATATCCTGAACATCAACATAATCTACGAAGATGACTCAAGATAAAGTTAGTACTGAATTTTTCTAAACGACTAAAGTTATTAACGAAACCTTTAGCATTAAATTAACTTAGGAGCGGTAGTGCCGAAAAAAAAACAAAAATTACAAAACGGGTACTCCAGAGAAAGCAATTAAATCAATGTAACAGGCGATTCCAGTGTAATTCGCCCACGTGGAACATAAGCGTGGAAAAGAATCAACCGAAAGTCAGTCTACAAAATAGGATATCATGTTTATCGTAGTTAATGCCGTAGCAAAATTCGTGCAAAAATTTCATAGGAATTGAGAGTTGGATTACAGATGATATATAAGCGACTGCAAAGCTTTATAAAACTTACAGATGCGATCGACGCGTTAGGACTGGTGGCGGAGTTTTAATAACAGGTAATTCACATTTACACAGCACTGCCCACGAAATTACCGACAATGAAATAGAAGAAGTATGGTCTGCTTAATTAAACAACAAAACAAATAAAGGATACACGTTTTCTCTTTTTGTAGACCTCCAAACTTCGAAGTTAAATTATTCACCAATAGGGTAGTTTCCATCATCAAAGAAAACGAAAGGCATTGATTCCGATTCGTTACCAACCATTAGTGTATTCATAATATATAAATTATTTGGTTTTAAGAATCCCAGTTTTGACGAATGTTAATGGTCAATTTTAACCTCATTTGAAAAAAGCCAGATTGGCGCCCATGCGATGCCACTCCACGTGACGTCACAGGGACCTAGTTTCTACACGAGTAGATGGGAGTTTTACCTCGTCTGAGATTACCAATGCATGCATGAGGCACAGAGCTCAGGGAAACATCTCTTCATAATCACCTATTAAAATTGCCTAGGGTCGGAAAGTTTCCTTCGTTTGATAAGGCATTAATAATCCTTATTTAAGGCAAGCGCTACCTGCTAGCTGGGCACTCTGCTACCTGCTAGAAGCCTGCATCATATCAGCCTAGCACCAAGGTGGCCTCACAGGGCGGCAGTTGGAACCAGAATGACGTTACACGGGCTTTTCCCAGCATTCATACGTAGCCGTCGCGTTTTCGCGAGCTTGAAAATTTTCACTTTTCATTAATATGTAATTTAAAGCGCAAAAAATAGATATCGTCATTTAAAAATCCAAAAGCGTGAAATATGTACTCCAGGAGTAGAAATATTTCGATATAGGCAATAAAAAAGAATGGGAAACCACCCTATTAGAAAAGTCAAATATCCGCATTAACTTTGAGAGACAATATAAAGGTGTAATAATTGTTAGGGGAAATTTTAATCTCCCATTTCCAAATTGTTATTCTTGCACTGCAAACTGAATTCAAAGAGTAGGGAAATTAGCGTGATCTTAATTAACACACTAGCCATTAACTCACACAAGTAGTTGACTAGTCTATGGGAAAATAAAACATAAGGCCTTTTCGCAGTAAACCATCATAAGCTGTTAAAACAAATCAATATTAGTAACGGTTTAAGAGAACAAAGAGTAATTTTTACAGCCTTAAAAATTAGAGTGGACTCATATTTAAAAAGCAAAAGGGAATATTTGTTTATTTGATACCTGCAACTTCATTAAATTTGGCAAGAAGCTTAATACATCGTACACGGACTTCGTAGCTAAAGCAGATAATAAAACACTGAAGTATAATGGAAATACTTCTTAGAAATTCTAAGCCAACGAATCAACTAATATATTCCGTACAAACTGAAGTTTGGTCGTAAGAAAACCTCGCTGGTACAACAAAAATGTTGGGAAGGTCCTTAAGAAACAGAAAACTGTGCAACTTACTCAAAAGGTCCTTTTTGTTTATTTTACCAGACTACCTATACAAAAAATCTGTGCTGTGACTGCACTAAATCTGCACTGTAACTGAACTAAATCCTGTGTTTAGCACAGTCAGAATACACTTTTCTGTGCCAGACTGTACTATGGCAGCTGGAATTTGAGAAGAACTGTACTGAAACAATGCTCAATCACTGAGCTGGAACTGTTCTGTGAATCAAACTGCACTGTGACTGGGTAACATGACTGGAACTGCACTAAGGCTCAAACTACACTGCGATAGGGCTGGATGGTTACTTTTACCAGTCGTTGACGGGAGAAAATATATTATTTCATAATACGATCAATTATCATTTCCATGCGAGAAAATGAATGCATATCATTTAATAATTGTATGTTGACATTACTACTGCAACGCATAACTCCAACTTGCTTATCATTTTGGTAAACAATGATCAAAAGAACAACTTCCGCTGATACTCCGCCATCTTTGCTGCGCAGCATTGGCGTTGTGTACCATTGTTTGTTTACGTGATCTCATCCTATGAATTCTACGCTGCTTGATAGGTACGTCGCGTCGATATAAGATCGACGCTAAGAACGTGAAGAAGTGAACGTTACATCACTCACATCGAAATCAGCTACTTAGCCGGGAATTTTTCTTGCGGGTGAAGTTTCAATATTGTCGATTTTGCTGAAATCCGTGTGGTTCACGATGAATCAACTTTCCATGATTGATTCCGACGACGCGCAATTGCGACGGACGAGAGAGTTGAAAAAGAGGCACTTCTTTATTTTTACTCTGTTAAGAGCACAGCAACAACAACAAATCTACGGTATTCTATTAAAACACCTCTAATTGGCTGAATATATTTCATCACGATGGAGTGCAGTTTGCATCGTGGCTGCTGGGGTCTGGGGCGCAGCGAGGAATGAGGGCAAGGAGGGGTTTCAGGCGTAACTAATACTGAGGGTGCTGGAGGTGTGGCATACCTCACGTGGTAAGCGGGAGGTGCGGGGGCCCTCCGCCAGAAAAAATAAAGATAAACGGTTCAAAAGGGTGAGTTTTACGGCATTCAGAGAGATATTTTATTAATCCTTACACTATTCTATAAGTAATATTAATGCAATTAAGTAAAATAAATTTAACTTAAAAATTTCTGGGGGGGGTTATCGCTCACCCCCCCCCTAACTGCGCCACTGGCAGGGGATAAGTACTCAACATCTCTAAAATTAAATCCAGATAAATTTTAATAGTCATATTTTGACAGAAAAGTTAATTAGATACAAATTTGTAATTTGTGTTCCTTGTAATTTCAGGAAAGCAGACAAAGAGGCGAATGAATTGAGCAGCCATGCCTTATCGAGACTTTTCTGTCATTTTTACGCTTATAATTATGACCATATTTTTATTTCATAAATTTCTTTTGTTTTCATATCTTATTGTCATTTATTGTGCTCCACTGAGTTACAAATTAAGAATAATAAACAAAAACTATCGAGATGTGCATTTGTGTGGCAATTTCACTAATAGCACTGAAGTAAATTTAGGTGGTATTTATGTAGTGTCAGTCGATGTGCATAAAAGGATTTGTCAATTTTTCTCATTGGAGCTGTGTGCTTCGATATCAATGTTGTGAGTAACATTGTATTCAACCCTATTTATTCTTGGAACCGGAATACAACTAATTGCAAAATATGCAAGCCTTCTCGTCTCCTCCGTCACAATCCTCCCTATCTTTAAGAGTATCTCTGTCGGTCCTGCCCCACTATCCGGTGATGGCTTTGCCCCTCGACACACAACATCAGAAATATGTCAATACAGGCGTATCCATATCTCAAGTAAAAATTTCTCCCTTGAAACAGAGCTGATTCTGGGCTGAAACTCCACTGAATGCGCTCAAACTGCCTTGAAACAACCTTGTCACTGTACTGCACTGCCTTGTCCTCAACAAGAAAAAGAGCACTCAACTGAAACCCTGATGCCATTCTCCCTTGCAAGTCCATTGAATTTGAACTGCTTCTCCCTTGTTGTATGTGTGCTCCACTGATACTGAACTGGACAATAGCCTCAGGCCAGGTCGAATTTATGGCTCCACTGCATCTCTCTTGCCGAATGCCTTTACTGCCCTGCCACAGAGCTGCTGCAGCATTTGGGTATCCCCTCTCCCTCATGAATTTGAACTGCTTCTCCCTTGCTGCATTTGAGCTCTACTGACACTGAACTGGACGGTAGGTTCATAGGCCAGGCCAACTCAATAACTCCACTGAATCACTCTTGCCGCATGCCTTTAGTGCCCTGCCACCAAGCTGCTGCAGAATTTGGGTATCCCCTCTCCCTCATGAATTTGAACTGCTTCTCCCTTGCTGCGCGTATGCTACCCACCGTAAGTTTTGCCAACATACGGAACCCTTCTACCGGACATATACGCGACCCCTGTTTTCAGCGGAAATGTATTTTTTTAATTTAGCTTTTGGCAACACGTATATCTTTTCCCGCGCGTCAAGCTGTCGGTTGCCGTTATTTCTCTCAAGTTGCTAGGAGCGAAAGACGAGTGGTGAGCGTGGGTTTTGGCATGCAAAGATTGATGGCATTAATATTTTCCCGGTACTTCGACAGTTGTTAACGGCAAGAATTAATCGAAATTAAGGTGAAGGGGAGAACGAGGTCGGTGGTGGTGACTGCAGTCATAATTGGAGGTAAGCGTTTTAACTTCTCTGATGGCATGTTTATTCCTTCCATGTTTAGCCATGAGAACGTTGACATTGAATTCGTGTTTTAATCCAGGCACGTCTAAGGATTTCAAGCTCCTTTTCGGGTTATGCAGCCAATAACGAATTCTTCTTTCAACGCGTTGGCGACTGCCGTCCTCTTTTCCTGCCTCATGGATTCCCCGGACGAGGAGAATAATACACCGACCGGTCATCAATGCCGCGGAGCCGCGCCGTCCGTTAGTCATCCTGCGGAGGACCGGACTCGGTGAGCTCGAGCGGGCTTACGAAGAAATAAGGAATGCGGGTGGGTTTCGCTATAGTGCAATGTATATTTACTGCTTATACTTATTAGTTACTGCTGAATGTTTTGGAATCTTACGTGGTTTTCGTTTGGAGTTCACACATAGCCTAAGTAACGAGTCATCGCTGCGTTTTTCATTTAACTATGATGCAAAGCGCATGCTTCCTCAGTGATAATTTAAGTTTTGCTTTCTATAATTTGAATGGTTCACATTAATGTAACATATAACTAATAAGCCAAGTAAAGGAGAGTTTTTCATGTGCAATTTTGCTAATTTGATTTTCAGTTAAGTCGTTTGTGACTCTCATCAGTCATGTTTCTTCTCTTTTTCAGGAGCATCTAACTTCCATGACTTCTTTCATTTGGAATATTTTTGTATGTGCTTTTAACAGTTATTAATTTATTGATGTATTTTCATGTTCTAATAAATTGTGTCTTGAAAAATGTTGTGGTCATTGCAGTTATAATAACTATATATTGTTGATCACCTATCCACCCTTTATCTCTTATCATGCATGCAAAATTGCGGGAGAAATCTGTTATGTGATCATCCACTGTTGGCTGGGTTGCGCAAGTTGTTAATTTACTGTGTTTCATATGATTTGACAAGGGAATTTTAATGGATTGGGTAGGGGAAACGTATTCAGCCAAACAAGGGAGTTTCAGCCTGGCATACAAGGGGGTTTCAGTCTAGCTGGCCAAGGGAGTTTCAGTCTAGCTGGTAGCCAAGGGAGTTTCAGTCTAGCTAGTGGCCAAGGGAGTTTCAGTGTAGCTAGCCAAGGGAGTTTCAGTTTAGTCGGCCAAGGGAGTTTCATTGGAGTAGCTGAGGTTCTTAATTGCACTGCTACTGCACTGCCATCCCTCTTCCCAACTCCACTGGTTTGTTTCAATTTCAATGCAGTTTCAGCATAGAAGCAAGTCAGTGAGTTTCAAGGTAGTTTCTTCCCAGTTTCAGTCAAGTTGCAAGGAAGAAATTTTTACTTGAGTAATCAACTACTCGGCTACACGGGCTTAAAACACAACTAAAAACACTAAATTATCATATTAACTTACCGTAGGTAAATCAGATCGGCATTATAGCTGCCAGATCCAAAACAAACATAATAAAAATCATTATGAAAACTGTATTAAATTTGAAAAATTCACAGAGACTAAACGGCGGCCACTACGCAAACTAAAACAAGCTCGATCAGCTGGTAATGGCGGCCACTTCAACTAGCATATAAAGTTGCTACTTGAAAGCAACAACTACCGGGTGATTTTAAAAAGGTCGCTTTGACCCGCCCAGTCGGTTTTGACCCACTCTACCCTACTTATCATCCAATTGTGTTCTGATGCGATATCAAATTTTCCAAAAAACCATCAGATCACATTGTAGAGTTACAGCCTGGCGAATGAAAACCCTTCGGAAAAAATCTTATGATTTATGGTTGCAAATCTCCCGGAAAACACTTTTTACAATAAAATTTCTAGCGTAGAAACTGTAATTATCATCCGATTTTGTTCAGATAAAATTTAAAATGTTTGTAAAATAAATTGAAATCACATTGTAGAGTAACGGCGTGTCAAATTAAAAACCTGATACAAAAAGCTTGATTTGTGGTTGCATCCCGACCGAAAAACACTTTTTAGAATCAAAATTCTAGCGTAGAAACTGTAATTATCATCCGAATGTGTTCACATACGTTTCAAAATGATCAAAAAAAATTCAAATCACATTCTAGAGGCACAACGAGTCGATTTTAAAACCTTCGACGAAAGCTTTCGATTTCTGGTTGCAACTCTCCCGAAAAAAACTTTTTAGAATAATAATTCAAGCGTTGAAACTGTAATTATTATCCAATTGTGTTCAGTTACGCTTTTAAGTGTTCGTAGAAAAAATTCAAATAACATTGTAGATCTTCAGCGTGTCGAATTAAAAACCTTCCAAAATGGCTTACGATTTGCGGTTGCAACTATCCGGGAGAACACTTTTTAGAATCAAAATTCTAGCGTAGAAATTGTAATTAACATCCGATTGTGTTCAGATATATTTTTTAAATGTTCGAAAAAAAATCAAATAACATTGTAGAAATACAGCGCGTCGAATGAAAAAAAACATCAAAGAAAGCTTCGGATTTGTGGTTGCAACTCTCCCGGAAAAATCTTTTTAGAATCAAAATTCTAGCGTATTAACTGTAATTATAATTTCATTATTTAAGATACATTTTAAAATATTCGGAACAAAAATTCAATTCACAATGTAGAGTTACAGCGTGTCGAGTTAAAAACCTTCGATAAAAGCTTACGATTTGTGGTTGCAACTCTACCGCAAAACACATTTTCGAATCATAATTCTAGTGTAGAAACTGTAATTATAATCCGATTGTGCTCAGATACGTTTTAAAATTTTTGTAAAAAAATTCTATAGATTCTAGATGGTGATTATAATCACCATCTAGAATTTCAGTGTGTCGAATTTAAAACCTTCGTAAAAAGCTTACTTTTCGTGTTTACAACTCCCCCGGAAAACACAATATATGTTAAATTGTTCTTAGAAGTAAAATAAATTATTCAGCCGCCGTAGAATAAAAAATTCTCGAGATATGTACTTGTTTCTCGATGGGTACGATGGACTCAAATTATTCATGGCACTTGTTCAATTTCAGTTACGGAAGGATATAGAAAATTGCATTATGTTTAAAATCAAGGGAGAAAATATGAAAATAAAGAGCAACGTTGTTCCTCATACATTCGACTGCCACCCAAGAAGACAGCGTGTCCTCCTACTATCGGCGTCAAAATGATGTACCGCTGTACTTTGAAAATTTATATCTTGGCTAAAGGGATAAAGCAAAGATCCATTTAAAGGTTGTCAGGCCATCGTATAAAGAATAGGACTGATGTGCACCACAGGGAAAATGGGGTGTTTGAGGGAAAGTCCAACCCAAAGTTCCCCAAAGAATGTGCAGTTCTATGTTGTTCTTTCCCCAGTTAAAACCAAAGAGAAATTGGATTGGTATGATATTTTCACCACGGATTCCAGTGATAGTGAGAGTGCAGGTGAAGCTGATCCCTCTAGGATTTCCGATACGGAATTTTTAAGTGACAACGATCGCAATGACGATGAGCTCATATTGAGAGTAGGTTCCAGGATTGTGTTGGAATTTCGTGTATATTATCGCTACTAAATTGAAAATTAGTAGTCTGGATCGCTCAGATTTCAGTGTTAAAGAGCTTCCTATCGCCTTCCAGGCAAGGTATTTTCAAGTTGAAAGCATCATTGACTGCTTCGAGGTGGAAATAAGTTCACCATAAGACTCTACCGGACTGCAAAAAGAATACACATTTCACATGAGTATACGCTTTCGCCAATATTACACGCAAGTCTCACTTTGTTATGAACTATAAAACATTTCAGATGCACATCTGCTACCTTTCCATTTCTCGGCATCGACTTTCGGCGCCGACGAAGTCTACAGTTTCACTAAAATACCCTGCGGTATCATGATGGAATCGGAAACAGGAAGCTTGCTAGGATGAGCCTAAGAATAACCATATTCCTTCATCTTTACGCAATCTATCGCTTTCAATGGAGGAGAAATCGATCAAATAATAGCCCTGAAGTCACAATGAACAACTCCGATACGTCTGCACTTCAATAAATGAATCATAACCACGCCGTCGCTTGTATTCAAGTATGCAACCACTACCATAGCTCTGCCTCCTCGTACTGAATAATGACGTCACTTTTCTACCAGCCAATCATCGGGCGTTTTCGATTCTCACTTGTATTTGAAAATTCTCGTGAACTTTGATGAATTAAATATCGCAAACCACGTCATAAAATAATAATAAAAAACTTTCACCGTGGTATGCAAACATATATTTTTATATAATTTTGGGGCTCTTGATTATATCTGAAATATATGCAAGTTCCCTATTAGTCAATCGGAGTGTGAGAATATTCTCCGACGAAAAAGTAAAAGATAGGTGGTATTTCGCACTCAAAAACTGCGACGAGGGTACAGAAAGTGTTGCACATATGTTACCTAAACGAATTAGGTTGGGAGCCACAAGAGACTTGGATGCTGCGCGCTAGGCTTACTTATGTTGCTTTAACAATGGAGAATGTATATCTTTATGAGCGACGCGGGGAACATAATATTAGGGCTTCACAACGTTTCCAGGTCCTACACGATAAATGAGAGAGATATTTTGCCGAACGGATAGGATTTGTTTTTCACCCGCACAATAAATGACCTTAATAAATGCTAGGCGTAATTTCGAAAGAGTATTTCTTTTTGTGTTTAAACGGCAGGTGTACCAACACCCCCGTCAAACACCTATTGAGGCGGCTTGCATTGGGGTAGTATGTAGACGTTGATGCATTAAAATGATGATGATACACTATTAATAATCTTACACTTACGAATGCAATGATATCACCCATATCTTCAAACTTCTTAATGGCGCTCGCCCCGGAGTTTGCTGTGATATATTTACGTGGGGTGAATGAACCGACTCTGCTGATTTCCTTAAGTTGTCAACAGTGAAATGAGAAGGAACCGATTTATTTCCACGTGGTCCTTGCACTGATAGTGCACCCACACTCACAAAAAGGAAAGCGTCGGAAATTTTAATCTCGTCGTTTCCCACATTTTTTGTGACGAAGAAATAGAAATTTTAAAACTATGATTATCGATCCAATTACGATTATTTTTTATTACAATGGGGTCGTTAAAAGGATTTCAAATACGAGTGTATCTGATTATTTTTTGAGAATTTTAATGACTGTGTGTAGAAATTACAGTCAAATGAGATATGGTAGTAATTAGCTGAAAAGACACGAAGATACAACTATTCTCACCTCCCCTGATTATTTCTTCACCGTGAACGAATCTGTTTAGAAATGTGTCAGCGTAGATGAAGTCATCATTTTAATAACTTCAGTCGTTTAAAAAAAATCAGTATAAACTTTTTCTTGAGGCGTCTGCATAGATCATGTTGATGATCAGGATGTCTCACTTTAAAAGTGAAAAACTTATTATAATCTCGGATTTGAACCATTCAAGAGCTTTCCCGCAACTTCCGCCCACAGTATAAACCTACTCGGCAACGGAGACATGTATTAGCAGTAGAGAAACGGCGAGTGGATATATGACTCTAAAGATAGGAAAACCTTGCCACGGAGCCCGAAAGAAAACACTCGGACGGCGCAACGTCAGTTGCCTCAGTGCATTCCATCCGCTAACCTTAATTCTGATTGGGCTTATTCTCCTGCAGTTTGACTCCATATTCGGTGGCTAGGTCGCGTCCACCTCCGTCCTCGTCGGCTCTTGGTGGCATACGAGTGAGGGATGCAGGTCGCTTTATGTGCCAACCTCACCTGGGAGTCTACATACTTTTGAAAACGATAGTACATAGTTAGTTCAACTATTATCCGTCTTTCTGCCGAGGTTATGTGCTCTGCGCAATATAAATGGGCCATCATTTCCCCCTAGCAAGCAGACTATAAGAAGGATTGCAAGTTCCGCTGAGCGATACTTTACTCCTTTGCGAGTATTATCTTAGATATTTTGGTCATAGGAGTAAGCACTAAAAATTTCCACTTTGAAAAATAGTTCGAGTTTTTCCGGATAATTTCCCAAGGTTATTATCGCAGGAAACAAGGAAATGTAGTCGGCCATAAACACTCCCTCACATGGCTCCAGAAGTCACGCTTATGCATTCAGAAATTGATCTTTCGGCAAAAATTCTTTTTTATAGTTAGATAATTTATCGAAAAGTTATATTTGAATCATATTTCAAATTTAATACTCATTAAAAAGGTAAAGGTTATTTCTTTTAACAGGAGGACATAGTTTTAGGGATAAAGCTATACCGAATACCAATGAACCCTTTCACTGCCGTGAACGCACCTGGTACATTCGCGCGGCAGACTGCTGTGAACGCACTTTTCCTTCCTCCCTTCCATGCCTTTTCGCCGAAGCACTTCTCTCTTCGACCCTCCGAGCCTTCGGGGGGCCTCCCTCCGCAAATGTAACAGCTCTGACTGCATTTTTAAAGTCAATCAATCAATCAATCCGATCATCAAAAAATTGTTTTTCGCATCGCACTCCTGCCAATCAAGCTATCAAGTACGTCTTTAAACCAGTGGCGGCTTGCCCATAAGGACTCTCGGACGCCGCCCCTCCCAAATATTTGTAAAAGTAAAAAAAATAAATATCCATTAATTTATAATTATACATCTAATTAATCAAAGTGTTTTTTCAGTCACATACATCGAAAGTGTTGGAAAAACATGAAAAGAAATAGCGCGAGAAGTTCGTATTTGTAGCCGTGGGGCGCTGGCCAGAACGTCCCAATCCATCCCCATGCAGTTATATGGAGAGTGGTAGTGGTGGGGGCCGCTGGTGCTATGACACGTCTAACGTTGTGTCTTATGGAAGTCTTGGGACGTCGTCCGAGAATGCGCAGAGCGACGTGTGAGTTGACATCGCTGCGCAGGCCGGCGGGCGTATAATCTGGCGTCTACTTGGTGCTGCTACAGAAAAGGGACGTACGGAATCAGAATGGTCACTGTACTGGGTGTAGTTATACGATTTTAATTTTTAATTACTGGTAGGTATTGCTACAGAAAATAAATTATCCCATTATGCTTGCGTTTTTTGGTGTATGAATTCCGGAACACATAAAAATCCAACCAGTTCAAGGCCGTATTGTTGCAGGAAAAGTATTCTTGAGTATTTGCCACAGTTCTATTATGATTACGAATTTCAAGAACCTTGGGGAAACTAATATTATAATATTTAGGCCTTAACAATGTATTCATATCTTCCCGATGTTTAGAAATGCGGAACCTATTTTTCAGATAAATTTATCAAAGACCTGCAGTATTAGGAAAAATCAGTTAACATTCCCCACTGATGTATAATTTAAGAAATAGGTGCGTGATAGGGTGAAGGATTAATAATGATTTAACCCGTAAAACGTGACTTTAAATAGAGTCATTCAATGAATGTCAAGAAGTTCCGCGTACAATGCACCTTTTGTGTGTAGGTTCATCATTTTTCTAGCCGTCCTTGTTCTGTTAGTTCATGTTCACCTAATTCCTCAGCGGCAGAGCGGTAGCTGTCTGACGGAAAATGTCCACTTGGGTCTGATTTAAGTGGCTTCGAAGAATTCATATCAGTGCGGAGATCCTTACAGCTCCTATCTGTGGTTCAGAGTCGTCTTCTTTTACGATCTAGAATTTTTATTCTATTATATCATGGCAATGATTTCGAAGACATGGTTATTCCAAGTGCGACCCGTTGGCGTTTTGTATGTTTACCACATATGAATCTTAGACTCAAGGAGATGGTCCGTGACGTCTTTTGTTTGCTAGAATGCCTTTGCTGACCTTAAATTTGTCCCTCAGCTGAATCAGCATTAGTGGACCACGATTTCTATCTCCCTTAAGTCGTCCTTATAGTAACGGCAAGACTCTCGGAAAGAACGGAGTGAAATGAGTTCAGACATCATTTTCGAGGAGTTAACTGTGCTTAATTGCCGATTAAGAAGTTTCTTAGTGCTGTGTGTACATTCAAGAAGACAATTTTTAATTAATCAACAGTGCTCGTTTTTGTTTTAGGGAAATATAGGGAAAAATTGTCCCCAAATTGTTCTTTTTGGTCTTATTTTTCGTCGGCTTATTTTGTGTCGTCCCTTGTTTATTTATAGACTAGTGCCCTTGCCATGTGTTCAATCGGAAAGAAATTGTTGTCTGGCGCTGATTTCAACGAACGTGTAATTGATCACTTTGCTGGACAAAAGGAAAGAAGGATGGACTTCTGCAATATAACTAAAGGCATGTGAGTATTTCAGATTTTGTTAAAAATGTGTGAGAAATGTTTAATTATTGATTTTAAATCATACTGTATTCAAGAAGCAACGCGTACACCGCATTCAAAGTTTACTACATCTGCAATAGCGAAGCGCGCGCATTCTAGTAGTGTTTGTTACCTAGTGGAAGTCAGTGACACTCCCCTCCCTCCTCAGGTGTTACAAGTGTCATTGCTACCTAAATCATTGCAAATGTTGTATAGATTTGACAAATAACGCATTATGATTGCAAAACGAACAACATAAGTGTATTGCACGCATATCCGCACGAAAAATGTAGGCGCTAAAACCTAAAGTTATGTATTTTCGTTTGTATTTGCAAAATATCGCAGCAAATATATTTTTATTCTTCAAGATCATTGATCAGTATAATCGAGAGTCCGGACTAAGCCGATCCGTATGACCGAGAGTCTAATGCATTTAGTATTTATTAATCAAGCTTTATTTAGAAAACTAAGTATTTTTGTTGAAAAAACGGAACATATGGCATCACAAAATTTTATTCCTAGATTGCCGTAAAAACTTAATTAAATACACGAAATATTTAAAAAATTACGACCCCCCGGTGTAGTGCGCCCCTCCCAGCATTTGAATCACGAGCCGCCACTGCTTTAAACCGTGTTTCTGCGATGAAAAATAACGATTAACGATTTTGTTAACTTGTAACGACTTGTCTTTGAGATTTTCTTTTCTGTTGGTGGAACCTTTTCACAGAAATGTCGTGCACTTATCTTTCCGGATTGTTTCCCACGCCTTCAAGCCAAAAATGAGATTTCCTCGAGTGTCATAATTCCAGGAAATGCGTGGGCAATTCGGTAGGTAGGTAATGATTCTGAACAAAGACGCACAATGGGGTGAGGATGTGGGAAAATAAACTCTATTACTTCCTAGAAAAAGGGACTTTTATCTATCAGTACGGGGAAAAAGTATGACTCACTAATGGTCTGGGGATAAGACGACCCTATCCGGAAAGAGTAAGGGTATGGAAAAGAGAAAGTTCGTCCTGGTGGTCAGAAAACTGATTGACACTGGTGAAAAAGTGTTGCAAAACAAAAGAAAAGGTAATGAAACCTGACGCTGCCATTCACTACGATGTGAATATGAGGTTAGTGGACAAATCAGACATGATGATTGGGTCCGTTGATTGCCTAAGAAAATCATTGAAATGGTATAAAAAGTTGTTTTTCCATTTGGCAGATTTGTTTGTTGAATTATTTTTATCTGTATCAAATAAACACAGTCAAGAAACCTACGAAAAAGTTAGTCAAAGAAGTGGTGAGACAGTTGTTAGAAAAATATGGTGTCAGTGTAAAACCCAGATCTTCTGGTGGGGCAAGTTTGGGAGGCGTGGGAAACAATCCGGAAAGATAAGTGCACGACATTTCTGTGAAAAGGTTCCACCAACAGAAAAGAAAACAAAATCTTAAAGAAAAGAAAAACCCGAGAGAAGAAAAGACCGAAACCCGAGAAAACCAAAACCCAAACCAAAGAAAAACCCGAGAGAAGTTTACTCACAAAATCTCAAAGACCATGCTTTGAGTGTAAAAGCACTAACCGTGGGAAAAGTGCGAAAAGACACTAGATACAGGTGCCGTGAATGTGATAAAGCATTGTGTTTTGATAATTGTTTCAAAGATGGTCTATTTCATGCATTGAAATTCTTTTAAAATTTGGCTTTTATAAAATTACTTAATAAATACTTTTTTTGATTAAAAGCAGTGTATCTGTATCCATTTATTTTTACTTATAAGATAGGAAAAGACAATGGTTGCGGCGAAGTGATCCCCTTCACTTTTCCGCCGAATGTGACGAGTAGCTTTCCGCAGAGTGGGCCGCAGCGAAAGGAATCAAGCAATCGAGTTCGTCTTCGAACCGTGTTTCTGCGATGAAAAATAACGATCTTGTTAACTTTGATAAAAATGGCAATTTTCCGGTGGTCCGCAGCCACGTTTTTAACAAAGTTAACCAAATCGTCATTTTTCATCGCAGGCTCACGGTTCAAAGACGTACTTGATTGGCAGGAGTGCGATGCAAACAATCATTTTTTGATGATCGGATTGATTGATTGATTTTAAAAATGCAGTCAGAGCGGTCACTTTTCGGGAGGGAGGCCCCCTGTTCGGAGGAGGGTCAAAAAGAGGGGCCAGCGAGGGTGAGCTCGTCGAGGATAGGGTCCCGGATTAGGGACCCTTCGGAGGGCGTGCCATCCCCATTATTATTGAAGTACCTGCTCCATGGGCCCAAGAAACGCATTTTAACCTTTTCGCCGCATGCGAGGAGGTTTTCCGAGATTGAACAGCAGCGAAAGGGTTGAGGACATATATCTGTAGACTTTCGTGAGTCTCGAGGATGTGGTCTCGTCTCGAATTCTACCCAACGGTCTCGTCTCGAAAACGAGACGAGACAGTCTCGTGTCTCGCGGCAACGCTATTGGTGATGGTCCGAGTTATTTTTCGGGTCAAAGCCCTTTCATGAATCGCGCTTAAAACGTAAACCATTACTCAATCGGAGGGAATTCATGGAAAAATCGATTGAGGAAAAGAAAGAACCGTCTAAATATGCTATACTGAATCAGATTATCGCAATGGTATGTTCTGCGCAAGCAAAGATTTGTGGAGGGTCGCAATTTGACGTGACGTGGGTTATCGGAACGTTGCGGGCACGTCGATCGCAGCGACGTAAGCGCCGTGACGCCGCCGCGCCCCTGCTGCTGCTGGTCGCAGCGAGACGTGCCTGCGACCGCTGCTGCTACTGGGGCTTCTTTGGGGCGTTCCACATACAGCCGGCAGCACGGGCCTTAGGGAGAACGGCGTTGCCAAGCTTCCGTTCCGCCGGCAGGCATCCTGAGAGTGTACGCAACCACACAAACAATAGGATGTCAAAATGGTGGATGTCATTCAAAAAGGAGTTTGGGATGTTGGGACAAGGTGTTGCAAAGATGTTTAACAAATTGGGTTGGGAGCCACTACAGACTCGGGGGCAGCACGCTAAGGCTTAGATTGCTTGAGCAATTGAGAATGGATATCTTTAAAAGTCATACGGTGAACATTATTTAAGGACCGCACTATATTTCCAAGTCCAACAGAAATAATAAATTAAGAGAGATATTTGGCCAAACGCATAGGTATGGGATTTCAATTTTTCCCTCGATAATGCACTAAAACAAATGCCAGGCATTATTTCATTCAAGCATTTTCTTTTTTTATACTTAAACAGCTGGTGTCCAACCACCACCTCCCACATGCCAATTGAGATGGCTGGAGGACTAGTACGTAGATGTAGATGAATGTACCAACACAAAACAATAATTTACTAATGTACTGTACATTTTTATTAGATTATCAGTCTTAAGTACCTCAAAAGAGGAAGTAAATTATTCTTCACACCATTGCAAATCGCCGTAGGCACTTCATAGTTTTCTTCAACTTAAAAGACATTGCTTACCACTACAAGACCATTAAAAGCCGAAGAAAAGACCCTTAACAAAACCGTGACATTAGTTAGCATCCACATCATTTGATAAACAATGGTCTCATCACCTATGACACACACACAATAACAATGGCAATCACACATTATGATCGCATTCATTACATCTCATCTAAGAGCACAATGATATGGACCTGCATGATTATACTGAACAAAAATTCCGAATTCACCTCATAGTACAAACCCATATGGTACAGCATAGGACTTTGAAATTTTGCTGTACTCAGGTCAAATGAGAAATGTCGACTGTTCATCATTTGATGACTATCTCTTCTCCTTGAAGTAACAGCATCAACCTTCGTAAATCATCTGTGTCACAAGCCACATGTAATGTTGGTTGGTTCATGTGTACACATGTAGTTTTGGGTGACATTAGCGCTGATGAATGTAAGGATATTCATAATGTGAACGGTGTATAGTTGCGCACTGACGCCCACAAACCATTCAACAAATCAAAGCTGAAAAATCTGAGCAGGTGGAGATTGCGAAATAAAAATGTAAGGAAAGAGTACAGCCACACTGAACTCAGCCAACTTATGACCCAGGGAAACTTGTGCTGCTAGCTGCCAGAGTCGACACTGCCATTTGCAGCAGCGCCACCACCAGCAGATGCTGGCATCATCACTTCAGGTCCGAGGAGAATCCGCGGCCAACTGAGGTCGTCCACACGAACGAAAGCCCCTTTTGGAATGAGAGAGAGGAAGCGCCGCAGCACGGCGTACGTGCCAAGCAGCTCTGCTTGCCCCACACAGATGAGTTTCCGTTTGGCCCTCGTGATAGCGACAGTGAGGCGTCGCTGGTCGCTCAGCAACTCGAGATCCTGGAGTGCGTCAAAAGATTAGCCATGAGGAATGAAACGGCAAATGTAATTGCACTAAGACAACTACAAGCACTAATTATCATCAATTGCAGGTGTAACAATTGATATGGAGCCTATAAAATTGTAAAGGCGGTCATTAATTAAATCTGGCACATTGTACAAATTCATCCCAGGTAACATTGCTCATTTCCCAAAAAGTTATAAATGCAGAAGAAGTATCCTCATGTTGAATTATTATAACTTGATTAAAGCTCAAAACCTAAACCATGGAAAATTATGAATCTTTGAAGATATGTGTGTGTGTCAAACCTCACAGCAAAAATAAAAAATCATATGAATACTGACAAGCTGCTTTCTTCTTTTTCGGTAGCAGAATTAGAACTGTCTTCATGAAATCTTCCGGCCAACATCCCTCCTCATAGACCCTGCATACTAGCTCTAAAAACTTTTTCTTACTATCCCTCCCTAGATTCTTCAGAAGCTCACACGGGATATTGTCCACGTCTACTGCTCTCCTAGCCTTCATATCACGAAGGGCTCTCTCGATTTCCGAATGTAATATCCCCGGCCCAAGATTATCCTCCTCCACTGCACTTTCCTCCTCTAAACGCCGTCTCTCCGGTCTGTTTCTTCCGTCAAACAGGTCCTCCACATATCCCTTCCATCCACTCTGTACCTCTTCTCGCTCGGTTAGCATCCCCCATCTTTAGCCTTAATTTTAGACATCACTTGCCCTCTTTTGCCGCCCGATAGTGACTTAACTTTGGCGCCTACGTTTCCATCCTTTTGGAACTTTTCCATTTCCTCACGCCACGCCACGAGAGCTCCCGTTCACAGCGTTAACAAATTTTGCCCCTTCACAGCTCTACGTTGCAAGAACAAATGAAAGGCGAAAAGCGTCAGCTCCTTAAAAATTAGCCCGGGAGTATATCACCTCATAATATCAAACCATACGCACAACACATATTTTTTTTGTGCATTTTCACGCAATTTCATTTCTTAAAATATTCTTAACTATTAATAGCTTTGGAAGTTAATATGGCAACCATAAAGTCACTAATCATGTATGTAGTGATGGCCTGTGGCTATGCATTATTATGACCTTTAAGTTTTATTTCCTATCTCAGAACATACAAAAAATAACAAATGTTCAGTGAAAATGAGTTATGTGAAAAGTTATCGGGAACATTTATGCATGATAACTGTTGTTCAAACAGATTGTCTCAGCCATGTTATCTAAACAGCTTCAGCTGAGCACATCAAGAGAGCAAAATTATAAAATATAAATTTGAATTTAAACGACTGCAGTAACCGGCAAGGAGCTCTCACGCTGTATTTAGCTTGTGATACCATTGAGGGGCAAGGGCAGAGCCAGGATTATAACTGGGGGGAGGGGGGGCAAGCCATGGTCTAGGGGAGTGGGGGCTAACCAAGTTGTGACGTTAGTTTACGAGATTATTTCCTTGAAAAAATAGTTTTATTTTAGTAGCATATCTTATACTAATACATATCATTTTTTGTGGATTTAAAAAAATTTGTTGAATGCTTTCGCGTCAATTCAGTACTGATTTTGCTTAAAGACTATTGCGATTTTTGCTTCAGGGGGGAGGGCAGCTGCCCCTAGCTGAGTACACCCATGTTGGCAGGTACGTGTTATGCTAATCTATGCACCTCCGTGATTGTAACCTAATCTACAGTTAACATTTGTCTTATGTTTCGGAAAGATACCAAATATCTATGCTTAAAACTTCAAAATAATAGTGAATAATGGAAATTAATAGCATTCGTCACTTCTGTGAGAACCACTCCAGCATATTTGTACTCCCATAAAAGTTTCCCATAAAAAAAAACACCAATTCGAAATCACCGGCATACTGCCGCCTTCACGTAGATACACGGCCAGATTTTTCTGCAACGGGCTCTGATTGGCTCGCTAGCCGCGGCGTCAACACAGCGCCAAACTGTGAAGGCACCTTGTACTGCCATCTCCAGGGCCTGCACGATATGAATAATGATAACTACCGGTGAAATTAGGAATCACCAAAGAAAACAAAAACATGGTGAAAGGGATGAATTTTAATTATTAGAGCAGCATGAGGATTTGTTTCATTTTATACAATGACGAATATATTCAAACATTAGCACATCTCCCAACGTCATCTTCCTCCCACTCCCCTCCCACTGATGACGGCGCCTAACAAAAGAAGAACATAAAATAGGAGCGCACGGAGCGTACCCACGGCTGTAAATCACACGAACGGATGGACATGACTGGCTTTATGTGTTGTAGATCTGACACATATCTTTTTTTAGTTTAATAAACAGATAATACAAAAACATCATACATAGTTAATGATTGCTCAGCAGTGCATCGCCCTCAAGAAATATCTGTCGTAATACACGGTGGAAGGAACTTTTTGACCTCAATAAATCAGATTTTTTTTAAATGTAAAACATAGGCCATTTGGCAGTACAAAGACTATCACTCGCAAAAACGGGATTCTGGTTAAAAGCCATACTCACTAAGCCGGGCTTCCACAGTACATACATAGTAGTTCCAGTGACTGATTCTAAAGCTTGAAACATAATATGATACGTGCCTGTTGATCCAAATCAAATCCAACTTTCTTATATTAAGTATTACACACTTTCCTGAGACCACCAATGAGAGTGGTACCCACAGAGAGGGGCAGACGTGACGCGAGTGAGCACTAGCAGCCCCTCCCATTCCCAGTTGTACCTTGGCTTTGTTCTCATTTTCCGAGACGTCACCAAAGCGTGTGAACGAGTACACGATTGCCTCCTTGTCTCGTCCCTGGAAGCGGTCAACAGTGCTTGCTTCGACCCCTGGTGGCAGCACCCTCTGCAGCAGAGACACCTGGTGGCCATAGGGTGCAATCACACCCACATCCTCCCCGGCCACGCCTGCCTGCAACACAAAGACAACTTCAAGACTGCAACGTACACCCATCCCCCTCACATGCATTACTCTACATTCCAGTCACCATAGAAACACGATTAATAACAATTCGTACTTTAGTGGAGGTAAACTAGATGACACGGCAAACCGTGCACCACCTTACCATCAATTTTCCCTTAAAATCAAAGTTTAGTCAAACCATTTATAATTACGGAGCGGCTGCACTGATTTTACTCATTTTTGATAGGGACAGTTACATCGGATACCTCGGATACCCATTTTTTCACACGGAGGCCAACTCTGAACCAAGTTATGTCTGTGCCCCAAGATGAAGTGTTTTCACGCCACACATGTACGTACTAGGAGAGTCTAAATTTAATCATTTGATTGTAACCAAAGTATACCCACACAAGGAAGCGTCCACTACTTGCACATGCACAACTCCATTATTATCAAAGACCTACCCACACTGAAAGCTCAAAACCTAACAGCAACAACTTCCACTCAATTTTGAAGACAGCAACTAGCACAGTCGTATCTTGTGCACTGGGGGTGAAGGTGCAACAGCAAACAGGCTCATAAACATTTCTCGAAGAGACCCGTTGAAATGCAGAGAAGGACAAAGTGCCAAAGGTGTCCACAGGGCAACTCTTCATTCATCTTTCCTGCGACTCAACACCATGCACACCACAAATGGCAATCGAAACTTAACCAAAGTCAAAACGAAAGTAAAATTTCAATAGTTCAGTTGGTCTCGTCTCGTTTGAATGTGCTGATGCTACGCTTGTTTCCTCCGAAATGGTCCTGTTAGGACAATGTTGAATATTAGTAGCCTTGTTGTGACTAAAAATCTTTGGGTCAATAAATTAGAGCTTAAAAAATTTTAATGCTTTCAGATATGCGTAGCGTTAGGTCTCATTCGTACAATTACATACTGAAACATATCGAGATATCTTCCAGCTCAGTAGGTGACTCATCTAGCATTTGGCCTCCAGAAACTGGGAGAATTGTACCTGGAAGACCGAAAAAGTCAGTTGGTGAGATGGGATTGGGATGAAACACGTTTCCATTGTCCCAGTGTAAGTTGATATTTTCATTTGAGGCAAGTGATTTGTGGTCTGTGGGGTCTCGGAAAGGAAAAAAAAGACAGTGGCATTGGGTTATGGAGGGCCGAGTGTGGTTCCGTTAAATCTACGACGTAACTATTATCCTACGGCGCTGAGATTCCCCCGATTGTTGTCCAATGTCTTGGGAAGATTCTCCCTATGCGCTTGTCATGTTTTGCCTTAAAAATTTATACGACTGAAATTCTATTGCAATACTCTTATGAGAGCATTTAAACAAAATTTTTCCTTGAGTAGGACAAGCATCGTAGAGCAACAGCTTATGCGAAGAGAGGATCGGAACTCTTTCTACTCATTCTAATGGGACGTTGCATTCACGAAAGCATTGATTTTAAATTTTGGATTCAGATTCTATTTCTTTAACAAATTTGGATTTGGAGTATAAGGTGAAGGGCATTATCCGTGGATATTTGGATCCGAAGTATCCGATCCTACCGTCCATAGTAAGCATCATAAGGTTAAGGCTACAAATTAATACTTTCTCATCTCCGAGCGCCATACATATAGTGTAAATTTAGCTGAAAAATTGCCGCGTAAATTTTAATATTGAAAGAGGAAATTTTGATAAATGACGAAAGTCCAGGCATACATCTGCAACACCACGCCATACAATAAAAAAATGCTACAAACTTTTTTCTTTAGCTTCCATGCACAGAATAGGGGAACTCTTACACGCGCTGATACGGTATTCCCTCTTTTCCCCCTCCACTCAACTTCTGGGATCAAAACTTAACCATGAGCTAACTATCAGAATTTTGAAGAACAAAAAATAAATAAAAATGAAATTTTCAGTAAAAATCAGGTGAATTGCATGCTTGTGTAATAGAAAAAGTAAAAATGAATGCATGATAAAAAAATGTGACTCATATGAAACTTGAACTTGGGACCAAACCAAATGAAAACAAACACCATAATCACAGGTCAACAACAAGAGATCTTTCAATAGCAAATATATTTGACCAGTTAATGTTAAAAATGCATTTTTTTGCTTAAATTATAATTTATCAAAGCACATATGGGGAGTGATTTGAGAACAGTACCCAATGCAGTATGACACTACACATTTTGATTGAATTCTGAGAACGGAATTTGGACATTCTCCTTGTCAATGCACAACGTTGAAAAGTGGCGAGGACATGGGTGGATGGAGGCAATGACTCCCGAGAACCCCTGAGACCAATCAGTGATGGTCGCGTCCTATGAGTGAGAGCACTCCACCCCACCCCACCCCTGGCCCCCCCCCACACTCGACGCAATGCAATTTCAACCAATCACGCACGTACTTGAGGCGAATGAGGGGAGACAACGAAGAGGGAATGGAATGGGTGGGTGGAGGCCTCCCCTCTCGGCGTGGTCGGCAGTGGTCACGGACTGCCCAAGGGGAGGGGGGGGATAGACTCACTCACCATGAGCAGGGCTCTCACGAGGTGGACGACAACGCTCGCTTCACACACATTTGCGTAGTCCCTGCTGCGCCCATCACCACTGCTGGCAGCACGCTCCCCACAAACTTTCCTCACATCTCCAGTGTCAACAAAGACTACCGACTGATCCATGTGTGACGACAATGCCATGAGAACCCATGGCTCATCAGCATAAGCACTGGACAGCTGCAATGGGATAAATAAACATTACATCAAGAAGCAACCCTACACTCATGACGATCACATTCCACTAGCATGTATCTTCATCAAATTATAAATGATTGAAAGCAAAAACTTTGCTATACATATTATTTGATTCTTCCCAGAAACCTTGAACTGTTTAATAGCATCATGTGACAAATTTTTCCACAGTAACTACCGCTGCTTTTGTTTGAGGACACGGAAAAATTTCATGAGGAAATACATACAGTAAACTCTTGATTTTACGAAGTCAGTGGGACCGGAAAATTGGCACTTCGTAAAATCGAGTTTCGTAAATTCAAACCTTTTTCATAAGTCACGAAAAAAATGTTCGCTTTTGTTTCTTCCGCCGTTTTTTGTCTTTAGTGGTCTTATTTAAATGTTTTCGGTGGTTATTCTCGGTATAATTCATAAAAAAGGCTTTTTGCTATCGATTTATGATGTGAAAAATCGTTAAATAATTATACCACCATTAAATTCCCATTTCTTGTTCATACTTCAACATCAACGATCGCTAAAGAAATTCCCGACCAGTTTAGAAAACGTTATCAAATAATGAATTGCAATGTTTATTATAAGGATTTACAGTAATAAATTTGTGGTTAGGAGCCAATAGCTACTATTAAGTATGCAAAAGATAGATATTTGTTTCTGACACCCACGGAATTTTAGCGGCAGCCGGCCTAACCGCCATTTATGTCGCCCTCTATCGCTCAGTGACGAGAAAAAAAAGAAAAACAAGGGTCTTAGCCCGTTTCCAAAATAACCTTCGTAAGTTAATATTTCGAGTTACTTCGTATTTTCAGCAGAATGTGCTCTATTTTCACTGAGATTCAATTACGATCATAAATAACGTAGGATGTGATTATCTTCTGGCGAATATTTGAAGTAAATTCTGTTTGAGTTCTCCGTCCGACTACTGTGTTCCATCATCTTCGCAGACGTTGCCATAAAAGACTTGATTCTTCATCAGGACTGTATTCTTCATACCGGGTGTGAGGTGACCTGTTCATATAGTATGTTTCTCTCCTTTTATGCCGACAGGAGCAAGGTTCCAACCGGAAAAATACAGGAGAAACATCTTACAGTATCGGAGAAATATAGATAGAAACGTTATTATCCACATTGATTGTTTTCCTACAAGAGACGTTTTATCATTTCTCAACGTGGTTAAGTATTGGTTCACTAGCGTGAATTCCCAAAAAATGACACGCAAAAACCTGTACGTCACCTCATTTAGTTTTCGTGTTCCTTTCTCCGCCGTATTGAAAGTTATGCAAAGGATCATTGACATAGAGAAAAGATTTTCTTAGTTTTAGCACTAAAAAATAGTCGCGCCATAATCGTAAATAAATATAGTGTGGAAAGAGCAACGAAAATAATTTCAATTGAAAAGTCAGCTGAGAAGAAGAGAGAGAATTATAAGCGCGGCACCATTTTCCCGATAGTGGAAGATACTTCTTCCGCCTCTCTCCGGTTAATAACTTCCCCCCGTTGCAGGTAAAGATGAACCATGCCCTTCTCCACAATCGGAGAACGTTCCCAGTGGGTGGGGTGAATAAGAGTGGGATGGGGATTGCCTGAGGGAAGAAGTGTGGTCAGCACAAGGACTGTGAAGGGGGCAGGACAAAGAAGGGTGGGGAAATGGCCTTCAGCTCTGCCTCAGTCTACTTTTGGGGGCCGTATTTTTTTGCGACGCACACAAGCTCAGTCACCTTAGGGAGGGAGTGAATGGGAAATGCTGGGGAAGGAGGGGTTTGGGATGCGTAAGGTGGGTGTCAGCAAGATAAGCCAAAGGCGGCAGGAGGGAAGGGACAAAGGCTTTGGAAAGACAGAACCCAGCATGGGAGAACGGGGAAGCGCGTGAGAAGAAAGTTCATGGTTAGACTTGGAAGTGCGTCTTCATTACGAGAAGCCTGAAATATAAATTGGCGGTAAATAGAGCCCAATACTTAAGATATTTAAGTTGTTCATTCACAAAGGCCAATATATACACGAAAAGATATTATGGCGCGGATTGCATGTATCAATGTCCATTTCGGGATGTTATTAATTTCTGTTCCCATTTATAAAAGTGGCAAATAGATTTGAAAGAATGATAATCATGAATAAAAATATCTAAATCGATATCCAAGCGCACATGAGCAAAATAGATGAATGTACTCGCACGCTCCGCGCGCTCGTTAAGGGGCTCCGCCCCTTAAAAACCCCGGTTCCGGCTTCGCCGTCTACATTTGTGGTCGCTCGAAGACTTTTAAAGTTCGAATAATCTCCCCTCAGCTAGGGGCCGGCTTCGCCGGCCAAGGGGTAGGGAGGCGCCCCACTCATTACTCGAAACGGCTTCGCCGTTCCTCGCTGAAGGGCGGCTTCGCCGCCCAGGGGTTGAATGTGAGTTGAGATGGGGGGGTCTACAGCGGCTGCGCCGCTTGAACACCGGCTTAGCCGCCCGAGGGTTACTGAAGCTCCTCCTCGCCTACGCCAGTTACTCCTCGGAACGGATCCGCCGTTCCTCGCTGTGGGGCGGCTTCGCCGCCTTGGGGTTGAGGAGCCCCCCCGCGGCTGCTCCGCTTAGTCCTCATTAATGCTCTCCTCCACCGAGAGGGGTGCCCAGGGGGATTCGGGGGTTTTAATGTGTTATGCATGCGGTCACTAATCGTCCACAGTGATCACGTAGCGATGATTGTAAAGGGTAGTGCAATGCGGAGTGATAGTAGCGACAAGTACCCATAGAAGAAGACTTAATGGCAAGTTCTTCATTTTTTGCGGGGGGTTCCAACGGAATACCGGGGGTTTTAAACTTGTGTTAAACCAGTGGTCACAAATCGTTCTCATTAATTCCGTGCCGATATGTCCTAGGGGTCCGGAACAGTGGCCTGACGATTCTTTTACCTGGAGAGGCGATTTATTTTGGGAGGTTTCACGGGGTTATCGGGGGTTTTAATGGGTGGTAGGGGCACCGGTTAAATTGTGACGAAAACTATTCGGAAAGGGGACTTTAAAATTTTTTAATTTTTTTTCGGCGATGTTCCAGGAGGTGATCGGGGGTTTTCTGGTATTTTTTCCTGTATGGTTTACGGTGGCTTGCCCTCACCAAATATTCCGGATCTAGAGTTCAGAGGGGACGGGTAGTGCGGCGCAATGTTTTAGAGAAGTTCCGCAATAGGAGGCTAAATGACACATTTTACATTTGGGGGGGATTTCAGGGGGATACCGGGGGTTTTAAAGTGTGTACTCCTGGCGGTCACCATCCGTTCACATAAGTTCCGTGGGGATGAGTCGTTGGGGGCGGTGGAATAGTCACGAAAAGTACCCAAAAAGTAGACTTATATGAAAAATTTTATTTTTTGGGGGTGGGGGGTGTATGTGGGTTTACCGGGGGTTTATAGGTTTTTACTGCCAGCGGTCATCAATCGTCCACATCAATTCCGTAGCGATGAGTGGTAAGGATTGGAAAAGCGGCGGAATTGGAACGAAGAGTACCCGAAAAGGCTACTTATATGGAAATTTTAATTTTTTAGGGGGTTTCAGGGGGTTTAAAGATGACGATACTATATGGTGACATTCATTTACTGTCATGTCTAAAAGAAGTGTGCCCTATGACAACCATATTTCGAGAGTAATACAATAAAAAGCAAACCAGTCCCTGAAAAAAGTGAGTAGGGCCCGCCATTTTTATTTTTTCGCTGTTAAATCCATTAATTATTTATCAAATGTTTATATTTTCTGAAAGACAATGCATAGTTGTATGAAACTACAAAGTTTGAAGGAAATCGGTTAGGTTGAAATAGACAAAATCTTGTGTTGATCTTTTAGAAATCGTAATTTTCGGTGATTTTCGGAATATTTTAATTTTTTTCTCAGTAAGCAAGGACGATGAAAACAAATTGTTACCATCATTTCGTAAAGAATGTTATGAGCATATATAATAGTCATTTTCGTTATCTTACACCTGAAATTAAGTCGAGGGGAGCGGAAGTTATGAAAATATTTTCGAAAAAACACTTTTTGGACGCCATTTTGGCTGCATTTTTCTTACAATGAAACTAAGAGCATTACACAGTCACATGACCACGTTTATCAGCTTTTAAAACATGCATTAATGATTCGTGTGGCACGCACTGTTCCCGCGCAGTAAAATAAAAACCGAAAGACGGTCCCCGGAAAAGGCGCGATTTCGGCCATTTTGTCGACCTAGCGACGACACGTGGCAGAAACTTCCGGTTTTCGGATTTTTCCTCCGGATCATTTCCGGATCCCCGCACGCCTGCCAAATTTCAGCTCTCCAGCACTTCTAGAAGTGGTCGGGAATTTGTATCCATCAGTGAGTCAGTCACCACGAGGGCTGTATATAGATAGGATACATACCGATCCATCGCAAGTAATACCGCTCAAGCTTCTTCCTGTACAGGACTTTAAAATCCTGGATAATGCCTTGGTCCAAGGGCTGGGACTTGCTAGTCGAGTTCGGGGGTAAAAAGAGGACTCGAACATTAGCCAATTTTAGATCTTCCACGTATTTATGAACGGTGGCATTATCCATTATTAAAACAATTTTGCTGTTCTCTCCAGCAATTTTTCTCTGTAGACGTAAAACCGTTTGTTGGAAAATTTCTCGGGTCATCCAGCTGTTTTTATTTGCATGGTAAAAAACGGGGAGGGCTTCCAATTTTACATGTTTTAAGCACCGTGGCCTTTCAAATTTCCCAATGACAACGGGCTTATTTTGTCCGTGCCCGTTTGGTTGACGCACAGCCCCACAGTAACACGCACTTTACTCTTTTTCCCCCATGGCACCTTTGCCCTTTGAAACCCAGGGTTGCGTCAGGTAATGCATTAAAAAATAGCCCAGTTTCAGGGGCCAGCGAGGGTGAGCTCATCGAGGAAAGGGTCCCGGATTAGGGACCCTTCGAAGTGCTTCGGCGAAAAGTAGTCAAGTAGTCTTCGAAGTACGTTCATAGCAGTGCAAAGGGTTAATTAGGGGTGTACGAAATACTCCGCGCGACCTTCCTGACATGTTAAACTACGAATTATTGTCGATGCTATGTTTACGAACAGGCACGTAAATAGGGGCATAATGTCAGCCGCGATATTTTAACTGAACTCCTACTCCCCCTAAATTCCCACAGCGAGGTTTTTGGCGACCCATTTCTCTCCAAAGTTGCATTATCATTTACGATTTCGCTCTTTTGATGGACCACAGTTGGAAGCGCTGATTTTTTAGCTACTTACGCCGGCGTAACTAGTTTTTTTGACAAATTTTTCGCCGTAGTTCGTATAAACGAATGGCATTTGCTCCTAGGGACCGAGCCGAGGTTCGTAAATTCAAAAAATTTCGTATAATAGAAACTTCGTATAATCGAATAGCGCCATGTATTTAGCATAGGCTTTTCACCGGGACCGCAATATCACTTAGTATAATCGAAAACTTCGTAAAATCCTGCTTCGTAAAATCAAGAGTTTACTGTAGTAACTTGTGTTTCCTGCAACGTGGGATTGCATCACACAAAAACCAGCCAATTTCAAATTTTAATCTCGAGCACAAAGGAGAGCTTATTGAAGCTAAAGTTGCTGAAATTGTGGAATGGGTTTGAGAAAGGAGATAGGAACGTTCATCCGTTCGTTTAAGTTAGCAACTCATGTTTCCTGCAATGTGGGACTGCGTCACAATATCACATAGCTCACCCGGCTCGCACATCAGACGCTAGCAACACCTGACATGTTCGCCCTCGACTCCCTCATTTGTAGCCTCGCTGGCTGAAAGACAGAGGGAGTGTGCTCCTACCCCTCCACCTCCACCTCTACGCACTTCTGCTGCCCACCCCTTCCTCTCGCTGAGCTGTCGTCTCATTCTGTGCCCGCAACTCATTGCACGTGATGCTAATGTTGTTCTTAACATTGCTAATTGTGTTGTAGATTGAGCAGTTGCAATTTAATATAATGATATACTGATAAAAATGTCATTCATCATGTAGAAACATTTTTATTGCGATAAGGAGAACTCAATGTATTCCATGCTCGGTTGTATGGTGTGTAACTATCACAAGGAAGTGATTTTAAATGCACCTCACCACAACCAAAGGATTTGTAAGTGAAGCACAAGTCAGTGTGTGATTATGTAGTGGAATGACATCCTATTATTATGGAGAGAGCAGAGAGATGGCACTGGTCCACAGGTTTATTATTGAAAGTACAACGCATTTCGACCGTCATTATGCTTGATAATGACCTCATGGTCGAAACATGTCATATTTTTAATAATAAACCTTCTCTCTGTTCTTTCAATGCTAATCAGTATGTGAGAGTGATAAATTTCGGGGGAAACGTAAAAGAGGAAAATCAGAATACAGTCTATTAGCTTTTCTGCAGATTGAAACCTATTTTATTGCCAAAAACAAGCATAATTGTTTAAATCCTGAGCATGTAAAGATATTATGTTTTTAAAAAGACTTGAAAGCTCATAAAAATGATTTTGAATCATTAAAAATATTGAAATATGAACAACAATCTAAATAGCATTCCTTTGACCATATGTACCAAGAAGAAACTTGAATAATTACTTTGTAGGCAGGATATTAAAATGCATTTGGATACGAAAATATCCAAAAATGTAACACCTTAAATAAATTATCCAATCTGGATCCAAAAATATCCTGGATCCTTCCATCCTTGGAAGAAAATGAAGAAAATTATGATACATGCTAATTTTAATAATTGAAATGGATACTGAATTAACTCTTTATAATAGTGAAATTTTGCAATGATGAAGCATGCACATATATTTACATACAAATTATGTCTGGAGCTCAAAAAGCCGTTTGTAAGAGCAAAATTTAGCCATATCTGTGTCCATTATGTCACAATTTCACTAAACTCAATTAAATTCATACAAGTATGAGTTAGAAATCAGGAATTGTAGAGATACTGTTGAAAAATGAACACATTTCCCTGCAACCAAACAATATTTACCGTCATTGTACTTGGTACCTGCATAAAAAATTTACTTCCGTTTTTTTTCATTACAATCATTGAAGTTCAATAAAATATTCCTAGCACATGAAACAAAAGTAAACAAAAATTTCATCTCGTACGATTTTTGGCAACTGTCAGAAAAAACCCAGCCCAACAAAACATTCCCTTCAACACTCACTTGCGTATCCGAGATGTTCAGTGTGGCCTGCGCTACGCATTGGTTGGCACAAACAAGACGGCTCGAGGCACTGTGATGGCCATAAGAAAGTGCATTGGCCAGCTGAGTGATGCCAGCATTCATTCGGTACTGCACGCCCAGCGTGACACACGCGTCAGGGGAGTAGAGGGCATCAAAGAGCGTTTGCTCCATCCCCAAGCGCCTGTGCAAATGGAAACCATGTCACTCAAATACACACCTCAACAATAAACATTAATACATGCATATTATGAGATAACATTATGATCATAAGTTCACACATTTCCTCATGGTAAGAGAAAATTCAGAATCATAACATAAAAAAGACCCTGTCTAACACTTGCATCCGCGATGGAGCTGTGTGAGGGAAATAATGGGGTATTTCAAGTCCAGGCAGTTAGAAGGGGAGGGAGTCTGCTAAAGTAGACACAGTCACTGTCCTCCTGGGCTTCAATCCAGGGAAATCATTTGCATTTTGTTGAAGCCAGTGTACAGTGTACAGCTTCAAATGTGTATGGTGAAAGAGCCTTTTCAAAATACGGAAATGTTTTAACTGATCTGAAGACTTGCTTAAAACCAGGAAACTTTTAAGTCATGCTGGGAGCATGGGTTAATCAGAAAGAATAGTTATGATATTAAGTTGCGTGCATAAGTAAATTGATCATTTTTTATGTAAGGCAGTTGCTTAGTTAAGCTAGAAGTTTCTATTATTATTTTTATGCTGAAGTTATCATCTAAGCATCAATACTTTGCACTACCTGGTGATCAGTAATTCCCACTTCGATAGAAGTTGTTTTAAGTACATTTTGGCAGTATTCATGTGGGTTATCCACTAATATGTCTAAGTTCTTCTCATTACTGGAAGAGCACGAGGATACCTACAAGTTGCCAATGCATCCCCAAAGCCCTCTTGTTTGTAAAGTTGCATACAATGAGTCCAGTCTATCCGTATCCCTGTTGGAGCCAGTTAGCAGCACTTCATCCACCTGAGAGACAACCCTTTTGAACTAGATACCAGCGTGGTCTGCCTGCAGAGCTGCCATGTCATTTGCAGACACGAGAACCCCAAGACAAGAATCCTTGTCTGCTTTACACTGCTCAGGAGACGATCCTCAATGTCACCATGGAGTGACTGGATGCAGCACCTCATATCCACTGAGAAATGGCTTCAGAGATGACGCAAATGAATGAAGTTTCGCAAACAGAAGTTCTCAAGAAAGGCTCATTTGCTCACAACGTTTGGAAGATATGCTAATATTGAAAAATAGAGATTTTACATGTGATAAACCTACCTAACCTACCTAACAGGGGTATGGCACATAGATAGACGAGGGTGTACTGAAAAGTAAGTTCTCCAACGACGCGATTTCCTAACATGAGTCGCTAGGAGAAATTTGACTACAGCACTGCATTCCTTGGTTCCAATGCTAAAATTTAAAACCCCTAACGTTACCTTTGACCACTTACTACCTGTAGAAAGAAGCAAGACGCCCGAGTTTGACTATCATCTAAACGAGGCAATTGATTTCAGTGCAACAAAAAGCACACGAAAGAGAATTTATTTCTACCTTGGATCATTTACTTAAGCAAATTTCCACCCCATAGTATTTCCAGTAGTTAATTTTTTCTCAAAAAAAGTACCCATTTTTTGCACGTAAAATCAAGTTGCCTAACCTTTAGCGCTTGGTTTTCCTTTGGTTTTCGTTCCAATAACTTGGAATTTTGACACAAGAAAGCCAGATTTATTACTGACAATTTGCAGAAAACAAATTGTTTTCACCACAAAAATTGATGGACTTGTTCTAAATTACGCAAATATCTGCTAACTTTGAAACCAATGGGTCAATTGAAATTTGATCAGTACCTATGTATGCTGTACGATGAAATGAACACCAGTATAAATGTATAACATTTACATCAAATATCGTTAATAAAATGAATATCGTTTAATATTTTTCTAAATGTTTCTACACGCGTACCGGCAGCTCCGTTGGGAGAGGGAGTAGAAAAGAGGTGCTTGGTTGCCAGAAGCAGGCAGTGGATAATTTGTAAACTGCCAGGGTACTAGGGTGTCACAATGCAAGACATGGCAACTTTGCACGGCTTTGACAGACTTTCACTTTTCTGTTGCTTTGTTTTGGCCTGCCCCACTAGGCAGAGCAAAAGCAACAACCAGAGCTCAAAACAATAATAAATATCAAACGATAATGAATATGCTGCTGACACTGAACGTGCATGATCTACGTACTTGCATTACTTACATACTATGGTACAAGACGGTGCCAATCAATTTTTAATTGGGCCATTGGTTTCAAAGTTAGCAGATATTTGCAGAATTTAGGACAAATCCATCAAATTTAGTGATACCTATAAACTATTTGTTTTCTGCAAATTGTCAATAATAGATCTGGGTTTCTTACATCAAAATTTCAAGTTATTTGAACGTAAACTACGGGAAAACCAAGCACTAAAAGTTGGGCAACTTGATTTTACGTGCAAAAAATGGGTACTTTTTTTTAGAAAAAATTAAGTACAGGAAATACTATGGAGTGGAAATTTGTTACACTGCTGTTCAATCTCCGAAAACCTTCTCCTCACACGCGGCAAAAAGGTTAAAATGCATTTCATTGGGCCATGGAGCAGGCAGGTACTTCCAGGATGGGCGTGGTACACCCTCGTAGGGTCCCCTCACTGGCCCGTCTCTTTGACCCTCCAAGCCTTTGGGGGGCCTCCCTCCCTCCCTCCCCAAACGTGACCTGCAATTGACTGCAATTTGAAAATCAATCCGATCATCAAAAAATGATCTTTTGCATCGTACTCCTGCCAATCAGGCAATCAAGTACATACGTCTTTGAACCGTGTTTCTGCAATGAAAAATAATAATTTTATCAACTTTGCGGACCACCGGAAATTGGCCATTTTAGCATTGTTAACAAAATTGTTATTTTTCATCGCAGAAACACGGTTCAAAAACAAACTCAATTGCTTGATTGGCAGGATTGCGATGCAAACAATTATTTTTGATGATGGCATTGATTGATAGATTTTCAAAATGCAGTCAGAGCGGTTACTTTTGGGGAGGGTCGGAGGGTCGAAAAGAGGGGCCAGTGAGGGTGAGCTCGTCGAGGAAAGGGTCCCGGATTAGGGGCCCTTCGGAGTGCTTCGGCGAAAGCCAATGGCAGGGAGGAAGAAGAAGTGCGTTCACAGCAGTGAAAGGGTTAAGTAAATGATCCAACGTAGAAGTAACTTCTCTATCGTTTGAGTTTTGTTGCATTGAAATTGATTGCCTCGTTTGGACGATGGAGCTCTCCTCCAACTCGGGTGTCTTGCTTCTTCTTTTTACAGTCGGTTGCCTCTGCATGGCAGTCGTTCAGGATGAAGCTCCCGCTTCATTTGCCCGCCACCTATGAACTACGCTACGTCATTCGATTTCTGAAAGCAAAAATGTTTTCTCCGATAGAAATTCGTCAACAGTTAGTGGAACTGTATGATGAGAAGTGTGTGGGCATCTAAAATGTGCGAAAATAGTGACGGGAGTTTTCTGATGGACGGGAAAATATCCATGATGAGCAGTGGTCGGGGAGGCCGAGTTTTATCAGAATCAACGGCGGTTTGATTTGAAGAGATGGTGCACAAAACCATTGAACACACACACATGCTGGGAAATTACTTTAAATCTACTGTTAAAGTTAATATCCAGGAAGCATGGTTGCAAAAGCGTCTGAAAAAAATGCAAGATGCCAACTTTGCTGCACAACTCACACACAGTGGAGAGATTGGGGTCTCACCTTGCACGTGGGCTGCGCACAACAGGCGGCAGCTGCTCAGGGTCTCCAACAAGCACAAAGGAGCGGCACGCAAAGAGAGGGCGCAGCGCAATTGGCAACAGCACCTGGCCAGCCTCATCCATCACGCACACATCAAATGTGCGCCTCGCCAGGATGGGATGGGATGCAAGGCCCAAACACGTGGCGCCAACCACCGCCTGTGGCCACAATGGGAAATGCAATCAGAGTGGATGCAGGATACCACCCCGGTAGAAGTGGTGTAGCGAGGTCCCCGAAATTTAAATACACAATTGATTTACTTCATAAATGAAAACAAAATACAGGCAGTCCCCGACTTTCGTACCCAAATGTGTTCCTGAAAACTTGTACAAAAGTCAAACCATTGAGTTCCTTGAGACTATAAATCAAGGATTATATATTCCAAAAGAGCAAAATATATGTACATACATGCATTTTATTTTTCACAATTTTATTTTTAGAAGAGATGTGCGAATAGTACCCGCAAATACTCAAATACTATAAAGTATTCGATATTCGAGGTCTCGAATAGTTATGCTAGAGATACCGTCTCGAATACCTCGAATACTTTGAATTTCGTGTCAAACACTGTCGCACTCACATCGGTGGTAGTTGACTCGGAAAAATTTAGAGAACTGTAGTCGTTTAGTGCTCGCAGCGCCGTTTTACGCAAGTTGACGAATTACATCAAATTCGTGGATTAGAGCGGTGAAAAGAGTTCTACGAGGGGAACCGAAAATGGTCGGGTGAAAAAAAATCCCTGATTCCCCCCACCAGGAGAACCTCAGTGCCGTGTGATAGCAACCTTAGGGCATTTCCCACGATCCGCTATCCCCCTCCATTCAGCACTCGTCTCACCCACTCTGACGCTTTCCTCTTCTCTGAAATCAAACAAAAGGTCCCAGTTTGCGCAGGGATCTTATTATAAGGGACCTTACCTTCAAAAAAAAATATCCAGTTACACGAGAACAATAGAAACGTGTTTCGGGCCCTCCTTTTCCTCCCCCACTGACCTTTTTTCTCCTACCAGCTTCAAAGTTCCCCATTTCTGTGGAGGTCAACCGCTGCATGAGTCATCTATAAGCACAAAAGATGTCTAAGAGTGACTTTCGTCAGTTGATACTACACCTTTATTGGATTTAAATATTAGTAATGTTCGTGTAATTTCAAAAAGAATAAAACCAAACACAATGTATTTCTGAGTTTATTTAAGCATTTTACGCAAAGAAATTAATGTCAAAATGCGACAGATACTTAGCATTCTAGCGAGACTCGATATGAGCAGCAGAGCTTCTCGGAAGTTGATGCGGTATTTTTTTTTCGAAAACATATACAGTGGAGCCCCGCTGATCCAAAATAATTGGGACCGGACCCATTTCGGATTAGCGAATATTTCGGATTAAGCGGACTGTTATTAATTTAACGATATATCATTAAATACAACGTGCAACTACATAAATTAATCGCCGAAATGCCGTTTCACGTCGATACGGTACGAGAAACAACCAACTTCATTATGTACGCGGTACAGCAACGCTCTGCACGGCTACTGCTTGAGTTCTTAGTTGCTAAGAAATCCGATAGGTAGCAGCACAACCTACGTTGTAGAAGTTTTGTTTTTTCCTGATTTTGATTTCGGATTAAGCAGATTTTCAGATTACCGGATTTCGGATTAGCGGGGCTCCACTGTATCAAGTTACAATTTATGAGTTATGCTATAAATCTCTATTGTCAAAGTTGAAGGGATATTTTCTCAGGATATTTGGTTTCTCCCCGCTAGCAATTTGAATTTATCTGCTTAACTCATGAGAACTTCCACAGATGGACTGAAAATAATTGAAGAAAATCCGGTGGAAAAGCGCCTGTATTTTGCAAAACGCCTTGGATTGTCCGCCAGCACTTGACAGTAGGATTGAGGGTAAAGCGAGCTACCTGTTGAAAATAAGAAGTTGGATGAAGCCGAGTATCAGATCGGCGTGCCACTGAAATGGCGTTTGGTAGATAAGAATGTATACATCAGACAGAAATCCATCGTAGCAGTGTAAATGCCGAGATGGCAGGCAATCATTTTTCACAAGGTGGTGTGTCCCCTTAGGATATTTGAAAGAGATGTTAGTTGAATCAACTACAGTGAGTCCTCGTTCTACGTCACCCCGTTTAACGTCATTTCGCGATAACGTCACGAACATTTTGATACCATCATTCGTTTATCGCACCTTTGCTTCGCGATAACGTCAGGTCTGGTCAGGTCTTTTAAATTTCGCACCAGAAAAAATGCGAAGCGGCGGGCGTTGCAGGTTGTTCGTTTTGTGGGCGGTAATACAGTCAGTCTAAACGAAGTGTAAAACGGTGTGTTTATTGTCAATTTCGATTACGTTTATAGCAAATTTTCTGCTAAATGAATTCTTAGGTAGGTGTGCAAATGTTAAGTGTGTAAATGTCAAGTAAAGTTTTAGCAAATTTTACTTGACATAACAGTTTTCTGGAACCTGAAAAGTGATTTCTAGGAATTTTTCCGTGTAGAACTCGGAGTATTTGTCGTCACTTTTTCGCCGTGTTCTCATTAATCTTGGTTCCTGTAACTACGACGATGTTTCAGCGATGATGATGCCCAGGCGATGATGCCGAGGTGACCACGCAAAGCCGAAAAAACAAACGCGGGAAGATACAAAAATGGAGAAGGATGTGCATCGCTGCTGGTATTGCCGTCAATGAAGACAGGGACTCGTGTTTATGCCATAGTTTGGCATTCCCATCGTAAGAAATGGCCCAAATATGATACGCTAAAATTTTTTCGCGTAGGAATTGTGAGGTCTAGGAGCCAATATTCACTTTTTACATTGTTTCTTATGGGATATTGTGCTACGATTAACGTCATTTCGTTTATCGTCACATTTTTCAGGAACGGTAAGTGACGTTAAACGAGGACTCACTGTATGAGCCCAAATTGTTTCCATAAAATTAAAATATTCCATTAATCATCTAAATTCCGGTTTGAATCCTTTAAAGGAAATCTTAATTACTCGCCAAAATCCTGGGTTTCCTGCAGCATAGGCAACCTAGTCAAACATTCCCGCATTCATCGTTTTTTTCGTCCCCCCTGAAAAACGATAGATCGAGGTTCCACTGTATAACTTTTTATTTATACATTCATCAAGGGAAATAGAAACTTGGTAAGAAATAAGAAGCTTAAAGAAATAATATGCTTTGTGCAATTCTAGTATTCGAGTTATTCGAATATTTGAGCAATGATTTAATATTCGAATTCGATATTAGAGTTTAAGAAATCTGCTATTCGACCCATCTCTAATTTTTAGTAACTAATATTTAATTATACATTAATAAAATTCCGCACATTATATACATAATTTCTTTCGAAAATACACAGAAAATGTAAATAAAAGTTTAAAAAAAGGAAGAACTCCGCTACGGGTACCAAGTGAAACTTCCTTTTGGTGTTTAAATTGACATTCCACTTATAATGTCCATTATAAATAAAAAGACATATAAATCAAGAAACATAACAACAAAATGCAATTGTTGAGCCCTCACTCTTGATGCCTTAAAATGTTTACCCCGTTGACATTGTCCTCTCGTTGATGGCGGGTGACATCTCGTCCGTCACAACGTATCGCACTCAAGCTCAGAGAGGGGTGGGAAATGGGAGGTTTGGGATGCCGTCAGTTGGGTGTCAGGAAGCTCAGCACCAGAAGATCAGTGGGAGAGAGTAAGCAAAGGATTTGGAAAGAAAGTTCTCTCGGATTGGTGGAACAGGTAGGAGGCTAGAGGAAAGTTCATGGTTAAGAGTTGGAAGTGCCTCCTCACTAAGAGTAGCCAAAAAAAGAATTTGGTGGTAAATAGAGACCAATACTTAAGATATATAATTTGTTTATTTGCTTAGTTACCCTTGAAACGCTGAAATTTGAGCAACTTTTTGGACTCCTCACATTGTCTTGGTATGATCCAATTACGTAGGGTTTTAAGTAGGAGTGTAAGAAATACCCTGCACGACCTTCTTCGCATGTTAAACTACGAAGTATTGTCGACCCGATGTTTGCATGTAAATAGGGGCATCGTGTCAGCCACGATATTTTCGCTGAATTCCCTCATACCTTCCCTCAATTCCTACCCTCAGTTTTTCGGTGATGGAGCCAGCATAACTAGCTTTGTTGACAATTTTTTTGCCTTTGTTCGTATAAACGAATTCCATTTGCTCCTGGGGATTGAGCCCAAAGACTGTAATTTCAAAACTTTGCACATTCAGATTGCACAATGCACATATTTACCAAAGGCTTTTCGCTGGGACCACAATTTCACTTAGTGATTGTAGCGTTCACCCTGAAATCTCCACTGGGCTTGCCTTCACCGGCCGGTTCCATTGTGACTCACTCACCCATTGCCCTGCATTCCCTTCGCTGGGTATGCACAGCCTTGGTTCAGGAAAACACCCCTCCCCTTCCCAAATAATCCTACCCCTACCTACACACCCACCTCCCATCAACCCCATCTGGATAGGTCGGTGGGCTGGCCGTGAGAGCCCGGGTAACCATGCGTCAGCCAGGAAGCGAGTCTGGGTGAGAGAGGCGAGCGAGTCGTGTGTGTGTGAGAGAGACAGAGGACAGGAGACAGACCAGGTGGTCGACTCAGATGAGTGTCCAGCCTATGTTTAGAGAAAGCGCCCGAAGGATATCAAGCTGTATCTCCCGACGCTCTTCGGTAAGTGGATCAGCCTCATTATTGCAAGTGCACAGCATTGGGTGCAATTAACTGGTTTCTGGCCGGTTGCTGAGACATGGGTCGATCCTATCTCTTGTTCTCTCCAGGGCAAGTACTCTGGGGCTGTGGACGCCACTCAGGTGATTTCCTGGATATACGTAGCTGAGGTTCGGCTGCCTTTTGGCAGATATGAGCCGAGATCCAGCATTCTCCTGTCCCAAATTTTCAAGTTTGGTACCAGAAGAAAAGACAATATTCTTATTCTCATGGTAAATCTTGTATGTATGTTGCATTGTAATTTTTTTGGTATTTGTTTAAAAGGAAATTTTATGTTTGTCCAAATGTGCAATAAATTAATTGCCATGTTAAGTGTGACAATTGTGTGAAGCCCTCCCTTCAGTGCTGTCCATAGGAAGGCAACTTTGGTTGCCTGGCGCCCGTAAAAAGAAATTCCTATGAGGTTAGCCCACGACTCAAGAGATCGGAGCCTGCCGAGAGCTGCCAGGTATTAGCTAATGGTAGGCGGTCCCATCGGATCATAGGCCGAGGGATGGCGTGACATGATATCAAAAATTTTGTAATATCCTTCTTCATGTAATTGAGAGTTTACTGTATTTGTTTTTAATATTAAATAACATATTCCCACGCAGAGCAAATAATTATGCTCAACCTTCAGTTGGCACACTCCCATCCTGCCACTTTGAATGCCGCGCTGTGAGATGATAACTCTGCCGATGACAAGACAAACGAGATACAACTCACTAAACCCAAATTTCCAACAAAGGCCACATCGCACATCCTTCACATAATTTTCATCACAGTTTCAGTTCCAGCAGAGAAGATCAGGAATGGGTATTTTTGCTGTGTTCAGAGCCGTTTGTTTTGAATCAGATTGCAGGTGTGAGGCTGCTTACCATTCAGTAATGGCTGCCACGATGGAACAAAGGTTGTACGCATCATCAAGTTTGCATGATTTACAGTCCACTGGGAGGATAGCAAACTCGTATGAGTGACACTTTCCCACCAGCCACCAATCAATCACATCTAGCGGCCAATGCCAACTATCCACTCACACAGAGCAAAAGATTCCGCCTCTCAATGAATGAGACAAAATTCACACCAAGGAGGAGAAGAGGCCCACCTTGGAGAGGAACGCAGTGTGCAGGTCGGCAGGAGAGTGGCACGCCGCCACGCTCTGCAGCATGGCCTCCTCGCCGTGCGGGTGCAGGCGCGGGTGGATGCGGTGGGTGGCTCCCAGGCGCAGAATGGAGGCGCCCCCATCTGCATCCAGCAGGCGGCAGAGCACGCCGTCAACCGAGGAGTGCGTGTGGCCAGTGAGCAGCACACTGCGTCCAGTGGCCACCAGGGCGCGCAAGAGAGCCACAATCACCGTGCTCTTGCCTACAAGCACAAGAGAAGCATTAGCGAACAAGGAGTCAGTCCACGCAAATAGGGAAGAGCCAACTTTGCATTTTCAAATTCCTTGATTTCCACCCCTAATCTTTTTATAATTTCCTTGCTGTAATGTCAATGAGAAAGCATAGAACTAGTGATGTGCAAATAGTATCTGTGAATACTCGATTACCTTGAATACTGGAAGGTATTCGATATTCGAGATCTCAAATAATTATGCTTCAAGTACGATCTCGAATACTTTGGATTTTGCACCAAAATCTGCCGCATGCACGTCATTCGTAGTTGACTAGGAAATAACATAGAGGACTCTAGTTGTTTAGAGCATGCAGCGTCGTTTTAGGCAAGTTGATGAACTACATCAAATTTGCGGATAAGGCCTGTTTCACATGGATGTGGATGGTCAGCTCTATGCATGCGGGCCTAGAGCGGTCGCTGTTGTTTGCATAGGCGTGGATGAACAGACGCATACATTGTTCACATAGGCACCATGTCAGCTGTGTGTAGCTTGCCAAGGTAGAAGAACGTCACTCAGCCAAGTGCAATTCAAGCTATTGCTGTGTACCAGGTAAGAAAAAACAGAAGAAAACTGCCCGTCAAAGGAGGTTTTGGGTGCATCCCATTATTGTGGCACGAAGAACATTAAAACCCGCTTTTATGACCTTATTCACTGAACTACGCACTGATGACTATAATTTTTTCAGTTATTTCCCCAGTGTCAATTAGACTATCCATAGCGAAAAGACACACTGTTATCTCCAAGCTCGCTCTAATTCTACTGGCAAACCTCCTTGGTCCACATCAGCCATCCGCTGTGCCTGTGGCCCCTACACGCGCAAATGGCGCAGAGGGGCCACGTGGATGGCTCCTCCATGCCCTGCTACGGTCCGCACTCATGTTTAAGCTTCCATTTATGTCAGTGGAATCTTATTCAGAGCGTGTGGTGTGGACCGTAGGCATCCAGGTGAAACGGGCATGGAGTGGTGAATAGATTGATATCATTCGACGGGGGGGCTGAAGGCGATCGGGGGAAAACTCTGAAAATCCCCGATTTTCCCCTCAAAAAAATTGAAAATGGTGGAAAATAAAATCGACTTTTGGGGTACCTTACGTCACATATTCAGCTATTGCTCCCGAACTTATAGGGATACTTGTTGTCTCAAGACAATTTTAAGAAGGAATTAAATACCATTAAGTACATTGCCCAACAAAATGGCTTCGACCCAAAACTGATCGATAAACTTATTGAAAGATCTAACAAAAAACAAGCCATAAATCTTATAACTTCCTTTCAAGTTGATACAGAAAATCCTTCATGCTGGTGCAAGCTACCTTTCATACCCCATGTATCATACAAATTGTGTGATATAATTCATAATGTAAAAGTGTCATTTTATAATCCTGTAACAGTGGGTAAAATCCTTTTTAATACGAAGGACAAGTATGACGATCTCCAAAAAAGTGGTGTTAATCAGTTGAAGTGTGATACCTGTGAGATTAAATATATTGGACAAACTGGGAGAAACTTTAACGTAAGAATGAAAGAACATCGACGATGTTTTCTAAATAATGACGAATCCTCTGGAATAGCAAAACATATACGTGACGAAAACCATTGGTGTAATTTTGAACCCAGGATTTTACATTGTATAGACAAGGGGAGAAAAATGGACTTTTTAGAACAGTTTGAGATAGTGAATCGCCCACTAAACTTTGCAATGACCATATGTTCCCCTCCCAGTCACCATTGCTTAAAGTCACACTACCACCCCCCTACGACCATCAACTTGACTCCCTCGTCTTTTAAACCTTTTGAGAACCCCTCCCCCTTTATCTTTTTCCTTGTCGTTTCTCCCATGCAAGCCACCCCAAGGCCACCCCCACTCCTTTCTTCAAAAATCAGCTTTACCCGCCATCAATGTTCCTTCCCCCCTTTTTTGATCCCCCCCATCCACCCACGTTTACCTATTTAAGAGCATGCCACCCATCTAATTGTACCTGATGATAGCACTAGATGTTGAAACCCAGGTCGTGCTATTTAAAATAAAGGGTGGAATAAAACAAAGTTATTTTATTCATTCAATATTATACATAAATAATTCATATTTTAAGAAACATGATGCATTGGAGGGATTAAAATGATTTTATTCGATTAGCGATAACTGTGTAGCTCTCCATGATTAATACGTAATCACATTTTATTTCATGGGTCTACGTCGATTACAAAATATCATTTCATTACCTATCACTAGAGGTCCGTGAAAGTGGTTTTATTTTTTGCTAAAATTCGTTTTAAAACCATGTGATTTCGGTGTTATAGAAAATCTTGGCGGTGTTATTTTAATGCAACAATTTTCCCATGTTTATGAGCGTTTTATTATTTTATGCTACATGTTTCATGTATACTTATACTTTTATTAAGCATTTTACATAACCTTTAACACAATTTTAACTGTACAAAATTTCTGACAAAATTAAATGAAAGAAATGGTTCAACTTATACTCACGGACTGCACGCGGTTCAAAACATCGATTTTTATTTTGCTTGATGCTAATGGTCGTAGTTAATTTTTTTGGATGAACTTTCTAAAACGTTTAATGTAATTCAACGTAAATATCTCGAGGTAACTCGGTGATCTTTTTTTATAATCCTACAAGAACACAAAATTTCGACGAAAAACAGGGTCCGCCATTTTGTATCGTATCCGCCACAAATAATACAACTGAGTTATGAAAGTTGCCAAGAATTAACAATAATAAACCACATAATAATATTGTAAATTTTTGTTTCTATTGAATAACTACAGAAGGTGTGGCATTAGTTTTAACATGCTGAATTTTGATAAAAATTCAATGAGGGCAATTTTTGCAAAATTTGTTCCACTTTGAGACAAAGTAATTTGTTTAAAAAAAATGCCAATGAAAAACGGCATGCGTCAAAATTTGCACTAATGTATTGACAACATTTTTGCAAAGTTTCAATTTCCGCACCCAAAAAAAATCGATTTTGAGGTTTTGTCCAGCTTTTTTCGATTTCAGCCTAAGGTGCGGCGGTACGCCGCCTAAGGCGTGAAATACAGTCAGTGCTACATTGCGGCCGCTTTCTGACGAGACGACTTTTCGCCGCCCGCCGTTCACGCCACGACGCCCTAAAATTCAGGCAGCTTTCAGACGAGACGACTCTCTGCCACGCTGTGGGCCGTGCCGTGAACGGCGGCCCGGTCACAGCCAGTGGCCGTGTTTAAGTCAACGAAATTGTTACATTAGACCCACACTCAAGGTTTTCCTGCAACATGTTATCCAATAACGCTCTCTAATGCGGTCTAATGCGTCGCGGTGAGTCACCGGAATTAATGCTCGGCATTGACGCGTAACGGACGCGTGAGCTTTTATTTCCGCTCTTCCGCGGCCGCGTTAAATTTCTTTCCGCACATTTTTAGTTCACAATATCTAATTCTTCAGGTGAGAAAGCGCTTCATTCTAAATATTTCAGGATTGATGCATGGGAATCAAAGAGAGAGGCTGTGATAAATTGAACGGAAAATTCTGGCGGAGAAATCACTACAGTGCGCGATATTACGCGGATGCGTTATGCGCGAGACTAAACGAGCTAATTGACCTTGGAATCGTAATGAGATAGAGCAAATGAACGTCGGCAGCGTTAAACAATGAATTATGACTCATTAGATGTGATTTTTTCGCTAATCCACCTTAAATCGCAAATAACGCGAAATTTCGTTTTAATTGACCGATTTCGCGTTATTTCGTGTTATTTCGCGTTATTTCGCGATATCGCGTCTCGCGAAATTCACGGACCTCTACCTATCACTTAAAAGAGAACCACAGAAAAAATAAATAGAGTATTGGAGAACGATATTCGGAAAATTATTCGAATTGGAAGGGGTTAATAATTACTCCGTCCAGACACTTATTCAACAACAAGATGACACCACATCAACATAACCCAAAGAAAAGCAACATTAAAACGTCATTATATTACAATAATTTTGGATTATAATTAGCAAGATGCAAAAAACACCATTATAACTACGTATTTCGCAACAGTTTTAAAATATAGTGGCAGGAACACTTTAACATATCAAACCGAGAGTGACAACTGATGTAAACAAATGTTGAATACCAACGAAATACATTCTTCAGGCCAGTTAGGCTAGTATCAATTAGAGTAATGCAAAAATTTGGTACATATCTGAATTGGTTAAAATGAAATATGCAGCCATTTAATCAGTGGGTCATGTGTGGGGATAAGAAAATACCTAATACTGATGCTCAAAAGACATCAAGAAGGGCATTCAACAAGGATTGATTTTCATTGTGGAAATGTCTTTTGGATGCAGTCAAATGTACTAATTCATGATTGGTGGATAAATTGAATTACTGGTACTATGCCTAAAAAACTTAAATACGGTCTCTGTCATGTCTGGGCTCATTACACATTTATATTACCACTGGCAGACCACACGGCGTTGCTCGGGAAGAACCAAGAGAAGGGAAACATGGAACTTGCATTTCACAACCATAGAGGATTTTTATATTTCCCCTTTGATGGTGCCTATGAGAGGTAGGTATGCATACCCAGCCGCATGTCCAATTGCAGAAGTTGTACGATGTGACATAACAAACGGTAGAGACATACCAATGCAAAAGATGTGTAGGACAAAACCAAAAATAGCACTATAGCAAGAGATGCACCGACAAACTAACATTGGTCACAATCTGTGCAGCCTTATGGAAATGCATAACAGACAGACATCATCACGCCTTAACCGCGATTCGATCCTGGATCTCCCCATTTCCAGTCGAGTGCTTCAGCCAGTTAACCATTCAGTCTGTGCACGTGGCCATGTTACGCAGTTGGGTGCATTATCGACTAAATTCAATTTCTTTTATTGCCCTCATTTTTCAACTTTTTGCAAAAATTATTCATAATCAACAAATGTGAACTATGCTAAGTTGTTTTGAGACCTTTTTGTCTCCACGTCACATGTTTATAATTAATAGTAGAAAAAATGCAAAATACTGAAACATGGTGAAATATTACACTGGTCAACAAAAAAAAAAGATTTTTTCTACTCTAGGCAAGTTGTTGAGTGATACTAGAGGTATTTATTGTGCTGATTCCAAATCAGAGCTCAGATTTTTCTCACATTTACTTTTCTTACGACAACTGGATAAAATAAGGTTTCAAAGACATTTCAGCAAATAAAATGTGAATACAAAATATGCAAAAAAAATGAATTCTTACTTAGGATTTTCTCGCATATTTTGCATTCGATAAGTTCCTTATCAATGTCCAGCAGTAATCTGCTAATAACTTTCCTTGGTACAGCTTTTCCATTTGAAAATATCCTGGTAGAAACGCTCACCGTGTTCATCAATAACGGTGCCAACGTTTGATGGAAAGAGGTCCGTGTGTGAGTCAAGAAAGTGAATTTTTAAAGACATATTGCAGCCCATTTTTTGGTAAGACCTGATCGCAATAATATTCAGTCATGATATTTCCTAGAAAACGTTCAACTACATTTTAAATGCCTCTCAAACTCATTTTTCCATTTGACGAAATTGTTGTTGAAATTCCTAATCCTTCAGCACTTCCCTAACCTGTAGCCCAATAAAATTCCTTCTTTGATCTTTATGTCACTAAGGCCATAATTTATTATGTAGAGGTGGTAAAAGAATATTTTTTAGAAAGCTGAAAAAGAAAATTATTATGTAGATCCAGAAACGAGTGCTTTATGATCCGGCAAATATTTTTTTCGAGCAATAATATTTTCTGTCTCTGCTATCTCACTCGCAGATGAAGCAACAATATTTCATGTAGCCAAACTTTAAGCATAGTAAAATTGCAATTACTTTTAAGTCACCACAAATATTCCACCCACATTTTTCGTAGTGATTTTTTCTGAAAGTAACTGAATATTTCAAAAGATTCTTTTATGTCAGTTCCATGAGCTAGCAATATCATGGGGAGTTCATTCAATTATGAAAAATAACAGCCTTTAAACTGACCGTAGAGGAATCAATGAACATATGCCAATCATCTTTGTTGAATTCATAACTATTAGTTTTCATAACAGAGTGGACATCATTGCAAAAAGTAAGGTTGTTTTCTTGATAAAATAATAATTTAAATTCCTCATGGCAAGATTGATACACAGAAATTTTCGCATTTGGATCCAGAAATTTCCAACCCTTCAATCATGATCCTAAGATTTCACCTTGCTTTATGGACAAATTAAAATTGCACACTTAAATCATTCAAAACTTCTTGCAATATAAACTGAGGTCCATCAAATGTATTCTGCCTGATAGTTTACTACTTCCAGTTCTCAAATACATACTTCATTCCAACATTCTTGATTACCATATATTCGATGTAAGAGAGACACACCCCGTAACACTTTGAGAATCAGAGCTTAAGAAAATAAATTTTACGGGCAATTTTTTTATCCCATTGCATGGTGTTGCAGACAAATACCTGGAGAATGCGACCAAACACACCGCATTTTGAAGGCAGAACACGACAGGTACATAGCGTGAATCTTCCCAAGTGATTGAACTACAATTGCAGAAAATCTCAGCACCATTAGATAATAACCACGACATAGATTACACAAAAACCACCCTCGGCCCTCCATCAGCCCATGCTTCCAAGGTTTTTTTCCTTTCCGTGACCACAAAGACAATAATTCATCATCTTTGAAGGAAAATCTCAAGTTACAATGGAAACGTTTCATCCTTACCCCGCCTCACCGACTGACCTTTTTTGATCTCCTAGCTTCATTTCACCCAGTTTCTGGAGGCCAAACGCTAGGTGAGTCACTTTGTGTTCAAAGTTTGGGCTTTACTCTCCGGCTGTGGCGCCATGCGCACGATTTGGACTGCTCGTCGCATAATATGCTCGGCAGTCCATACCACCATGTCCGGTATAGTCCACAAATTTCCACAGGGAAGAATGACACCTCGGTAGCTTAACTGGCTAAAGCACTCAGCCGGAAATCGAGGGATCCGGGTTCGAATCCCGGTCAAGGCGAATGATTTTTTCTGTGGATTTTTCGCACAGAAATGACTTAGCTTTACTTGTCCTCTTTCTATAAATACATATAGGATAAATCACGGGAGAAAGATGCCGTTTTCATGTAATTGTCTTCGGGAAATCTATGAAACATTGTGATTTTTATTCACATGGTATTGTTTTTCAATGTAGCGCCCATTTTCTTTATATTAAAGGTTAAAAGAGTTCAGGAAGGCGATCCTACAAGAACTACCGATAGTAATTGTAATTATGACGACTTTTCCACAGAATGCAATTACCCCGACTGTTATTTTTTACTTTCCTCATTAGCACGTTTTCCTGGTTAGTACGTTCATTTTTTGTGGTCCCTTCAGAAACGTACTAAACAAGTTCCACTGTATAGGTACAGGAAATGCTAACTTTTAAATGTACTCTAAGCCATTGGAGGTGGAAGGATTGTGACAAAAGGTGGTTGTGTAAAGGCAAAGAGCTAGTTTTAAGTTCAGAATTAGCAAAGTACATCATTACATAGAAAACCTCTTCAAAATGACCACGTAAGAGTTACCAGTAAACCCAGAATACAGTAGACTCTCGTTAATACGAACAATGTTGTTACGAAGTTCTCGTTATTACGAAGCAAACCGTTGGTCCCGTCGAAAAGGACTATCCAAGCTATAGTAAAAGAAACGTTACTACGAAATTTTCGTTTTTACGAAATTACAAACCTATGTCCCGGTCCCGACGGTTACAATATGAACTTTATTACGAAGTTGCACGCACAAGTCACGGTATTTAGGTGGATATTCACTACGCTTAAGTTTCAATAAATGCGCCACGTTTAAGTTATTCTCGTTTACTGTGCCTATGAGCGTCAATTATGGTTTTTTATTCAGTTTACACGCAACATCATATAACTAGCTTCATTCGTGTGTAGTCAGGATGCCCTACTCATAACCGTTCGTAAATAGGATGTACAGTCAGTCCTCTTCCTATGCACATTCGATTTACGAATTTTCAGAGATACGAGCATTCAAAATTTTCAAATTTCAAATTTGGCGCCTTTCGATTTGGCCGATACTACGCGGTGTGGCGCTGGAAAACTCTCACTGTGACCATGATCTGAATAAGGTATCAATGAAAATGGTGTGAATTTAGGAACTGTTCAACGTTTCACCCGTTCTTCGTCTCCGCGGGGACCTATTTTTTCGGCTCCGAATGCATCGCAGATCAGTTCGCCACAAGCGTGAGTAAGCGCATACGTGTAATGCAGTGTTGCATCCCGCAGGATAACCTTACTCAATATTACATAAAATTACATTATAAATTACATACAGTCCGGCTGGCGAGGGTTGTCCGATTACGGCACAATAGGATGGGCGGATAATCCTGCGCCAGCACGGTTTAAAGCCAACCGCTGTCCCCCAAACGCATAAACAAACACCGAAATAAGCCTGATCCACCAAAATAAGCCCATTCTTCGAATCACAGAACAAGTGATTATTCCTCTAGGTCCTTGACGCTCGTCGTCCCTTCCGGATCTTTTCTTCACGGAACACTTTGTAAGCGTTTCCCTTTCTTACCTGGCAGCCTTGCCCCCTCCCCGGACCTAGACCATTTTGTCTCTAATTGGACAACTCTCGGTGGCCGGACTAATTTTATCAACCTAGGAACAAGGTCTTGGGACGCATCGAGTTCGAATATCGGAGTTCATGTATTCGGGAAGATATCAACCCTCGGTTGCGTCATGGTGCAGTCTTCTGTTGAAAAACTGAAACGCATTTTCCTGTTTATATATATTTCGGCGTAGTTTAATCGCGTTTATAATACACTATTCCTTTCGACGATTCCTAAAAGAAACATTCTTACGAACTTCGTTATTACGAACCTCCAATTTTTCGGTCCCGTGAACTTCGTAATAACGAGAGTCTACTGTAGTACTTTTCTTTCACAAAAACCCATTACGTATAGAGATGCACTTTGCCTGCTTTGGGCACAAGCGCAGACTTCGTTGCATTCAGTTTTCATACTTAGAGAGGTTTTGTTAAATGCATTGTCCATTGGAAGGGATTGGTGCTTTGGCTTCGTGATAGGGAGGTTTCCTTAACATTTTTTAGCATAGGGATCATTGCCGAAAGGTATTACTTCCAGTCAAGGAGAGTCTCTTAGTGGAAAAAACATTGAGTCACCAAAACAGAGGAAAACACACACCCATCCATTGGAACATATGTAGATATCAATAGAAAACTTTCACATTATCATATTTTTTCCTCAAAATATCATCAATTATGTTTAAAATATGCATAATTTTGCAAAAACATAACATTAGTAGCTGTTAACTGTACAACTTCATGAAAAAAGGTTAACTGTGAAATTTCACGAATGTTAAAATGGCAAATTTTAACTTGTTACGGCTTTAAACATCAAGGTATGAAACTTAATCTTAAATGCTCTTGTAAAAAGACACACCTGTGCCTGGCAGCCCCTTGATGAGCAGAAAGTCTTGTGCAGCCAGCGCCCTCAGCACAGCCCGTGCTTGGCTCTCGTTCAACTCCTCAAGGACAGGCATGCACTTGGACACCACCTGGCCACTCAGCTTCGACCGGAAGGTTGGTGCCTTGCTGCAAAAGGTGGTCATCCACATCATCACTCACCTGAGGCATCGCAACACACATTATCCACACACAAGCATGCCAACTTTGCATGACATGTTTTCTTATGCTTGAGAATGGCAATGTCTCACTCAAACAAAGATTATAAATTCCACACCACAGAGATCCAGAAACAACCCAAAATCATTGCATTGATGTAAACCATGAGTAGTGAGCAGTGTGCTTGAGCCCACATCCACAGAAGAGGAAGCGCAGACAAGAGGCAAGTGGGAGAAGGCAGCCAGTTGTTAGAGATTACATCATGGGGAGAGAAAAATTGAAAGAGAAGTGTCGACAACGCTCGTAGAGAGTATCCTTCGAGCAAAAGCCAAAATCCCCTCTCTCTCTCTCAGCACGAGTTTAGAATAGGAAAACCTTGATTTTATGCAGTTGGAGGGACCAAAATATGGGCACTGCACAATCAAAGTGTGCATAATCAAGAGTTGGTATGGAGGAGTTAAATTTTTGGGATAACACACTTGCACTGTGTAATTACCAAACTTAGTTATATACTTTATTTACCGTCTGATTTATGGGAATTAGTAAAAAAAAATTTTTTTTATGAAATCACTGATCTATGGTAAAAAAAATCTTAGATTTTACATTGCTGAAATGTGCATGATCAACATCATTAAAATAAAATAATTTGCCATTGTATTTTATCATACCTATGTTGTATTTAAAATGCTGGAGAAGATAGCCATGATGCATACTTTTAGAGTTTTGTATCATTTCCCCATGTCCAAAGGCTCTATCTTGCTCATAGAGTTCCTTTCTAAAAATAATGACTTTAAATTATGTACCTCAAGGCCATCCAATTTATGCACAGGACCATAGTCAACAATTAGCTGGACATTTCTATTTTATCCAGCACATTTCCGCATGAGATACAGAACTTGTAACCTAAAAAGTTCCACAGACATCCATTCATGCTAATTTGCACAATATTTTGGAGGCAGTGAAAATTTTTCATTATTCTTCCGTAGAGGTGGTCGGGTCGGATATCTCGGATCCAAATATACGCGGATATTGCCCTATGCCGGATTCTATAGATCCAAATTCCTTGAAGGCATTGGATTTGGATCCGAAATTTTAAACTTAGAGTCCCATAACAGGGTGTGGAAAGGGTTCCGATCCTCTCTTCGCATGTGATGTCGCACAACAACGCTTGTCCTCCTCAATAACTATTTTCTTTAAAAGCTCTCCTATGAGTATTGCAACAGAATTTCAGCCGTGGAAAAATTTAAGGGACAATACGACAGGCTCATAGCGTGAATCTTCCCAAGAGATTGAACAACAATCAGGGGAATATCAGTGCTGTAGGATAACAACCATGTCATAAGTAACCACGATGTAGATTTCACAAAACCTCCATCAGCCAACGCCTCTGACAATTTTTTCCCTTACCAAACGCATAGTCCATAAATCATTTATCTTCAAAGGATGATATCAAATTACACGTAAAACATTAAGGGGGAAACGTAAGAGAGGAAAATTAGAATACAGTCGATTAGTTTTTCTGCAGTTTGAAACCTATTTTCACTGCCAAAAACAAGCATAATTGTTAAGGAGGTATGCAGCAGAATTTCTGCCGTGGAAAATTTTAAGGAGACTTGGTACTACACCTGAAAATGCAGTATGCTACCGTTAACATCACTAGGGGGCCATTTTTGCATGTAACAAGGAACCCTTTCCATTGGAAAGCATAGGAAAGATGTAGCTTTGGTTAATATGTTTTTTACAGTTACATATGAGAAACCTGTTGGGAGGAAAAAAATTGCTACCTTCCCAAAAATTTGGACTTTTTCTCTTGATAATTACTCCGCTTCAAATAGAGACACAGAACTATTCAAAACTTTGACTCAAAGATGTTTCTTTCACACTTTCAAATGTATATATACCTGTAGTGCATGCCTGTAACAATATTCGCGTGATCTTCTTAAGAGCGATGGATGTTTTGGCCTTTCTACGGCTCGACTTCTTTCACAGTGACAGCAGGGAACTGGCGCTGCTGTCCTCCAGAGAAGGATCCCCCCACCTCCACTTCCCCTCCCTCTGTCGGTCTCACTCCTTCCCCCTCTACCTTTCTCTTGCCTTCCTTCCCCACAAACTGCTCAACTGCTTCGTTTGGGCTTCAGAGCGTTAGCCGGAGAGGAAAAATATGTATAATGCTTCGTGAGCAGGGCATGTTCAAGCGTGCCACGAGAGCGTGAGACTAGGCCTGGACGCTACGTAAAAAAGTACCGGTATTTTTGTGATATTAAAAAGCAATAATAGCACCCCCTCGGTAGTAACAGCGAACATATACCAGTATAGCAGTACTTTCATAATATTCATTAATAAGATGAAAATAAACGTTTGTCAAACCTAATTACGTATTTGGAATTTCAACAAATAGGGTAGTTTCCTTCATGAAAGAAAACGAAAGGCATTGATTGCGACCCACCATTACTGTATTCATAATATACAAATTATTTGGTTTAAGAAATACCGGTTTAGGCGAATGGCAAGGGTCAATTTTAACCTCATTTGAAAAAGGCCAGATTGGTGCCCATGCGATGCCACTCCACGTGACGTCACAGGGACCTAGTTTCTATAGGAGTAGATAGGAGTTTTACATCGTCTGAGGTTACCAATGCATGCATGAGGCACAGAGCTCAGGGAAACATGCCTTACTAATCACCTATTAAAACTGGCTAAGGTCGGAAAGTTTCCTTCGTTTGATAGGGTATTAATAATCCTTATTTAAGCCAAGCGCTACCAGCTATCAGGGTACTATGCTACCTGCTAGCATCCTGCATTGTATCAGCACTCAGAGCCTCGCCCGAAGGTCACCTCACTTGTGGCAGGGGGAAGCAGAACGACGTCATGCGGAGTTTTTCCCGGCATTCATACTTACCCGTCGTGTTTTCACGCGCTTGAAAATTTTCACTTTTCATTTTATCTCGAAAAACAGATATCATCATATAAAAATTTTAAAGCGTGAAATACATACTCCAGGAGTAATAATCTTTCGATGTAGGCAATAAAAAAATAATAGGAAACCACCCTATTAGAATATCAGACAGGAAGGTTACACTGAAAAAGTCATTCACAGGCTTATGCAAAAACCCATCGGAATACTGCATCAGATGCTTGATTATCTAACAGTGGAACAGTGGTAGCGACATAGTTGTCAAAGGCAAACTCATACAAATGATTTCAGTGCATACATTTTAATTTTTTTTTGTTTTTCTAGGGAATGAAATTCTCTCAGAAACTGCATCAGTTGGGTGCATTTCATTACATTTCAGCATTTGGCATTTTTTTCAGACATGAGTGAGAGACTAGCATCAGATTGTCTCCTCATTCAAACAACTGGACTGCGTTCATCCAACACCAAGTTTGCCTATACAAAAAGCACTTACCCGGTACCCGAGAAAGCCCTTGTCATTTTAATTTTTGTTGCATATATGTGTGTAAAAATGTGTTTACACCTGTCTGATGTAAAGACATGGTAGGGCTTCATATTTATAGAACCAGAAATAGTTATACCTAATATATTGCAATCAAATAAAATTCCATGTGTAGGTAACAGTTCTGTTTAGCTTAGAAAAATACAGTAGAATCATGATTTAACGTTTTTCAGGGGGGACAAAATTTAAAAAACTAAATGCAGAAAAACACTAAATGAGGATATGTCATTTTTTTCAGGTTTTAGGGTCTGTAATGATTGGAATGGCTTTTTATGAATAAAAAGTATTATTTTAAGTAACTAAAAGGTGCTGCATGCAGTAAAAAATTCATTGATTAAGTGCCTGACCATGAAACATGATTAACATATCGAATTTGATCAGTCACTCGTAGTATTATCATCAAGATTGAGATATTTTTAAGGTTTCATGGCAAAATTCACGGCTTATTCACGATTATAAGGTTTTCACAGTTGAGTGGGAACCCTGGTTGTCACTAAAATGATGAGTAAAAGTTTAAGGGAATGTCTCAGGGGTCAATGGAACTGCATGGCATGTACTGCTTCTCCATCCATTTACAATAACCCGTGATATTCATCTCATTATGAATGCCACATACACCTTTGGGCACTTAAATACAAGACATATTTATTATATTATGGTAATGTCTAAAATATCCAACTACACCAATACGATCGACAGTTGTACGAGTATATTTGTTACCCACAATGATGAATTGCACTGGTGATGTGAAGGATTATTCAACAATAACTACCATCACAAGAAATGAGTGTGCAAACTTTTCTTTATTAGCATCAAGAGGAGTATAACGATCACTTTCAATTCAATAAACAAAATGAACACACTTTACAAACACAATTGTCCAGGAAAAGTACTCACGAAGAAAATCGAGAGCAACACGACACGTACTGTTACTTCACAAATCTAATAAACATTTGTATGATCTTAGGTTTTCCCGGCGTATCAGTTGCAGAAAAGTTTCTCAGGCTTTCCACCGGTTGATGTCGTCCATGTCTCCCACTGACGTTTCGATCTGCGACTTGCTGATCATCCTCAGGGGATCCTGATTCGGAAGATCCTCTGAGGATGATCCGCGACTTGCTGATCGAAACGTCAGCGGGAGACATGGACGACATCAACCGGTGGAAAACCCGAAAAACTTTTCTGCAACTAATAAACATTTAGCTACGTCGCTACATAAGTCATCAATCTAGCCCAAAATAAATACGGCAACACTGCCTCCCACCAATTTACAGCAATTTGGAGTGGTGCGGTTTCTGGATGGGGCCTTAAGACAATATTTTATTCTCTTAAAATCCTCCCTCTTCCCTGTCATTATTTATTTTCATTACTGACTTATTTAAGAACAAATATAAATAAATACTCATATAACTGGAATTACCATTCACACTCAACCAGATGTAGAAACCAAATATGTTCAACCATAAGAACTCAAAAGATGAAACTGGGACCACAGGAAATGGGTATTCGCTTGTACGTATAATAAATTACCAATGGACATTGTAAATTGTATAAGTATGTATTCACTCAAAGTTAAGATAAAAAAGTATTGCATAAGAAATGTACTACTGTGTCGAAGAATTTGAATAAGTACATTAACCTGTAAGACAAAAATTTAACTTGGATATTCTAACCTGTTGTGGTATGTATATAACACTGAATTGTTGCTTGTATGATTAATAAGTAGAGGTCCGTGAAAGTGGTTTTATTTTTTGCTAAAATTCGTTTTAAAACCATGTGATTTCGGTGTTATAGGAAATCTTGGCGGTGTTATTATAATGCTACAATATTCCCACGTTTATACGCATTTTATTTTTTTATGGTACCCATTTCATGAATACTTTACTTTTATTAAGCATTTTACATAACATTTAACACAATTTCGATTGTACAAAATTTATTGTAAAACTAAATGAAAGAAATGGTTCAAGGTATATGAATGGTTCAAATATGTACTTAGTCTTGGTGAATACGATCGGCAAACTGCAAATTCCCACCACCTCATATGTGTATACTTCGAGAGCCATTCCAGAATTTTTGGATTGTCAAGTTTCTCTACACTAAATAAAGCCTTTAAAAACGCTTCTGTAGTAGCAACAACAAGCTCCTCCTTTGCTTTCTTTGACTGAGTGACTGTGTTTTCAAATGATAGCTGTCGTTTTGTGGGTCCCCTTTCTTTCGCATGTTTATGTGTATCGCTACTGATGTGCTTTAACAAAGTGTCACATCTTTCGAATTAAAATCTTTTATCACAAACTTTGCACAGTATTACTCTTTCACATAAAATACTTCTCAGGTGAATTCACTTGCCCTGGTATGAACATTATCACTAGCTTTTGGCATTTTAAAATTCCTATCCTTTGTTCGATATTTAAAGCTGGAATTACGATAAAAAACAGTCCAACAGCAAAACACAACCTGTCACAATGGTGTGCTGGGTAGCTACAGTATAACCATAGTACTGTACAACTTACAAATTGGCCGAAATGTTTCATGTAATGGGTTCCCATTCAATACCCCTCACCCAGGTGTTGAGGGAAAGTAGGAAAGCAGCTAGATACAACAAAATTGCTTAATTTTTATTACAGCTGTTGCCAATCGGTTAGGAAAGTCAGTGAAAGAAGCTTATCTTACTTAGCCACACTTAACAAAACATAATCGGATTCAAAGAAACTTGAAAAATTACTTCCCATTTATCGATCCTGAAACATCTGGAATGAGACGCTTTCTCACCCAAAGAATTAGATATTAGATTTGGCCAATGTCGAAATGATTTTTTTGCATTATAGCTCAGAGGAGAGCCGAATATCTGACGATCCGTCCGCTAATAAGGAGAATCCCCTCTCCTCCTATCCTTTCTGTTCCTTCCCTTCCCCCACTGCTAGTGCTTCCAAATAACCATATGTGTCTACGGATGTCTTCAAACGAATCGAATCGCGCAGTTGACCGCACGGCGCCGTTGACGGCCGCCGTGATCACCACGGCGCCCATTTCAATCCGGCCGGGCGGTGCGCCGTCTACGGCGTGAAATACAGGCAGTGCTACATTGAGGCCGCTTTCTGACGGAACGACTTTTCGCCGGTCGCCGTTCACGTCGTGACGCCGTGAAATTCAGGCCGCTTTCAGACGATACGACTCTCTGCTACGCTGTGGGTCGTGCAGTGAACGGCGGCCCGGTCCCAGCCAGCGGCCGTGTTTAAGTCAACGAAATTGCTACATTAGACCCACACTCAAGGTTTTCCTGCAACGAGTTATCCAATAACGCTGTCTAATGCATCGCGGTGAGTCACTGGAATTACTACTCGGCATTGATGCATGCCGGGCACGTGAGCTCGTATTTCCGCTCTTCCGCGGCCGCGTTAAATTTCTTTCCGCACATTTTTAATCCGTAATATCTAATTCTTCAGGTGAGAAAGAGCCTCATTCTAAATATTTAAGGATTGATACGTGGGATTCGAAGAGAGAGGCTGTGATAAATTTAACGGCAAATTCTGGCGGAGAAATCACTACGGTGCGCGATAATACGCGGATGCGTTATGCGCGAGACTAAACGAGCCAATTGACCTTGAAATCTTAATGAGACAGTGCAAATGAACTTCGGCAGCGTTAAACAATGAAGGCTTAGGTTTTAATAGATTATGACTCATTAGTTGTGATTTTTTCGCTAATCCACCTAAAATCGCAAAATAACGCGAAATTTCGTTTTTATTCACCGATTTCGCGTTATTTCGTTTTATTTCGCGTTATTTCGCGATATTGCGTCTCGCGAAATTCACGGACCTCTATTAATAAGTCTAATTATTGACTGTATGTAACTAGTGTCTTCAATCTACAGGTCATTGGACAAATAAATATATATTATTATTATTATTATTATTATTAACTCACCCGTCAACCAATAGCTGCCTCAGTCGAAGAGCAGGCTGCGCATCCACAAGCAGCATTGCAAGCGACGTCAGTCCAAGTGATGATGAGCCCGATGAAGATGCCCACTTGTCCACATGGTACAATGCAGTCTGGCCAAAGCGCTTGCGCAAGTCCCTGAAAAGCAACAGGGCACACACATCAGATACTGAGCTACAAAACAACACGGAAACCTCACTCAACCACTTCCAACACAACAGTTGAGAAGCTCACGTCACACAAGATGCGCCATCCGTTCTCCAATGGTGTGCGCACAAACAGTGGTACATCACCTATGAGGAGCGGGGGTGAAGAGGGCGCAATTCCCCATTGGCTCTGAACTTACACTATGTTAAACCAAAATTTTTGGAGGTTACCACTAGGTGCAAAACTTTTTAGTTATTTTCCAGAAAATTTGCCCACTATAACGAATTGAAATACAAATAAGTCAAGTTCAACTTAGGACCTCTTCTACACGCTTTTGGTAGATGACAATAGGAAGCAATGCATAGCTGCGAAACCAGACATACAGTAAAACTTTGATTTTACGCAGTTGGAGGGACCGAAATATGGGCACTGTGTAAAATCAAAGTGTGTAAAATCAAGAGTTGGTATTGAGGAGGAGTATAGTTTTCAGGATAACACTAGCTCATTATTGCTCGGAAAATGAAGCCTAATAATCTTATTTACTCAAAAGCAACACCACAGATGACGTGTTACCCTAAGAGAAATATCTTTGCATTCCTGAACAGTGTTTCCCATGGTTGAACAAAATGGTTGAAATGCCAGCATTTCTGGCACTAAGATTACTTCTGTTACCCAGGAGAAATTTCGGAATGGTGATACTAAATGGTCACAGAGAAGCTAATTTTCGAAAATATTCTCATTAAAAGCAGTTTTCAGGATATCCGTTTAACCACCAGCAGACAAACAAAGATTGGAGATTGAAGAAATGAGATACCTGAGGATAGTCATCCAAATTAACCCCATTAACAGGGAGCAAAATTTTGCTAATACATCACAAAGGCTTTACACCCTGTGGGCCTGGGTTCAAGTCCTGGCAGTAGCAAAGACTTATCAGAGATGGCCTTATCCCTACTTGAGTCTAATGTGGAGGGCACTTCCAGTGCACCACTATGTCCATCAGATGGGAAGTTAAGTCCTGGTCCCTTTTGAGCTTATCATTACAACCTGGCTAATGCCAACATAGGGTTCCTATCCCCCCAGCCCTTACTTCACGGCGCTAATGACCCCAGTAGTTGGTTACCTCCAAATAGCATACCATAGATAATACGGAGCACACAGGACCCGGGATATTCGGAAATTCAGATTTTTCCGGTGCTAAGATCACTTTTTTTGAAGTGAGCTATTTAAATGACCGCGCAACTGCCGTCATGCCGCCCGTGATGAATAAAAAATGACTAATAGTCCTGAAAATTTTTCCTTCTCTATAATTAATACGCATTAAAAAAGCATTTCCCCATGAAATTTTAGCATTAGTAGATTGACTCTTCCGGGAATAGCTTCTCTGTCGGCATTCTTCCGCAAATTCAGCGCCGGGACCTTCGACTCACAAGCCGTGTGACTCAGCTTCACGTAATATTTTGCTTCCCCATATCTGATAACAACACTGGACACTTTTTGTATTTCGATTGAATGGTACTAAGCCATTCCTGAGTTTAAAGGGACTGCCTTATCACTCACGTCTTGAATTTGACTTCAATGATTACATGACGATTGACGACGCGAGTTATTCTCCGAGGGCATTAACTCCCGTTCCGTTAAAACGCTTGCCACCTAGCGGAGTTAAGCTAATAGCTATTCAAGTTCCAACCATGTTAAACTTAAACCGTCTGACAATGAGATACAAGTTGAGTCGGTTCTGATAAGCGTGCAGCGCAAGCAATTTTCCCTCGCCTCCATTTGTCCCGCAGATGTGGGGTTAGCCCGGGAATGAGACAATGCATGCTGCTTTTACCATCGTGTTGAATCACCATCGACTTACGTCAATACTAGAAGTACGACTATCTTTGTTAGATCACCTTGGAAGCCAAAATTTTGGCACGGGAGTATTTTTAACGACTCATTTCGCCGTTATATTTCGCTGGGGCGACGGAAAACATAGCGTTGGCAAAATTCTAGAAAGCCTTGCGTTGGGGATACATATTCCGTAGCTCATAATTCTGGATATAAACAGCGTCGATCAATTAGTCGAATAATAAACGAAAGGTGATAATGTTAATATCTCCAGCGATCATGTCTTAATTAAAAGTAGTTACGCATACACGGCGATTGCCGTGTGTTTTAGGTTTCGATTTCCTTCTACGGCGAATTTGAACTAAGAGCGACATTCGCGTTCGTAATGGAGCCTGAAATATTACTGAGAGGGCTCACGGGGAAGCAATAATTAGATTCGCGATGTATTTAGTTTCACGTTCAACAGCGCGATGTCATTTCAACCGTTCCTGTATTCATTTTTGCAACTCATTGAGACGAAATAATAACCTAACTGCATATTGCTCTAGTCGGATTTTCAAAACAAGCCGAAAGACAACTGCGTAAAATCAAGATTAGCGACCTCTTAGGGGCTGGGGTTATGCTGCGCAAAATCGAAAAACTGCGTAAAATCAAGAAAAGATGTAAAATCGAAGTTTCACCATTGCAATTCCCTATGCTTTCCAGCCGGACTTGAGTGCCGCTGCGTAAAAACGAGACTTGATGTAAAATCGAAGTGCGTAAAATCGAAGTTTTACTGTATAAACACAAATTTGCACGATAGTGCAGCAGCAAACCCTGTATTTATTTGGCTGTACATGTGGACATTATAAAAACTCTCAACACAGACAGATCGGTATAACAAAAAGAACCAAGGATAACATTACATTTAACTTAATTCAAATCAAGATAAAAAGTTTACTCTCCGCTCTGCACAATTGTTGAAAAATCAATAGTGTGCATGTTTGGGCCGGAACAGCCTTATGGTTTTCTTTTCTTTTCATTTGAATTTCCCTCCTTTCTTCTTTTTCCCGCCTGCCTTGGTTTTTTTTGTTTTGTGCCGTACTTTTTCGCCTAAAGAGGGCTTGAGAAGCCCAGGAAGAATAGTGCAGCCCTGGCACCAGTATTCATTCCTTCGCTTGAGTCCAGGCGAAGAGGACAGCATTCGTTCACCTGATGTCAAGGCGAAGACGCGTTTTTATCTCGCCGAAGCTCGGGCGAGGATCAAGTGGTGGAAGGACGCATGGGGTGCAGAGTTAGGGTGGAAGCCAAGGTAAGGCGGGATTCCCTTACTTATTTTCTTCCACCCCCGTCATTTCTTCCTTTCACTTTAGTTAATTCTTTGGTTTCCAGTCCCTCATTTCTCTTTTCTTGTTATTTTTCGTCGTAAATGTAAGGCTAATTTCCGGCCCTGCATGAATTGCATTTCGGGCGGGACACAACGGCCCCGTGACGCGACAGTGCAAGAGATTGGTTTGTTTAAGAACTGTGCATAAATAGATAATAGGATACTTTATGTCTGCAAATAAGTACAACCAGCGATGCTTTTAAATTTTATAACTTGATTTACAAATTTTCACTGATGAAGTGTCCTCGATTTGCAAAACTTCCAAAGGAAGAACATTATGTAATGAAAACTACATTCAAACAGCATGAGCCACCACCAGTACACAAATAATTACATACGTACATATGCAGTAGACAATGTGGAGTGCTGCTTTGGCTTATAACAAGCCTTCTTACCATACATTATTTAAATGGTTGCACACTGCCATATAAGTCTTAAATTTGAAATAATCATGGCAACAACTGCAAAGGTATTGATACCATCAATGTAATCAATGATACTGAAGCAGCAAACGCACCAAACAAATTACAGTGTATGCGTGTGTAAGAGGCGCACCTCTATTTTGAACACCGGAGCTAAAGAAAAAAAACTTTTCGGCATTTTTTTTATACTATCACGTGGTATCACTATGGTGTTGCAGACTTATGCCTGGCCTTTCGACAGTCATCAAAATTTCCACTTTCAATACTTATTATTCACGCAGCGTTTTCAGCTAAATTAACTCGATATGTATGGCACTCGGAGATGAGTAGGAGTTCACTTGTAGTCTTTACCTTATGACGCTTACTAGGAACAGTCAGATCGGACACCTCAGATCCAAATATCCACGAATACTACCCTTCACCTTAATGCACCTCAGATCCAAATTCGTCAAAGAAATTGAATCTCAACCCAAAATTTTCAATCAATTTTCAAAATTTCAATTTTCAATGCTTTCTTAGTAAATGCAACGTCCCATAAGAGGGAGTAGAAAGAGTTCTGATCCTCCCTTCGTATACGCCATTGCACAATGATGCTTGCCCTACACAAGAACAATTTTTTTAAAGGCTCTTGTAGGAGTACGTATTGCAATAGAATTTCAGCCGTGGAAAATTTTAAAGCAAAACACGACAGGCACATAGAGTGAATCTTCCCAAGAGATTGGACAACAATCGGGGGAATCTCAGCACGGTAAGAAAATAACCACGGCTTAGATTTCACAAAATCACCCCTGGCCCTCCATCAGCCCACGCATGAGCACATTCAAACAAGACAAGAGGGACTGGAAACTTCAGGCAACTTAAACTGCATACATATCACATTGCTGCCCCTTCGCTTTGAAGGCAACGACGTCACATGCAAGATCAGACGAGTTCTTCCCTTTCTCCTTCGCCCGTAGCCTCGTTTCGTGAAAGACGGAGAGAGCTCGCTCCTTCCCCTCCACCTCTCCTTCAGCACTCTTCACTTGCAAGCATTTCAGATTTCTTCTATTTGCCTTTTAGTCCAACAATGTACACACTCGTTTGAACTTTTTAAACTGCAGTTTTGACACCAATATGATTTTCAATTGCAATAACCCTTGTAATAGTGTCTGAAGATGATTTTTGAAAAATCAGGCCCTTAGAGTAACGGAAATTACTCGGCTAGACAGATGTTGACTATTGACCAGGTATTGTCCTTCAAAAGTATGCATTTCTCTACGTTTGATAAGCGATTACTATATGCAGTATAAATGCTGCGGTATATTAAGCGTGCCCTCCAGAGCGAAATACCCCGTGCGATCTTTTCCATGCTCACATCGGAGGTACAGACGTGACAGTGTGATGCTTACGAGTAAGAAACGCAAACAGGAGCATTTTAAAAATAAGTCACAAAGGGAGAAACTCCCCTGCCTCCCACTTGTTTTTGACCTTGGTTTTTAGATGACTGACTCACGCAGAAAACCAAGGCCACTCAGTCCCTCTAGGGCTTGCGACCGGGGGTAGGGAGGGGGGGGGGCGGGCGATAAGAATTTTGTGTAAGAGGCACACCCCCATTTTTGGCTGCAATCTCTGGGAAAAAAAGTGCGCCTCTTACACGCGTACTTCTGTATTTAATTGACAATACTTTCTAATGTTTGATTCACAAGAGTGATTAGCTCAAAAACCATCATACCATATGTCATTGTGGAGAATTTTGAACCCTTTATGAATTGAATACACACGTAATTATTAATTTTGGTCCAATTGTTGCGTAAATGTGCTGCAGGGATGCACACAGCTCCGACCACGACTGGAGCGCAAATGTAAGGGCACTCACCAACTGGATGTTGCGCAAAGAAACACAGTGGACTGGAAAGTGGTGCACCTGCATGGAGTCATCCGCAAGTGCACTTTAATCTCAATACATACTTCCAAAGAGGCAAAAATCACATGCTATGACCAGGAATCAAACCACAGACCTCCTCCTTTCAGTTGCTTAGACCAATGAGCCACGTCAGACACATGAGATAATGTTAACAAGTACTTCTGTAGTGTGTGCAGGCAGGAAGTTCATGCAGCCAGTTGGCCCAAATGTGTGTGCGACTAGCCAACAGATGGAAAGAGATGGGGCTTCATTTCCCACCACCATGGAAGAAATGTGCACACAATAGAGGATGAAAGATACGCACACACAGACAGTAGGATAGAAACAGTACTCGCATTTCAGGGAATTCCCATCATAAATATCAAATTGCGCATTAACAGAGGAAGGAAAAAGGCACACGAGCAAGAGCATGTGGTCCCACGAATCCAACTGAGACAAGAAGAATCGGTGGCTGCTCACCTGTCCATGCCGACACACAGCAAGTGCGCATCTGCCGAGAGCACACAGCCAGAAGCAATGGCCACGCGCACCCCTGAGCAGCTCACCACCACCCTCTCCCCAATGGTGAATACGGCGCTAGGGGTGCCACCTCCCCCACGCGCAAATGCGTGCACAAACACGCACTCCAGCCCCATCTCCTCCTCCCACACCCTGTCCACGCGCAAGCCGCTCACGCACCGTCCAGCCGCTTCCCTGCAAGCAAAACACCACAGTGTGGCAGTGCCACGCACTCATGAGTCAAACCAGCGTCACTGAAGCCAATCTCATGCAATGCCGACATCACCAGCCAAGAGACAGCAATATTGCACGTCAACCAAGGATGCGACACGACACTTGACAAAACGTTTAGTTCTGTGGCTGTGGGCCTGTTTGGGTTACGCCCAGGGGGCCCAAAAATGTCCTTAAAGGTGAAGTGCAGCACAGCCACATGCACAACAATGTCCACTTGGTTTGAAATCTAGGATTAAAGTGGCGGCACTTCACTCATATGGATGAACCCAATAAGCACTGGGAATATGTGTAATAACAAATGAACTCTTATGAATGTCCAATTTCGGCAGGGCAACAAGAGGGACGAATCGAAATTGTCACAGTGGCTGAAACACTTGCATCCTTCCTTGTCGTACAACAAGATGACCACAATTTCATCTGTGTCATTTCCCTGTGTTATGTGTACCTGGAAGTAATCTCCATATTATTATAATACATTAAGGGTCTCTTGGAGGAATAACTGTTACTTACAGTGCAACCTCGATATAACGACACCCCACGGTGCACTAATAAACACTCGCTATAGCGAATTGTCGCTTTACCGGAGGTGGAGCAAATAATAGTCAATATACCTGTTGCGAACAGATATACAGGAACAGGAGTGGTGCGGCGACAGATAAACATCTATTCGATAAACGTAAGCATAAATCCAGACGAAAGGCGATGTTTTTTTGCATCACTAAATTTCCTTACAACTCAAACAACGACTAACTATTCAAACAATTTATAAGCGCCGCACTGAATAAAAATCATGGAAATCATTGTTTTGTCAATCATTATGCCAATGCACATCCGACAAAGTCATTTTTCTATGCACTTAATTAGTTCATTTACGTGATCATTCTATTATTTTGGTATATTCCACTGAAAATTCAAAAATTAACTGATAAAACAGTATCGCGGTTATTTAATGCCTCAAAGGTTTCCATTGGTGTATGTTTATTGTTTCTGTACGTTAAGCGGCAGTGAAGTGAAATAACGCATTACATTTGTTTCTACAGGCGAAAACGGTGGAAGGTTTTATAACGTTCCCGCCTTGGAAGACTTTTTCTATCAGATAATGTAATATCTTCATCATCTACGGTAAAAAGTTTGCTAAGCTTGAAAAATGACGTGATTAAAATTGCCGTTGTTGAAAAAAAGTTTCTTTTTGAGTATTACGCACGCGACGTATTTGAAATGATACACCGAGTTTATCACGGCACTGCAAACGAGAGTTAGTTGTTCTGTGAGTTTTTCCAGCGGCCACCAGGGGATTCTCGGCTACCCACGTGACAAAAGAGAGCGCCAGTATGACTCCGACCAGTGACGCGAATAGTTCACACTTGTAAATCCGCAACGGAGAATAAATACGTCCATCCGGACAATTCACGCTGAGTATCATTGCTTCGTACATCGTATATCATCGCTAAGGCGCACTACCTACCTTTAAGGCCGTTTTACACGGTACACGGAATTGCGCAGGTTAGAGCTGCATTAATTTCTAAAATGGCTTGGAATTGCGCGAATGCATGAACGAAATTAGAACAGGGGCTATTTTGCCGTCTCGCATCCACGCATTCTCGCATGTGTTCATGGAAATTCACCGCTTTACACGACGCAATTTTGGTTGCGCCTTCACACGTACGTCAGACTGCGCAATACCGTCTACCGTGTAAAACGGCCTTTAGAGGCATCATTGCAAGAAATACCTCATACTGCAAGGGTTTTGTCGGGGAGTTGTATGTAAAAAAAAAGTTCCGTTTCGTCTATGTTATATGACGCGGGGAATACTTCTAAAGATACTTATGATCAGAGTCCTTTCTTTTACGACTTCAGGTTTACACCGCAGGCATCACCAGCAATTGTGAATGGAGATAACGCTTTGGTGCTTCGCATTAGTATAATCAACCTTCTGCACTCTTAAAATTCTCGATTCGCAATCTATCCCTAAAATACTCCGCTTCAGGCTTGGGCGTAGCCCCTTTCTCAGAAGTTCCCGCAGATTTGAATGGGCAAAACCACCCGAACAAAGCTCCTTATAACTCTTCATCCTCTGCATTCCTTGGGCGCTTTTTTTTTTTTTTTTTTAATTTTGCAGAGCGAATAGGAAGATAAATTGATTTCGACACTCTCATATTACTCCTTTATTTTTATTTTCTCGCTTAGACGTGTTTGGTGTTTTTTGGCCATGGTGACTGCCATCAAATGCTTTCTATTCACGCAACTCACGGACGTGCGGGTATGCTGCCGACTGCTTTCTGCCGCCCGAGGAACAAAAGAAGACTAAGCATTCGCGAATGCTAATGCCACAATATTTTCACCAAAATTAACTACTTATTTATCGAACGACAGTTTACCAAATAAATTTGAGACTGAGCACTCCATTAACTTCATTTCTAACAGATCGCTAGCATTTACAGAGGTTAAGGAGTCTTGATGAAAGTCTTCCGGCGGTGAAACCCTCGCTATGACGAGAGCCAACACCCAAAGGGTCTCGTAAAAACGAATTTTTTAACACGCTTATTTTAGGGTCAATTGACGGTGCATCGGCTATCTCTCGTTATAGCGGGAGTGTCGCTATAGCCCGTACTCGCTTTAACGAGGTTCCACTGTATATACCAATGGGGAACTTGTATGAATTCTTTTTATTTAACAGGCAGACTGAAAATTACTTTCTCAATTAAACAAGTAAAACTACCTGTAAATCTGAGATTTCCTTCGCGAGATATTCAATGATAAATATTACGAATTTTAAAGCACGACAAAAACTCCCTCACCCCCAAGCCAATGCCGATGAAGCCTCGATTATGTCATAGGTGCCGAAACATCACACAAAGCAATTATTGTGATTGTTTGTAATAGTTGCAGGCAGTGGTGAGAACTTCGTATGTAAGATGTGTTGATTATTTCCAATTTAAAGCATAATATCCGACGATAAAGGCTCGGAAGCTCTCATATTTTGTATTCTTTGGATGGGGGATACGTTGATTGTAAGATGGTGTTATTGACGGCACCTCATTCATTTATGTAATTTGAAAAATTGTGATGTTTTCTAATGTCCACTATGATTTTATATACAATAACTTCATCTATTTCTTTGTAGGTATCGGAAAATAAGTCGTTTAGGAATGCCTGTGCCTGCATTAAAAGGTGAATTCAACTTTTGCTTGCTGCTTGGAGAATTCTATGAATATCTTTTGTGCCGAAATAATGTTATTTTCAACGTGAGATTTCCCATTAATCTACTGCTGGTAATCACAGTGTCAGTGATTGTAACGCACAAAGTTTGACAAGGTTGGAAAGTATCGGTCTAGAGTTGTTATTATCAGTGCTCCATTGTGACTGAATTGTAAACAGCATTATTAAGCTATCAATAAATGTCTGACAGTAATGCAAAAATCATCAGTGACATGTTCAACTGCATCATTCACCGTAGTTATGACATTTCACAATCAAGCTATCAAGATCAAAGCTGGGTGTGATGTTTGTTTCTCTAGTTTATCAACCAATTCAACGAATAGCAGTGAGAAAGTCACCTGCACCGCTTACATGGGCTGATACAGTGAATCAATAATAGCTTTCATCGTAACGAGCTCTATATTGTTTTTTGTACGCGATGAATATAAGAATGGTAGTTACTTCAAGTTTTTTATTATTGTATATGCCTATTTCCCATTATTGTTAACGGTGTGAGCTTCTATATCGTTCATAGATTTTTCCTTAATAGGGTGGTTTCCTATTATTTTTTTATAGCCTAAATCGAAATATTGCTACTCCTGGATTACGTATTTCACGCTTTTAGATTTTTAAATGATGATATCTATTTTTCGCGATTAAATAAAAAGTGAAAAATTTCAAGCGCGCGAAAACGCGACGGCTATGTATGAATGCCGGGAAAACTCCGTGTGACGTCGTTCTGGTTCCCGCTGCCGCAAATGAGGTGACCTTGGGACGAGGCTCTGAGCGCTGATATGACGCAGGATGCTAGCAGGTTGCTGAGTACCCTGCTAGCTGGTAGCACTTTGATTAAATAAGGATTATTAATACCTTATCAAACGAAGAAAACTTTCCGACCTTTGCCAGTTTTAATAGGTGATTATTAACACATGTTTCCCTTAACTCTGTGCCTCATGCATGCATTGGTGATCTCAGCAAATCTGGCCTTTTTCAAATGAGGATAAAAACTGACCATTGCCATTCGTCTAAACCGGTATTTCTAAAACCAAATAATTTGTATATTATGAATACACTAATGGTGGGTAAGGAATCGCAATGAATGCCTTTCGTTTTCTTTGATGAAGGAAACTACCCTCTTACTGAAATATGTTGTAGCTTGTGCGTGTGTTGGCAGTGGAAACGATTCGTGATCTCACATGCAAATTGTGTGCAGACTGTTTTGCTGCGAATTCATATTCGTGGAACCAAGGAAATGGTGAAAGTATGTCATATTATTACGAAATAAAAGTTTCTTTTAACAATAACTCCATGTCTTGTGTTTCTTTAACAGTCCATTGCTTATCATAGATAACGGCCTAAGTTTTTTTTTCATTATCATAGAAAGTGCTTTTCTTGTGCTCTCTGAACTGGCATAAGCTTTCCAAACGCCACTATTTACACGAAAAGAATGGAGAGCAACTGATTATTTGTTATTTCACAGGAGTTAAGTGATTCTATCTGTGATTACGGCTCTCCAGATTTCAGCATTTTCAGCTGGAAGAGAATCAGACCACCGTAGGACGGACAGGACTACCTTCTCCGCTAATGCGTCATTGCCAAATTAAACAGCGCGGCTCATAAGCATAACAAGGCATTGCCAGAAGCAGTCCACCGCTGGGCTAACAGCGCACTAATATGTGATTCAAGCGTGCCTACTCAACCCATAAGTGAGTCCATTGATGATTTTTAAGGTGATCATTTAATGGTATATGGTTCATATTTCACTTCACTATTTGCCGGCCTCGGTGGCGGTGGGGTAAAGTCCTCGCCTGCCAAACCGTAGGTCGTGGGTTCGAATCCCGCCTGGGTAGGTGATCCCTATCCAGGGCATGGATGTTTGTGTTGTACTTTGTTAATATTGGAAACCCTCGTTGTAAAAGGCCGTTATGTGCTGTTTACGGGGGATGTGATAAATAAATAAATAAATAAATAATCTCACCAAAAAGAGTCGCTTATGGCATCACAACTCTGTTGAACTCCCTTGTTACAAAGGTAGGGGCTAGCGACCCTGTTGAAATCTCTATCGTAACAGGCTCAACTTTGTGGAGGTTCATTCTAATAAATAAAAGCGAACAAACTATGTATAAATCCACCAATTTATTTTTGTGGTACTACTAGTTTCGACGCAGCGGCGTCATCATCAGGTACAAAGGCTATAAAGAAACAAACATCCTTATATATCATGTGGTATCTTCCACCTACCTTCTTCCTCCCGATACCACATGATATATAAGGATGTTTGTTTCTTTATAGCCTTTGTACCTGATGATGACGCCGCTGCGTCGAAACTAGTAGTACCACAAAAATAAATTGGTGGATTTATACATAGTTTGTTCGCTTTTATTTATTAGACCCTGTTGAAACTTACACATATTATAGTCGATGCATCTAAAGACGTGTTGGTGTATAATTCCTTAGGTCAACACCAGCTATTTCTCCCAGTAAACCTTTGACATAGATACTTTCCAAAGAATCCTTGAATATCTACAAGTGTGTCAAGTAATAAGTGTTTTTACCCAAGCATAAAACTTGATGGACATGGATTAAACGGAGTGGCACTTGGTTAGAAAATGCACCGAAGCATGGATCATCACAATAAATCGTGAAAGAGTCATTCGTGCATAATTAAAGTGATCGTAATCCTCATATATTACAAGTTTCCTTTACGTCACGATTTTCTGCCAACCTATAGCAATAATTTGTCATAACAAATTCCATGAGGGTCATGTCATCAATTTCAGGTATACTATTCGAACAAGAAGCGACTTTACCATCCATTTGTCTGATAACTGAAATATATGAGGTAAAGATATGCTTATATTTTATCATTCTGATATCGCATTATTAATATCCCACGTCATAAGTAAATTAAATATTTAATTTAAATAAACAACAAAATAACGATTTCTGTACCTGAAGATGTCGCCTCTGTGACGAAACCAGTCGTCTTAAATAAATTGTGTGAAAAAGTACCACACATTTTTATTGTTTAGAAATGGATTTTCACAAAGTTATGCCTGAAACAATTGAGTGGGCTGCACAGAATCATTCATATCAAGAAATGAGAGAAATGTCTCAAAACTACAATTATTCGACGATGCAGGCAAACAGAGAAGACAAAAAATGGCACTCACCTCTCATTCGGCTCCATTGTCCACAGCAAAGCTTCCTCCCCCCCGTTGCGTGCGCAGTCGTCCACTTCAACTGCAATTAAGCTGCTCCAGTGCGCAAAGAAGGCAAAATGCGCATCCGTCAGGTGCTTCAAGGCAGGGGGCACCAGCAGTCGCAGCGGGTGATCGTGGGTGAGAGCCTCCACACCATCTGTACCACTGCAATGAGGGCACTTCAATCGCAAATTCCACCACACACAGTGATCGATACGCGCAGCGATTATTGTTGCGGGAACCTAGACGGACTGTTAAGTGTCCGAGAAAGCATGAAGTCGATTGACCATACCCTCTATAAAGGCATTTGATGAGAACTCTGCTAAGAAGTTGTGCAATCAAATTACACACATTAAACTCCATAAAATAGCTATGCAAGTGAATGAGCATTTTGCAAGGCAGCAAAGGGAATTGCGTTCAGAGTGAAGCTCTCTGAAGGTACATAGGTCTTTTCTCACAAGCTCACCTCACGAGTGACACCAGACTAAAGTTATCAACGTAATTTGATGAAAATATTCATCTATGCGTGCCCAGCCTTGTGCTTGGATCACTTCATGCTCCATTCGGAGTCCTTAGAGAAAATTTGGTGTCTTCTACTTGATTTTGAATAAGCAGTGTAAAATCATTACATATTATGAAATGCACTCCACTGCATTGGTATCTTTCAGAATCCCTTTTAGATTCGCGGAGAATTTGGCGCAAAATAAGGAGTGCACACTTAATTTCGTGCAAAAAAGTAGAACAGAAATTTTCCTGACACAGCCTACTCCCAATTATCCGAGGCTGTGGCTCATCCGAGTTATGCGGCTCATCCGCGCAAGAGTTCACGCTCCTTCGAAGTCTTCCGAGATCTCTTTATAAAAAATAATAAAATTGGAAGTGAAAGCATCAGGATATTTACATTTTCACGTAAGGCTACACTGGGATTATCATTTCCATTAAAATCCCCTTCGTAAAATGAAATTATTTTACATAATTGCTCACAAGGAATGTTTTTGAAGTGCACTTGGACGTCTGCTATCGCATTGCTGACGACAATCAATGGCAGGAAAAAATAAAATTAATTGATTTTAGAAGATTCTTCAATGGTTAAGGAATCATGATTTAAGAGAAGAATTACCTACAATCTTTATTATTGCCCCAGACTCTCATAGCTCCAAAGCAACTTATTTTAGGAATTATCCCTTGAACGAGGAAGAAGTGTACGCCGTGACACATCCCACATGCAGCTAACGTTACGGGCCTTGAGGTGGGGCTGGTCAATGCGGAAAAGGAAGTCAAAATTCACTCCACAGTCAAATGCCCAATTGCTTGTGCAACATAGGGGTTGAATTTCGACACATAAATAAGCGTGTGAGAATTCAATGGTCATGCAACATCCTCTGGACCTCGTGATAGGTTTTTCGAAGTTTCAAGATCAGAAAAATGTCCTCAGAGTGTGTGCAGCATTTAATCATCCGTCACTGACAATGAGACTTGATCCATGGAACTTATGATTCGTTGCATGATAAGTTACCCACTACACCATTGGAACGATTGTGGCCCGAGGCAGTCTCAATGCCCAATATGTCGGCTGTGTCCACAGTCATCCCGAGGAGAGTAGTAAACTCCATGCTAGGTGAGTCGTGGCCGAAGCACATTCTGAGGGTATGGGGAAGAATTCGTAGCTGGACCTCTGGCACATTGTCATAATGCAGTGGATATGATTATTTCCCCAGTATAAGGGGGCATGTAGCTTTTAAAATTCCAGGTTTTATAAGAGCAATACGAGTGCAAAATTTTGGAAGACAAGTACTTCTAGAACAGGCGCCAGTCCTACAGACGCCAATGGGCTTTAATTTATTCCGTCACTGTACCATTTACCATGATTGATTTTAGCTTGATTAATTTGGTTAATGTGCTCATTCTTTAGAAGAAGCCAAACCTTTTGTTCTTAATGTTGCCCGAGTTGTTACACTTGGAGTGCAGATGTACTACTTCAGAACATAAATTTCATAATTCATGGGTGAACCACTTAATCCTTGGCTTTTTACCAATATTTTTGGGTATTTATTTTTTTTGGGAAGCAGTGTTCAGAGAGCAATATGAAGTTTTCAAAAAAACTTGTGAAATTATTGGCAGGAGAAACATTTCCAGAGTATATGTGGGTCTTCAGATAAGGCTTTTAGTGATAGTATTTCTTTAACCCACATATGGATTTGCTGCGCCTTAGCGGCGCTAGTGGTTTTAAAAGTGGTGTAAAAATTTTCCATTCCAATGGATCATTTTGAAATTTTCAGTAGTCTATTTTTTCTACTTTCTTCGTCCACATATAAAATGTTGTTAGCATAGTGTCAATAGTTTACATTTTATTGGCCTCTAATGAAAAAAGTTACGTCGTTGTATTTACGGCGCCGCAGCGGCGCTCAGTATTTCCTCGTCGCTACGTCGGTGACTGCGCTCTCAATGTTAATGTCATAGCATATATGTTTCGTATGAAATGTAATAATGTATTTATAATCATATTATTTATTTTTCTAAACATTATAAACAAAATGAAATTGTTTAAAAGAAGGAAAATATTACCATACCAATTTTGCTTTCCATTTTAGCTAAGAATCAAAATAATTGCCTCATTATAATGTTCATTGACAAAACTTCATCTTTTTACAAGAATTATTCATAAAAACTTATGACTAATCAAAGTTGTTTTTTCATGGGCCTCCGACTTAGTTTTGCTTGTGCCGAGAATTTCCTCGTCGCTACGTCCGGGACTGCGCCCTCAACGCTAATGTCAAAGCAATTATGTTTTATATGAAATGCCATAATATATTTACAATCCTATTATTTAAACTTATAAACCAAGTGAAATTGTTTGAAAAAAGGAAAATATTACATTACCAATTGTGCTTTCTCTTTTAGCTAAGAATCATTACGTTTGCCTCGTTATAATGTTCATTGACAAAACTTCATCTTTTCGCAAGAGTTATTCATAGAAACACATGGCTAGCCAAGGTTGTTTTTTCCATGGCTTCCGACTTAGTTTGGCTTGGGCACCTTCTCCGCTCCGCGTCCACGTACCTGCCGTGGTGATAGTCACCTTTTGGTAAATCCTAGGGTGACTCTGTTTATAATTACTCCAGGCAGCAATTCTAAGAAAAATTTAACACAATGCATTATCCGAATTCGTAGAGTAATGCTTCCTCACCGTTGTGTGAATATTTCTCGCTGACCGAGTCACTGTAACTTGCCAGGAGGATCAGAAGTTTCACTGACTACCGTGAAGAACACATCGCTCAGTTATTGCTATATGTCTTGTACCTTTCATTCAAAAAAAATCCCTTTGCGGCTACGATAGTCTATACAAAATTGCTGGCGTTTATATAGTTACAGATGACATGACAGTTTACCATTGGGATGAAATCAAGATAACTACCCAACTAATTGTGTGATAGAAAAAAATTTCTCTTTCCTGACGATGAGTTTAGAATTTACATGGTAAAAATCGTTTCATTATGAATAGGTGAAAAGACAATTTACCGTGAGGTGAAAATTTGTGAACATATTTCTCGTTCCTTTGTGTACCTAAATGCACAGATATTTTATGCATTGGGGGTGTTACTAACGTAAAGGGGAGAGTGAGGAGGAGAAAGGAGAAGGAATGCCAGGTAGGTTGATTTTAGGTGAAGGGGTGGTAGTGTGTCGACTGCCAAGGATCGGGGAATACCCAGATCGTTAGGACAGGTAGGAGTAGAAAATCCTTATCGCAAAAAAGGTTGGGAGTGCAAGGAGACAATTAGATATAAAAGCCTGCTTTTTCTTCATCCTTCCAACGCTGCATGAGGGACAGGGAACAAAAGCCTTGTCAAAACGCCCCGCAGTGGCCCTCCCTTTATTCCAAGAATGTGCAGCTCGGGTGGGTCATTAGGGTGGAGAGAAGTTCAATCAAGTTTTGAGGGAGGGGGGAAGAAGGTGGTGAATGACGAATAAAGGAGCTTAGTGGGAAGGCATGGATAGTGTCAATGTTTGGGTCAGTGAAACGCTACGGAAAGAAAATGTAAGGGAAGTCCTTCCAAAGTGATGGTATTTTTGTCACTCCAGAACATTCCTCCTTCAGTTTCTCACGCAGAGCTGGACGAAAGAAAAAAGGCAGCTGCTCCTTCTCCCCTACCACCAATAACCCATACTTCTAAGAAGTTATTTATTTGGATTTCCCACCTATCCAGGAGTAAAACCTAATTTGATGCACTCCCAAGCAAAACATTTACCCGTCCATATCCAAGGAAACCTTTCCCTTGGGCTACACGTCCGCAGTGGGGAAATCGGGCTCCGTGGTTGGAAAAGAGTAATGAAGAATGCTGACTCTTCTAGCTCCACCTCCAAAGCATCGTTGGGTTCTTCGACATGCCGCTTATTATCCCATATTATTTATATTTCAAAACCCAAAAGACTTGATTTTTTTAATTGCAGGATGTAAGCTCCCAGAATATTCATAAGATTTGTCTTGATCGCCAGAATCTTGTAAAAATCACGAAAGAACACTCGTCTCTTAACACTTAACCTACAGCTGTTCCGTTATTAACGTGTAATAACTTATCCTTCTATATACACTGCAAAGATATAACATATGGGTGGACGCAGTGAAGCAAAATTATGTCACATGGGCATAAACGAATTTTATTCGGTCATCATTTTAGCATATAGATACATACAATTATAAACAATATAAACATTAAAAAGCAGAGTTTGTCGAGCTGTGCATATAATATATATATTTCAAACAACCATTACACACGAAATTAAAACTTTCATTTGAAAATAACAAAAAAAGGGAACTGAAATAAAGAGCATTACGGCAAGAAATGAAAAAGAATGCAGCGTTCAAGATTTTTAGTTATAACTTCAACAATAAGGCTTTATATCTAGCAAAACACGGTAAGAAATAAAGATAATAGATGTATATACCATTATCAATCAGAAAAGTTGTAAATTTAGGCTAACTTTGAAAGATAATAGCATAAAATGACGCGGCGCCGCTGCGGCGCCGAAAATCCAACGACGTAACTAATTTTGTAAATCCATATGTGGGTTAAGGCCCATACAGTTATGTGAAAAATGGTTTCAGCTAACGAGTTTATCTTTGCTTTCCATTGACTTTACGCAGCAGCCACATTTACACGCGTCACTATCAGCTGACATCTTGAAAACAATTTGCTCAAGAATATGCGTATAGATAATAACACATTTTTTGATTTACAATAATTATGAACATTACAAGAAATTAACACTTTCAACGTGGTGGTAATTTTTTTAAGTTTTGCCGGTGACTGAATTTTAATTCTTTGGTTTTAGATGGTTTTGGTCTCATTTTGAATAGATTGTTCATTGGAAGTTACGAAAAAAATTTTTTTTATGAAAAATCGCAATTTCAAAATTTGACGACGATCATCGTCCGACGTCACCGGATAGCATTGCAGTAGTGTAATGCGTGGTTGCATAATCGAGCCCATTTTTCCGATGACTTTTTCTTTTTACCGTATGCCATGTTCTGTATGTAATCTGACATGTCAATTGAATATAAATTGATCCGTGCCGTAAATATTAATTAGCAAGAACGTTGATGGCTGTGTAATATTCGAATTTCTTAGTCGTTGATAGAGAATTATGTGGCATAACCTCTTCTATTTCAACTTTTTGAATTTCTACTTGAAAGATCCGACGAGGAATATATCTTTCAAATGAAAGACGAGGTGGGAATTTAAAACAAATAAAGATGTAAATTTCATATATTTAAATTAACACTAAGAGGACGGGAGTTTCGCCCCACCTATAAGGACGGCTAGTGTTCATTTGATCACAAATTCCTTTTATCGAATTCAATGCCGTTTTTCTACCCATTGACGGTGTTATTGTAATATTGTTCAAATCCATTCTTTAAAAACTTATCTTAGCATTAACAATGGTATTTCTGTTGAAAACAATACGTAATTATTATTTCTGAAAATAATGAGTTATATTATGTTCAGTTGTCATGAGTCTCAAAGTAAATTCGCCCAAATTTCAAAATTATATTGTTTTAAATGAAAAAAAGGACCTGCTCTAACCATTTATCTATGTATAAAAAATGATTTTTCATTCGTTGAAACTAAAATGTATAAAATATTTCGAAGCATAATTTTTCAGACACGTTTTTATTTTTTCGGCGCAATTTCCGGGAAATATATTTTCGCGTTGAAACAAACAAAGGAGGAGTAATACGGAGAAGGAGACGACATTTCGAGTGGATACAAAAATTGGGTTTAGACGACAACTTCCGAAGTGCTAATCACCCGAACCCGACCTGGGTGCTGATCCCTATCTTCTAATGCTAAGCGCTAATGCTTCTTACCCGTTCCAGGAGGGAATACCAAAGTTAGGAAACAATAGAATTTTACATCTTTCGCTCTTCCTCTGCACTCCCTAAAGGAAACAACAGTTTTCACCAGGTACATGGTGGGGGGACTGAAAACCAGGCAAAATAAAAAATATTTTGAAATTATTATCATTTAATACTTAAATTTTACATAACATTTAATAATGGAGTAAGTATAAATGTAATATTTAATACATAAAATCATGGAGAGGACTAACATTGAACATTTCTATGAAATGCTTCAAAGCATGGCTTCAAGCACAGGGGTGGGCATCCCTCACAGGCGGGGCAAAAATATGCCGAATCCTTCCTGAACCCTCTAGACTTACAGAACGTGCAGCGTCGTTGAGGGACACGTTTTCGTTTTTGGTCGATGTCATGTGTCTCCGGAAAGTGCTTAGACAATCCAAGGACCCTGGGGGTTAGGCTGGGAGAGGAACGAGGAATAGGTTCGGAATATGACGGACTGAGGAGTGTTCTAATTACAGATAAGCGGCAATCATAGAGAGGAAATTTAGGGTGGGTTTTACGGAATAGGAAAAAGCTATTCACTAAAACGAGGTGAAGTATGTGGATGCCCAGTTTTTTATACCACTTCAGTGTCTTGCGCTCAATGGGATAATATGACATCATTTGATCATGGAGATCGATGCCACTCATTGACTCGTAGTACTGAGCAATGGCCTCCGGTTTGGAAGTGACGCCACCTCCTTGCCGGCGACGGACATCGATCAGCTCACTCCCAAATTTAGAGCTGATCATCAGTACATCCCGCTTATCCTTCCACTTCATCACGCAGACACCTTCGGAACTGAATGCATCCACTACTTCACCACGTTTTCGTTTTTTAGAAAGAACGTGAGGTGGATTCCCCTTCCGATTAGATCTAAGAGTTCCCGTACAATAGGTACTCCGCTCAAGCAAGCGGTGGGTCAAGTCAACACTGTTGTAATAGTTAGCCATGAAGAGGGATCGCCCAGAATCTAATCTCCCCTCCATCAATTTCCATACAACATTGTCAACATGACCCGGCCCGCCCACATCAGAATCGGAGGACCCAGTGTAAACGAGAAATCTTAGAACTAATCCGGAAGGTTCAGTGAGCATGTAAAGTTTAATCCCATACCTATGTCGCTTACCTTTCATATAAATAGGAAAGATAAGACGACTTCTCCAGAGAACCATGGATTCATCTATGCACAGTCTTTGAGTCGGGGTCACAATATCGTCCATTGTTCTATGGAAAATGTCAATAAGGGCCTTATTTTGTAGAGTCGATCAGACGGTTGCGGCTCATCACAACCAGGATTACTCGCAAAATGCAGAGCTTGCATGATCGCAGCGAACCTGTCCCTGCTAATGCATTTCCTAAAGCAAGGATAATTGAAAAGGGGGTCTACACTCCAATAATCTGATATTCTACTCAATGGGCATGTGCCCATGTGGTAGAGAACCCCTAAAAACGTTAAAAATTCCACCGATGTGAGCGGCTTCCACTTCGTTATTCTTGCTCTGGGAAATACATTAGCAGAAATTAAAACGTCTGCTTGTCTATTTGTCTCCGTCACTATCAAGTCCACCATGTCATCTGTCATGAGGAGGTCAAAATACGTACGGGGATCGTCTCCTGAGTCTTGGGTATTGAGGCCAGGGGTGTCAGTGAAGGGGAATTGTGGGTGGGTTGGTCTTTTGTCCGTCCAAGTGTACGTCCTTGTCGCAGTTCTCGTCGTAAGGGGAGGGGACTGAGAGCCTAGAGGGCCAGGAGGGGAAGGAGAAGCATATGTTGAGGGATCACCCACCCTGCCTTCTTCTTCATCCTCCGAGGATCCCCACTCCGTTTCCCCGAAGGAGGAATCTTCACTTTCTTCATCCATTGAAAGAAGTTCCGCCATCTCCTCTGCAGAAAGCACCCTCCCGAATCTTCTTTCTTCCTCCCTTCTCTTCCTTTTTGGGGGTGGAAATGACCGCGAGGCCGATGGCTGCGGACTTGGGGGACGAGAAGGGGTGTCAGGGGGTTGGCGGCTTTCACCAGAACTCGAAGGGCTGGGGCTACTGCTGGAGGTTGGAAGGGGCAGTTTTGAGGGCAGTTGGGTGGTTTTCTTGGGGCTTTTGACACCCCGCTTACCTTTCTTCGGGACCCCTTTCCCCGGTAGTCCCTTCCCTTTGCGGTCCATTCCTCCGTGTTACCCCCGCGTTTCCTTTCTGAAAACAAGAATGTTTACAAGTACGTGTTTATATGAATGTATAACAAGAAAAAACATCGCATAGCACTGAAATAATTGAGTAATGTTTATGATATCACGTACCTTACTGCCAAAGCACTTGGATCGGTAGTTAGCAGGAAATTTTTGTAAAATTTCGCTTCCACTTGTTTGCTATATACAGGAGAAAAAGAAACAATATCAGCAGACAGAATTGAAGCAAATCAATAATAGTACTTTTAATAAAATTACAATAACAACAAGCGCAAATGATGATAAATATTTATCGAATGTCATAAAGGAAATATTCAAGTTACAAGTGACTGGAGTAAAATACTGCAAATTATCACCTATTGAAGACAAACTACAGTAGACTCTCGTTATTACGAAGTTCGCGGGACCGAAAAAACCGGAGGTTCGTAATAACGAAGTTCGTATCAAGGTTTCTTTTAGAAATCATCGGGGGAAAAAACCGTATTAAATAATCAGGATTAAATTACGCGGAAATTTGTTTAAACAGGAAAATTCATTCCAGTTTCTCAGCAGAAGAAAGCGCCACGACGCAATCGAGGGTTGATATCTTCCCGAATACAGTAAGTCCGATATACGCACTGGTTGCGTTCCAAGACCTTGTTCCCTAAGTTGATAAACCTACAGAACGGCCGCTGAGAGTTGTCCGATGACACAGAATGAATTAGGTCAGGGTAGGGGCAGGGTTGCCAGCTAGGGAAACGCCTACAAAGGGTTCCACGAAGAAAGGATGCGGAAGGGACGCCGCGCGTGATGGACCCAGAGGAAGAATCACTTGTTTTGGTGATTCGAAGAAAGGAATTTTTTGATGATCAGCCATATTTCGGGGCGCCTTATGCAGTTGATAACGTTGAGAGACAAGGCGAGGGTGCGTTTGGAGGACAGCGATTGACTGTAAACCGTGCTGGCGGAGGGTTATCCGCCCCTCCTATTGTGCCGTCATCGGGCTACTGTCGCCGGTCGGATTGTATGAAATTGCATCATGAGAAATACGGTCATCCTACAAAATGCAACACTGAATCACAATCGTGCTCTAGCTCACGATATTAAGAACTGATCTAGCTGGGCGTGCGACGCAGCCGGAGCCGAAAAATAACACTACTCGCGGAGAGGATGAACGGGCGAAACGCTGAACAGTTCCTAAATTCACACCGGATTCAATAATACTTTCTTCAGATTGTGCCCAAAGTGAGAGTTCCTCTACGCCAAGCCAAACCGCGAAGCATCGGCCTAATCGAAAGGCACCAAATTCGAAATTTGAAAATTTTGGATGCTCGTATCTCTGAAAATTCGTAAATCGAATGCGCGTAGGAAGAGGACTTACTGTATGTCCAATTTAAGAGTGGTTACGAGTGGGTCACTATGGCTCCACAGGAATGAAACTTATTACATGATGTTGCGTGTACACTGAAGAAAGAGCCATAATTGACGCTCTTGGGTACAGTTCACGAGAAGAACTTAAACGCGGCGCGATTATTATAACTCAGCGTAGTGAATATGCACCTAAATGCCGTTGCTTGTGCGGGGAACTTCGTAATAAAGTTCATTTTATAGCCGCCGGGACCGGGACTGAGGTTCGTAATTTCGTAAAAACGAAAATTTCGCAATAACGTTTCTTTTACTATAGCTAGCATATGCCTTTTCGTCGGGACCAACTATTTGTTTCGTAATAACGAGAACTTCGTAATAACGTTGTTCGTATGAAGGAGTCTACTGTAGTAAAAAAAATGTAAAATATTTGCTAATAGCATATTCCTGGTAAAATTAAATGCAGCAATGTAATTACATGGTCCGGAATGCATTGTAATGCTTAGCCTCAATCCAAACTAGAATAATGAGTATCTGACCAAAACGGAAATTTTTTTCACATAATGTAACAATTTTACTGAACAACGACTTTACTTCTCTGCTTAAAAATACAATTAAAGAAAACAACTTTACATTCACGAAGTTATTTTGTAAACGCAATTTCAAAATTTTATCACAAGCGATATATCTACAAAAAAAAACATTATAAAAAAATAAAAAAAAACACCGATGAAATCGTAATTATGGGTACGAGGAGAATGCGGGGGTGTAAGGGGGGGAGAGTGTGGGGGGGGGGGGGGGGGGGGGGGGGAGGAAATCGCCAATAAAAAAATGCAAAACTTTCAACTAATGATTTTTACCACATACGAAAGTTGTTTTACATTAAATAGGGGTCGGTACACATTAAAACCACAAAAGGAGAGTGATAATTAACAAAAAAAAAAGTGTAACTTACCACCGAAAAGAAACAGCTGTAGGAACCTTCCTGGAGATGAATCGCTCCGGCTACTGGCGATGCACTTGCTCTGAGGGCTAATGAACGACTGACAAGCGAAACGGAAGCACTATGGGTCGGCGTCTCTCGTATATGGCCTTGGAAAGGGAGAGCGGACTTGGACGACGATCGTTGTCCGGCGTCACTGGATAGCAACCGGCGGATGACGATCGTCGTCAGTCAGCGTTGAACGTGTTAAAGGGAAGTTTGGATTATCCGTATTTTCCGATTATTTGAACCGCATCTCCCTCATCTTCATCACGAATTTGCCGCAGTTTTCTTTGAAACCCATAAACTCTTCAAGACCACATGGAGAAACAAGCGCTGTCTCACTCTCTCCCCACTGCATATGAGGACACCGGATTGAGATAAGATAAGACAGGGATGAAGACGCAGCAGCGCGTGCGGAATGGAAGGAGCCCTCACAGGGAGGAATAGGAGACGGATGGACAACCCACAGCAAACTACGATTCCCCCTCAATCACCCTGGTGAGACGCACCAGCGGAGATGAGCAGCACAGGGCAGCAGGAAGGGGCAGCTGGCACAGGCCTTCCTGTGGAAAATCGGCTGGGGCAGGGACGGCAGACGCAACCCCTCCTTCCTCGGCCCCGCCTTCAAGTGGCTGACGAGGTCGTTGCGCAGCATTATCAAGTCACGTAGGGCGTGACGGCTTGCCGAGATCTCGCGCATTGATTCTGCCCTGAAACCAAGAAGAATGCACACATCAAAGCAAGCACAATGCGCACAATCTGCCAAAGGAAGACCTCCCCCAGCCCTGCCATGTCAATCCATCAGACAGACAGCAGGGCATGCCTCCTGACAACTCCTTCTTCTTGGGAAAACTTGCGTTGCATTGGAAGCATTGAGAGAAGAGAGGCTGCTCTAGTACAGGGGGTGAGAGACACCCACTAACGCAACGCAGAGAGTATATTTTTGCCATAGACATTGCGTCCATTAAGGAGCTAACAGACCATCAACACACTCCACAGCAACATTAAGCCAGAAGCAGATGAATGACGGAGGGAACATAGGAAGTGTGCAGTTGGTGAATAAACTCATTGGCCAAGCGTCCTGCCTCCCCACTCAAGCCAAGCAGTCCATACCAAGAGGGCAACATCCACCAACACCACATTCAAACACCCACCCTCATGATGGTCCCCAAATTGACAAAATTTTAGAATTTAGGTTTGCCTTGAGGATTAAAAAAAACTTCCACTGCGATTCAGTATTGAGCTTTCCATTTTATTCAGTCAGGTAAGACAGAAGTATAACAACAACAATGAACATGTTATTTATAGAAACAGCTGAAGCATTAAATTGCAATATCAACTAAGCGGAAACAAGCACAACTTACACTGGGAGGTTTTGCCATGGGAATAAATAGAAGCACAAATGGTAAATAATAAAAACGGATAATTTTGTAAGTCATGCCACAAAACAGAGGAAACAGAGGCAAGTGCATACTGAGTGAACACTAGCAAATATTTTGAACTACCATTAATCAAAACAGAATAAGTGTCAAATAATACAACAAAATGTGTGAATGCTTAGGCCAGACTTGAAACTGCAACGTTACCGCCAATGCCAGAATTTTATCCACCATTTACTGCTGGGTTACCCACTTTCCCAAGTCCCTACATTCTATGCATGCGAATAAAGGATACCTGAACTCTTACCTGAACCTAATGTTAAAAAGCCGCATCACCATTAATAACTACATGTAAAACAATGGCAGCAAAATTACATTGATAAAAAACCTTTAAATAAGTAATAAACAGGAGAAAAAACAGAAAAAAAATTATGACATACATATACCGTATATCTCCGAATATAGTCCCCCCTTTTTTTCCAAAAATGGCCACGGAAAAGTAAGGGGGGGGGACTATAATCGAGTGTAATCCAGTTTAGCATACTAAAGGTGACCATAAAGTAATAAATAACGGCATAATGGCTAATGTTCTCGTAGTCTTTCTATTTGAGTATATTTATGAGGATTATAATCGGAGATATTAGTAAATACTGCCACGTTTTACCGGAAATTAAGACAATTTTTACCACAAATGTTGTACAGATACGATTATTCCGATTCAAATAGCATATCGAATATGCGTTTTCACGGAATCCATCGGGTAGCCGCTAATTTTTCTTGGAAAAGTATTGTTAGAATAATTCAATCGACACTGATCACTTAATGACGCAAAACAGTAAATAATTAAAATGAAAACTAAACACACACTATCTTTACATTAATCGAACACTAGAATTGAATCAATAGTATATGTACCCGTCGCTCATTTAATAACTACACGATTTAAATAATTGCGAAAAATAAACAGATAAAGTGAACCTTTCGTGACGATTTAGCATTTCATTGCGTACGTAGCTACTATACGTCCATGTGCCCGTGCGGTTCGTGTTTACAACCACTGCCTTTACCGCCTTCGCAGGACAAGAATGCGCAATAGGTGATGCATTTGTTTCTGAAAAGGCGAATAATCGACGACTTTAAACCAGAAGCGCCGGCATTACTGCATTTGATCGAAATACAGCGACTCAGCATCGAAAGTGTAATCAATTTATTGAGGAATATCTTCAATTCATCAGGGTAAATAGGATCGATAAATTACGTCGCATAACGTTTCGCAATTATTTCCGCGATATTTTCTTTATTAAAAATAATTTTACGTTCAACAGTGAGGTGATGGATCAAGTAGAAAGATGAGGATCAATCCTGCCGCAGATTAGAGGCCTTCAAAGACGGAGTTTCGATGCCAATTTAAAAATAGCCGTGGCAGAATACGCCGTAAATCATAGTATTTACAGCGCTTGCAAAGCGCTAATACATCGCGGAAGTCATTTCGGGGGTCTCGATGTGGCAGATTCAAAGAATTAGAGGAAAATATCGTCGAATTTGTGCGCAAATGCAGAGCAGAAGCTCTTTGTGTAACTTATGCAATGATTCGCGACGAGGCATTGAAAATTGATATAATTTTTTTTCAGTTTTAATGTTTGTTGGAAAAAGTTTATTTCTTAATTTTATTACTTTAATATTTGTAAGTCCTGTAGTTTAATTGTTTTGCTTAGCAGGCATTTGATAGCAATATTTTTATAATATTTATAATTTATTTAACACAATTTTATTTAGATTTCCTAAATTCTTCAGGTTACTTGGATTTGTGATGACTTGATGGGTGTGTTACACTGGATCTAAGGAAGTTTCAGGGCCAAATGCAATACTGTTTATGGGCTTTAAGTTAAAGCTTATATATTGACATTGTCTGTAATCATTTGGGAATCAAAAATATCAATAATTTGTGAAGGTTTAAAAAATACAATAGCCTTGGATACTTAAAAAAATTTCTCATTTCTTCATTACATCTGGTTAAGGAACTATAAATTACTGATACATGCAATGGATCACAACATGTTTTAGGTATAGTTAGTTTGTTGTGATGGAAAATATGTGAACAGATTTGTTCTTAATCTTCACAGAAAATAATAGTTTTTATCGAATCTAGAATCTTAACTTGCTAACCACAGAAAAATTGCCTTCCTTTACATTTTAAAATTTTTCCCAAAACTGAGGTCTCAAAATTGGGGGGGGGGGACTATATTTGGGGGGGGACTATATTCGGAGATATACGGTAGTCTTGATCACTCAACCTTCCCCACCCCAACACCAAACATTGGACACTGCAGTCACATTTACGTGTCAGCATTTACGATGATAACCATCATAAGTATGGAGTGCATGCACATGAACTAATCATTAAATCATAAATAGATGCAGAATGATAAAGTTGCAGTTATAAAAAAATTTATCCCTATGAGTGCATACATATTCACTCAAAAGCAGAATATTTGTGGAGTGGAGCCAAAAACTACAAAAGGTGTAAAGGATACTAAACTTCCTTGAGAAGAGGTGGTGTCACTAACATTTTCCTCTTTTGAAAATGACTGTACGTGTAACACTGGCGTAAATATAAGAGAACTTATGGATATTTTCATATAAATATACCTGTTTCTGAGTTACTCTTTCATTTTGATGACTCTTTCATTCAGAGGTAAAGAAAAAACAGCTACTCTGCGAAAGATATTGATTGTGATGATTTGATCTTTTTTATAATTTACACCCGGAAGCTAAAAGGCGGTAATAAGTAAAGAATTTTACGACGGTATGTTGAAGCATTTGGATAATTCTTGTGATTACTGTTTCACTCAAAACTGTAAACATTTCATCTAGCAAAATTTTCCTTTCAATGTAATGCTTCGTTTTGAGACAAAAAAATATTCAGAGTCTCTGTTGATAACGTCAGTACATTTCTGGAATCAGCCAGAACAAAATTTACTTACTGTTTTGCCACAATGATAAACTTTTGCCACTATTTCAACAAACCCCATGTGTGGAGGCAAAGATTAATTATCGGTGAATAAAAACTGTGAATTTTGTCATATAAATCTGTCAATTTCGGTTTAAAATTTCAATTTTGTCATAAAAAATAGTTTTGTCATAAAAATTCACTCGTCATAAATATATTCTTTTTTATCCCAAGAACAATAATTTCGACAGTAAAAATGCTTATTAGCATAGTAAATACATTTTTTAATGGTAAAAACCTTGATAAAGAAGGGTCAAAGCAAATGCTAAAGGAAGAAGTTAAGCATTTGTTAGATACACATACCATAAACACTCTTTGCTATATATGTACAGCACACTCCCAATTATCCGGCAGTGATTTATCCGTCCGTCGCACATTATCCGTGCATGAGTCTTACACTTCTTCAATGCCTTCCGTGATCTTTATAAAAAAAATAAAAAGGACGCAAAATCACCAGGATATTTCGATTATAATGCAAGACTACACTGGACTTATTATTTCTATAAAAATTCCTTTCGCAAAATAGAATTATTTAGTGATGGGTCGATTCCAAAATTTTATCGATTCCGATCCCGATTCTGACATTCCGATTCCGATTCTACCGATACCGATTCCATCGATTCTGATGCCATAGGCTCCAAGAAAAATATCACTTAATTCCAGGCAACAAGAAAACCACTTTAAAAAAATATTACTCTGTGAAAGAGTCAGTCAAACAAAAGCATCTTTCGTATCATCACTATGTAATCAAAATATAATAGCTAAACTTCAAAACAGAACATACCTGAAAAGTGGTGTTACATGATAGGTATTACTTTAGAATATTAGCACTCATGTTTAAATTTAAAATAAAAGTATCTTCTTTAATATCTATCTTTTATTGATAATATCTTATCATTATCAATGTCTCACAAATTTAGTCTCCTTTTACAGACTTTAAATTTTTGCTCAGAAAGCAAAGCATCTTCCCTCTGTCAGCATAAAGCCTGTTGCATTTTACTTCACATATTTTTCCTGCAGAACTAAATGTCTTTCACTGAACACAGGGGATGGCGGTATGGCAAGAAACCTCTTCGCTAATACTTTCAGCCTTGGATAGGAGATACAAGTCTTCCAGTATTTCCCAGGGAAGGAATTTGGTGGTGCATTAATCTATGATAAATAATCTTCCACTTCAGCTTCAACAGGGTTTGCTATGGTGACTTAGGGTACTTTTCCAAATGCATCACTGTATTCTGACTATATACCTGTCACAGGCTCCCTAGTCTGCATTTGCTCCTCCGGAATATAAAAGGGATTTCCAAGTAGCACTTTTTGATCTCGAGTGGAGTTGAAAATTACTTGCAAGTATCATGTCGAGTATGATAATTTCTGAACCAGGCATTACAGCAATGCATACTACTATATATTCTACCCCAATTTTCTATGATGAATGTAAAAAGGAAAATATAATGAGGATCGTTCATGGTTATTGCCAGAAGTAGGAGATGAATGAAAATTAATGCGTCTTCAACTGTTCTATAGGGAAAATTGAAATTAATTAACCCCAAGTAATATGTCGACCATATAATATATATCCAAACTACAAGGGAGACCCCTGAGTATAGTAATTTTTGCAGCTTTAATAAAGATTACATACTAAGCATATGAATCATGTAATATTTGGCCCTTTCAAATTCTCAAGCAGAAAATCCAATTATTTTACATGCTCAGCCAGCTGGTTTTGACATCTCCATATGTTACAGTATTACTGCCTGCAGAAAATTGGCTTTTGCTGCACACTTGTGTGACTTTCCTACCAAAATTGCAAGATTTTGGAGACTTTGGAATTTTTATTAAAAATTATATGAACGATTTATTTGGATCTTGAATCTTCATGGAATTCAAGTGGACGAAGCGAACGAACTATAGAACTAAATTTCAGTTTTGTAGAGCCAAAAAAATTCTATACTTCTCACGTCATTTAATCAGCGTTAAAATCTCTTGCTTTTTTTTAAGCTCAAGAATGAAACTAAGCTCTACAAATGAAATTCACATCGGACGGACGCAGTAATAAAAAAGGCTAAAAGATGCCTTGTGATATGAAAACTCCTCCTTCCGCGCGACTCACCTCGGCGAAGGTGGAAAGGGAATAAGGGTATCAATTGTTGCCTTTCATGGAAATAGTTCCTTTTTTTCTCTCTTAAGCATGCTGACTTAATTTCTTCACTTTACTTCAATACCCGAGCCATATTTCTTATGCGTGGGATGGTTCCGAAAAATATCCAATCCTTAGTATTTTCTTTTGAGTAATGCGCTAACTGGCCAAGTCGATCTATACATAATCCTTTATAACATTCTCAGTTTAGTGTTTTAAGTCAATTAAGACGATTATCCATGCTTTACGTGGCGATTTTCAAGGCTAATGTTTTAAAAAACTTGAAAAATTGGCCTATTACCGAGCCTCAGAGTTCCGCGGCGTGTAGGTCATCCTTGACGCGCGATTAAAAAATCGCTCTAATTTCCTTCGTCGCAAGATTTTTTCCAAGATTTCTACTAAGTAATCTTTAGAAATCTTTACTTTATATTGTAGTTCAAATTTTCCGAGTGATATTTTTCGTAAACGAAAGATAATGTCTACTTTCACGTGATGTCTAATTTCACGTGAAAAACGGGTCGGCCATTTTGTGTTGTAAAAGCAGACAGATGAGAGCCAAAATCCTCAAAAGTCATTGAAAGTATAGGCAAAGCACCAGGTCAAAGAAATATTGCGTTTTTTTATTCCATAAAACTCATATCAACGCAAAACCACCTGGATAAATTCAAAGATTTTTTTAGGAAAAACAATATCTCGCGTGGCATTGAAAAATTGGTCATGTTTGGGCCACTGTATCTCACTAAAGAGTCGTATTTATGTAAAATGGCATATAAATCTATATCTGGCAATGGTTTATGAGTATTTATGCTACGTTTCAAGTCTCTATCCCCAAAAAGGTCATTTTGGACTTTATTCCAGCTTTTTCCGATTTCGGACCAGTGTGCGCCGGGTAGGAAGACGATCGGCCGCCGCGGCTGGCATAAAGGTATTCGGCGCCCATTTCTACAACTATAGTGTATTCGGCAAGCTGAAACTACCAGGCTAAGGCATTAGAATGACTATTCGGCTTTAAAAACTGCATTATTACATGAGTTTCATAATAGCGCTTCCTGTCGGCAGATCGCTGGGCCTACTAGACTCGAAAGCTCTGTAACCTTAACTACTCGACTCGACATTCGTAATGCTACTCGAAACGCTCGAGTCGAGTACCAACTACTCGACTCGACTTGAATTTTCGACAACTCGCACTTCCCTAGAAGATGTGTGTTTTGTTATCACGATTACGTGGCGCGAAAGTTCAAATGAATGTTGGAAACGCGGTCGTATATTTTGTGGTTTGAAGTACTACTGGAATCGGAATCGATTTTTCACCTTGGCAAGTACTCGTTTTCGATTCCGGTTCTTGGTCAAGAATCGAGGAATCGAACCGACCCATCACTAGAATTATTACATTCAGTTGCTGACAAGGAATGCTTCAAGTCTACTTGGATGCCTGCTCTAGCAGTGCTGACGAAGAAGGAAAAAAACTCTTGATCAATATTTGAAGATTCTTTGATGTCCTCAGCGTAATGGAAATTACTCGGCAAGACAGATGTTGACTATTAACCAGGTATTTCCATCAAAACTACTCGTTTCTCTACGTTTGATAAGCGATTACTATATGCAGTATTAACACATTCAATGCGGGCCCGATTTTCATGAAATTCGTCAGAAACGGCCGAAAATAAATTTTTTTTTTAAACTTAAATTGTATTTATTAGAGTTCATAATACATGTTTATATATGATTTGAGTAAAATTTTTAATTAATTTTGCAAAAATTGACAATACGTCAATTGACGTGCTCCGTATTTCACGATCGCCAGGCTTAATTACTGAACGTGTAGCCTAGATTTCAGGATAAAGGCAATTTTTACACAGTTTTCAGTAATGCTAATTATATCGGTTTAGGGCTGCCTTACTTTACTTTTGCTGTGGATAATCATAAGAAAAAGAATTGGTGTCAATTTTCCATGATAAGGCCGTACTATACTGACTTTTAATATCAATATACCACAACGGCAACAAGTGAAAGTTTTTTTTGCGAGTGCAAAGTTGTGCCCGCCCGACGAGACATCGACCACGTAAACAATCCGCCGGTCTTCAGATGTTCCTTCCACTGGATTTCTGGCGAAATGGAGGGCTTGTCTCACCATCATGAACCGGTCCCGGGACATATTATGGGAGAAATATTGAAGCCTGAATTTCGCATCAGTACTCCAGTAGTCGGCCAGCCGATGTAGAGGAATGATCCCCATGTGGAAGACGAGTCCCAGGAAAACTTTGAACTCTTCCACGGATAGGGGTTTCCAGTCTGTTATGCGAGCTCTTTCGGAGACGCCTCTGAGAAAGAGTTCCTCCGCAAAAGAATTGGTTTCCTCGACAATTGACTGAAAAAACCTATCCGTAAATAAGAGATCAAAATAATCCTGCGGCCCGTCTCCCACTGGCTGAATCTTCAGGCCACTATTTTCTCGAAAAGGGATATTGGGAGGGTCCACAAGATTATCAACCCATACAATACCGCTTGGTTGAGAGGGTGTTGAAGGTCTAGGTTGTGGGTTCGGCGGGGGAGAAGGGGAGGGAGGTTGGGTGAGAGAGACAGGGGTAGAGGGTGTGGTTACGGGTGGAATAGTAGGACCACTGACTCCAGAAAAAGGGACCGAAGGTAAATGCGCAATGGCAATTGCCTCCCGCCCAGATGGGTCCTGTTTTTCTTCTTCCTCATCCTCCGAACTACCCACATCAGTCTCCCCCTCATCCGCCGCTTCGAGGAAGGACAAAATCTCCGCTGAATCCACGTCCGTAACCAAATAAGACTCCTTTTCAAAAGGAAGCCGCCCTGAAAAATAAAGAACGGTACTGCAGATAAAGGAAAGGAAGAGAGAGAGAGAGATAAATATGTGCATTCGTTTTATATAAGAAAAAATGCTTAGAGCCTAAAAAAAATCTTGTGTGTATTCAAAACTCTTCGAATTACTTGAAATTATAAAGTAATGTATGGCAATGAAACGATGCGTTTTTCCGTACAAGGTCATATGGATGCATTTAAATACGTATTTTAGGATCGTTGAAATAAAAAATAGAAGATCGGATATCTAAAAAGCCATGTGGTGAATGCAATAGCTAGATGAATTCATTCTATTATTACTTTGATATTCCAAACGTAAGTAACAAAATATAAAACAGAAAAAGCATGTTTGCATGAAAAAATAGACGTGGTAAAAAATGCAATTATATCAAACTCCTTCACGCAGTGGATCTATTTAAAAATCTGGGCATTTCCCCAGCATAAGGGTTTACACATCGCGCATAGTGAAACACTGATAATAAATCAAATATAAAAAATATTTTCATCCATAATGTTAAATTGGAGAAAATTACGACCATATTCTAATTATGGCTATACCTATCAAAAATATGTAGCAATGATAGTTTTATATGGTGTTTGAATGGCAGTGAATGCCTGCCAACGGCAATCTCTGCCACACAACTTTCCGTTGGCATGAAGGGGTACTAGACGCCCGTAACCTCTGCCACACACCTTTCCATCGGCTTGAAGGGGTACTAGACGCACGTAAATAGACGTAAATAAGCTGATATTCAGGCTACTGGATAATTTAAAACATAGAGAGCCAGATCATTTCATAGGAAGTCAGTGCTGAAGTCATCATAAAAGTAACAGTTAAGTTCGCAAATTTTACATAAATAGACATAAATAAGCAACATTATTTTCACTATACATAATGCTTTCGATGCGAATCCTACTTCTATATTTATTAACTTATTACGCACCTTTCCCGGTATCACTATGAAATGTGAAGGCAATCTCCTATTTAAACTAAAAAGCTTAAATATATACGCAAAGTTGTCAAGAGAATTTTCTGCCACACTTACCAGGAGCAACCGAGGATTTTTTCTTATTCTGAGGTCTCGATGAGGCCGATGGTGATTCGGAGTAAAACTCCGGTCTGGAAGATGGACCTGGTTCTGAATTAAAAATAAGATGAATTAGTGGTTATATCGATGAAAAAACGATAGAGAGAAATTTTACGTAAAAGATAAAACACACAAATATGATAACATTAACCGCAAATAAAAAAATATAAAAAACTTACGGGGCTCAAAAGATGGAGAGTTATTCAAATTCTACAAAAGAAGAAGGAAATAATTAGACAAAGGATAAAAAAGTTAAAATATAATGCAAAATTTTGCTTTAAGAATGTGTAATTAGGCGTGAAAAAAAGAGAAAAATAAAAAAAATGAAAATAAAAAAATTAAAATTATGAAAAAATTTAAGAAAGATAAATTGGTTTACAAAAATTAAAGTAACATAAGTAGCTGATTCATAAACATTGGTAAAAAAAAGTATATATTACTTACGTGAACTGCAAAATATGGACGAAAACAGACGAGAGTCTCTCGAGCCACAGTTTACGTTGAAACACAGCAATTCAGAAACGACGCACACTCTATGACAACCAAAGGTCTACTGAAGGCCATAAACACGGTCGGAAGACTCCGGAAAGGGTATTCGTCATGTACGAAGGTGGAGAAACTGGTTCTTCGCCCGACCGGCAGAGTACGTCAATTGACGTGCTCCGTATCTCGGCTTGGACGGGACCACGTCAATTGACGTGCTCCGCACTGAATGTGTTAATGCCGCGGGATGCCCACTCGTGGCAGTAAATTTAGCGCGCCATCCGGAGCGAAAAACCCCCGCGTGATCTTTTCAATGTTCACCTCTGGGGTACCGACGTGACGGCGCCATTCTTACAAGAAAAGCAAACAGGAGCATTTTAAAAATACGTCACTAAGGGAGAAACTCCCCTGCCTGCCGCTTGTTTTTGACCTAGGATTACAGATGACTGACTCACACTGAAAACAAAGGCCACTCAGTTCCCCTTAGACTTGCAACCGGTGAAGGGGAGGGGGGAAGATAAGAAGTGTGTGTAAGAGGCGCACCCTCATTTTCGGCCCCATTTCTGGGAAAAAAGGTGCGCCTCTTACACGCACTTATACGGTAATCTCATATCCGTAGCGTGGGAGGGCCAATCAGAGGAGAAGGTGGATATTGTGACGGCCTTGGATCGCGGAATGAAGAAGACGGACGGGGCGAAAATGTTCGATATTCGGCCGTCAACTCTGTCCATGATCCTGTCTCAACGGACCGAAGTTATCAACGCTGCCTCTCAGGGGGCAAACCGAAAATGCCTCATCACCAACATTAATGAGGACCTCGACCAGGCTGTCTTCAACTGGCTATCTCGGGCACGGGCGAGGATGATTCCAATTTCAGGGCCCATCCTGCAAGAGCAAGCTAGAATGGAGGCCCTGAAGTTGGGAATAGATGGCTTCACGGCATCGAATGGGTGGCTCCACAAATTTAAAAAAAGGCGGAACCTCATGCCTCTTTGTGAGGAGGAAGCCTCCGTGAATCCGGATGTGGTGGAGAATCTAAGTTTTTAATTGGGGAGGGCTACAGTCATAAGGACATTTTTAATGCAGATGAAGCAGGATTTTTTTACAATTTGCTTCCTGACCGTACTCTGGCTGTAAAGGGAGAGGCGTGCCATGGCGGTAAAATGAGAAAGGAACGATTTACGGTACTCCTGTGCACCAATAGTGACGGCTCGGAGAAGTTGCCTCCGTTTGTGGTGGGTAAATTCGCTAAACCGTGCTGTTTTAAAAATGTTAAAGTGATGCCTTGCCCCTATGGAAGCAGCAAAAATGCTTGGATGACAGCAGCATTATTTCGGCGGTGGTTGGCGGGTGTTGATGCGCATGCGCATGGGGGGGAAAATAGAAAAATAGTGCTCTTCATCGATCGGTGCACGGCCCACAGCACTGAAGGGCTGACTTTAAGAAACGTGCGGGTTATTTTCTTCCCCCCAAATTGTACTAGTAAACTGCAGCCCTTAGACCAAGGGATTATTTCGGCAGTGAAGCGGCATTACCGTCGTATGCTAATAGTTTATGGTGTGCTGCATGGATGGAAGTGATCTCCGCAATTTAAAGTGGACTGTATTGCACGCAATGCTGCAGCGGCTTTGCGAAGCATGGAAGTGTGTGACATCAGTCACCATTTCCAATTGTTTTACAAAAGCCAGGTTCGTTGTCAACAGCGAAATCTGGGACACCTCGGCGGAGAGTGATGCCGAAATCGGCGAGGTCTGGCGGGATCTCTCGAAAAAAATGAACTTATAAGTGTCGTTTGGTGAGTTTTCAGAGGTAGACACCAATTTAATAACCTGCGATGAATCACCCAATCTGCAGGAGGTGCCAACGGAGGAAGTGATGCCACCGGAAGAAGATGATGGACCTGAGACCGAGTGTCCCAACTCTGTTATGGTAAGCGAAGCGATGGACTCGATTGAAACATTTATTTTGTGCAAGGGGCTTTCAGAGAGTGTGATGAGTGCGTTTAGAACAGTGGAAGATGCTGTGGCGAAAGAATTGAGGGGAAAGAAATCTCAACCATCTTTGCTATCATATTTCAAAGTTGAAAATAAATAAATTTGTTTTATAATATTTCATGCCTTTTTGTATTATTTTCATCCTTATTCTCACACAGGTTTTCTCCGAATTACCGACGATGATTCGCATCATTGAAGTAAGTAATTTGGTTTGTGTTTTGCATTACTTCACCATTAGAGTACGGATTGTCAGAAAGGAGTTTATTCGTGCATTATAAGTTTCCCATTGTTTCTTGACATAAGACTATCATCCAGAAATTTCCACCTAACTTCACAATTCTCTAACTTATGATTTGAATGCTATCCTTATTCACGAAGTCATTCTTTTCAGAAATGGATGTAACTAGTGTGCGTATTCTTAGTCTGGGCAAAAAAGGGTAGTTCTGGGGGGTAACTAGGATGCATTCAATTAGAAAAATACGTAATGTTTCTCAGAGTTCGGAAAAAATTTCCGGCGATCAGTGACTTCCAGAATATAATTTCTCAAAAACACATTTTTCAAAATTGCGAATTATTGTTGTTGAGAGTTCTCTTGAATGAGGCCTTTCAAGTTGCTTCCTTAATGGCAGTTGCCTATTCATAGTACGGTAGAATTAATACCATTATAATATATTATTTACGAAGCCCACGACCACAACTATTGCAGTAGAATTTAATTGATTCAACTGCTAGAAATGCCACCCGTTGGTCGGTCGACGAAAGCCGCCACTTTCGTCTGTGGGTGTAACATAACTTGTTCCATTATTATTATCATTATGAGTTCACTCTTCCCCAAATGGCATTAAAGAGAGAGAGAGAGACCTGAGGTAGAGGAGAAGGCCACTGTCCACTGGTGCACCACCAACCGCCTCCATCATGGCGCTGTACAGCAGCACCTGACCCTGGTGCTCAGCAGAGTAGCTGCCTCGGCCCGTCTTCAACTCGAGCGGCATTTCCTGTCGTCATACAAGCACATCCAATTACACAAAAACCATTATTTACCACTTATGATTAACACTCAATTTTCCAGCACATTACGTACATAGAAATCCAAAATGCAACTCCTTTGAATCCAAAAATTTTCAGAACCCTGATGATACATCAAAATTCACTCACGGAGCCACTAGAATCAAACAACAAGCTTAGCGGTGACCAGACACCCTCACCATCAATGCTACTTTACTTGTAATGTGCAAAATTTCCACTGACAGGAATTTCATTTGCCGTGACCAGCGGGATCAAATCAAAACCAGCATCTCCTGAATGCATGCTGCTGCTGTCGTTGAACTTCTTTTATTACTCTCAAAATTCAATTTCCAGTCAAGGCAAATTTTTTCTAATTCTTCAACTTTTGAGGAATGTGCCCTTGCAGCGAAGGAACACTCCCTCCAAACCCCCCTCACCCTCCGACTTTGAGTGCTTATGATGCAATTCCTCGAATAAACTTATTTTTGGTCGAACATTGGTTACTCCAGTATTCCTCACTGAAGATGGCCAACTGGCTAGTATGCCCACAGGGATATGCACTTCCAAATTTTTTTTTCCAATACATCTTTAATAGCATTATCAATTAATGGAGAGGTTAAAACACTTTTTTCAAATTAATACTGATTTTCGTGTCGCAATGAGAGGAGCCTCACCTTGACTGGTCCGTCACTTCCCTTGCGTGCCCGCACCGTCACGTCCACCTTGCCCTTGAGGCCAAGGCCCGGCACCCACACGCTCTCCTCAATGTCCCGCACCTCCACAATCGAGCCGCTCCACTCGCCACTGCGATCCACATTCTCCGAATCGCCTCCGCTCCCCCACGCCCCCCCTCCTCCCACGCTCACAAAGCGCTCCATGAATCGGCTCACCTTCGGCACAAATTGCATCACCTCCTGGCGCACCTCTGCACTCGTTCCAATCACACCGGCTGCATACATGTCCCAGACTGCCTTGCGCCCACGCAGAACATCGTGGCATGCCCGGCCAACGTCAAATGGCTTGCAGAGCCCACTCGACAGACACTGAGGGGAAATGTGGGCAATAAACATGTACTCGGGGAGCAATACACACAAAGCCACCACCACTACAACAGACAGCAAGTCAAGGTCTGACAGCCAAGGAAAATGTGATCAGCAAAAATGGATGCCCTTTTAGCCCTTCAACAAGAGCTCACACAGTGAAAACATTGCTGTCAGCATTGTTAGAGGTAACAAAATGTGATGTGATCACAGATCCAATCGAGAATTCTGGTCGTCCAACTTCTGCTAGTAATGTACTCCTAGTGATATACATTTTAATCCAGAAAGCACCAGCAAAGAGGATTGTTGTGAAATAGAGCACATCATTGATGGTGTAAACATTTCTATTACTTATAATTTATAAGATGATGACTTTCATATTGCTATGCCCCTGCCCGTAACTTCTTTCCGTTCACCCCGACTCACCCCGATTTCTATTATCCTTTCCAACTACCCCCGAATTCCATCCTCTAGAGGTGAGACGCTGGAGGTGAGCCTCAAGGTTAGATACCCAATTATCTGACCATCGACAGGTGCATCGGCCCAGGGCGCATCGGAGCCCGCTTTCCAAAACTTTCCACAGCCATTATCCCATTAATTTCTTAAGATTAAATTCCTTTCCCTCGATGCAGGCCGCGCCCAAGGTGTCGCAAGCGACCTGCATAAGCGCTAGGCCATTATCTCCTGGACTGTGGTTGTTGACTCGTTAGTGATGCATTCAGATGACCGCATTCTTCCGTCTTCAAGGCGATGCATCATTAGTTGGGCTTATGCGCCTCTTTTTCTCGAGCTGGTATTTTTCCATCCCCTCAAAAGGTCATTGTATAGAGGATGCGTCTCTGACGCCACCTCCCACCCCACGTGTAACACCTAGGGCGTGTCATGGAACATTCTAGAAGCTTCTCCTACGAGACTATAAATACCCTGTCTTCCGATGAAGACGCTCTCTAACTGTCTGAACTCTGACGGCGAAGCTACGGCCCGTGACCCCTCTGCTAATCATCGCGACGCCTACGTGTCATCCAGCCAACTTCTCCACTTGAGGCCCTCGCCCCCTGACTTCGGCGCCATGTCACACCGTTTGTGAGTAAATGTACTTATAATAACTGTGTATTAAATGGAACTATCTAAGAAAATGTGTGTTTTCTTTCCTAAAGACCACTCCTATTGACATGCGATCCTAACTCTGAGCAATTACGTCCCTAAACTCCCGCAACCTCACCTGAGGACGCGACAATATCTTAATGGATAATTTTATTTATATTATATTATTTATTTTATTATATTTATTTATTTTAAATTAATTTTATAAGAGTCATCAAGATTAGGGTTCTTGGCCTTGGTGTGACATTAGGGTGGACCTTATTTTAAAAATTTTCGAATTTCTTTTGGGATGCCCCCCAGTTTTGTCCATTTGGTGAGAAAGTAAATCATGAAAATTATTTTTGCAATAAGATACTGGGAAAACGTGCCACATCGCACTTCAACTTTTGAAATTTCGGTTTTTTAGGTGTGAAGATGATGTTACTCTCGGACTATTCTATCACTTTTTTGCCTTCTACAATGATTTGCTAGACATTTGCAGAATATGTCCTAAAATTTCTTTCTTTCCGCCCTTTGGTTTCCGAGATGTCGCACCGAGAGTGAGTGAGCGCTGTGCACCCCCACTGCAGTCAGGCACTTTGGTTGGTGGCACTCTGCGGGTTGCATATGGACTCCCAATTTTTGTTGCTCATTCTCACTCGTCGTAAAAGCATAAAATTCTTTAGATAAACTTTAAACTTCGTCAATATAATCTTGCCGCGCTCGCTGCACTGCACGCGCTCGATAGGGGGGGCTGTGCACCACCCCTAAAACCCTCCTCGTCTGGAAGTGGAAAAAAAAAAAAATTCCCAAAAATCTAAAATTGTGTATTGAGGGAATGCAAACTTCATGGCGGATGTGTTGTAAGTTACCAAACGTTGTAGGAGTCGCATTTCAATGGAAAATTGATAATCGTTAACTACTCGAAATTCATTCAACTTATGGATATTCAAAGATGGCCAAAAAATCAAACAAAAAATTTAGTATCTGTTGGTTCAAGGAATTTGTCGTATAATTATTCAAACTTGGTCAAAAAAAATTCCCAAAATAGGCCTATAAGAAAAGCATTGGAAATTTAAAAAAAAAAAAATACTTCAAATCAAAATATGGCAAAAAAATTTCACATCAAAAAATCTAGTTTTCGTCAGAGAAATTTCATGTACATTTACAAGTAGGCAATAAAAGGAAAAAATTTTAGTCCCATAAGGCTCCAATGTTAATTCGGATCAATATATCTCGAAAACCGATCGACTTTTTCGAGTTTTCGGATTTTTCCCCCGATCAATATTTTTTCGCCACCAACGGTAAAAATTTCGTCATCCCAGCATGTCAGGAAGTGGTCGGGAATTTGTATACGTGAATCAGTCAGTGGTCAGTGAGGTATATGCCACGCATCAGGTTGTACATATTATAGATGCTATATTAATCTCTGTTTATTACCAAAACGGGCATAGTAGCAGTGGTTTATTCTCCATACCTAAATCTTATATCTAAGTGCTTCTGTCTAAATTCAGCCTTGTTCGTAAAATCTTTAACTTTGGGGCCCGAGCAGTGGTGATTAATTGTCCCATTTTGAGAAATTTCTGATTTGAGCCCTTAATGTAAGTTGGCAACTATCCTACATACGGCATATTTGATATCTTTCATTTCTGCCTCTTGGTTCCCGGGATATCTGTTGATGATTTGTGCAAACTAGGAAACTAGATTTCTTTGATGAGGTATTACATAGTATTCAGCTTCCGTATTTAATGAAATAAAAGTGATAAAAGAAAGTATGCACATTTCAATTTGTAAAATGAACAATTTTTTTCATTTAATAACTCTTATGCTACATTTATTTTTTTTTCTAGCAAATCAATTTCCACAATTACCCAATATCATAGGATAAAAGTTTTCTTATCACAATCGCAAAGATGTTACTTTCGCTCACAAGTGATAATTAAAACTTTATGTAGAGTCCTTTTTACTGCACACTAAGGTTCTCAAAATTCTTTTCATAAAGTGCTCTTTGGCAGTCTGGAAATTTTCAACTGTATTCAGTCACAGCCTTCAGCAAAACTTGATTACGGCTTTTATTTTGCGTGATAATTTTATAAATCTCTCCTACCAATGTAACTCCTCTTTCAGCAGTATCATTGAATATTCGCAGATGTTTTACTAACTTTAATCCTGCTCATATTAGTCGTCACCTCTCCAATCAACCTGATCCTTTTATAGAAATGTTACAGTAATATTGAATCTTTTAAAAGGATTTTTCGAGTGCCTACAAATAAAATCCTCAATTCGTTGCCAATGAAGTGGACGACATCATTTGGAGAAAAAGAAATTTGGTTAGGTAACTCATCTCCATTGCATGATACTGAATTAAATAGTCAACACATGTAACTAGCACAATGTGTAGCCATTGCTACCACATCTCAAACTTAATCCCTCAGTCTGTAACCACTTTCAGTATGGCATATTCTGCACCACTTGCATTCTCCATAACCGAAACGCCATCAACATAAATACACTGATTACTAGAAAAATTAGGTGGCATCATCCATATTCACAATGTAGATGCATTTCCCAGTTTGTTTGGTACTTTTTTCACACATGTACTCCCGATCATCCAAATGATGGGAAGAGGCGGCACAAATAATCAGAAAACACGAATAATCCAAACTTTCACTTTAATTTCTCGTAATTTTCATCATATACATACGTAATTCAATCAATCTATTATTATCTACTGTAAGAGACAGAAACAGCAGACTCAACTTCCGTTCCCATCCTTTCCACGCCCCCCCACCCATCACCCACACTCTCCTTCATATTCCTTCCCATGAGTCATGAGTTTCTGTCTCTGCAAAGAGTCGGGTCACTTTGCTCTCATTTCCTGCGGCCATTTTTCCATCCTCCCATGGGAAACTGCAGAGCTGGGTGGAAGACAAAGACAATGACTGAGGATGAGGAAGGGGGAGGAGGGGAGGGTCAGCAGATGGGGGCCACTGGGAGACGAACGTCGCGGAGTCAGACGTGTGACGGCAAATAATGTAAACGGGTGAATAAAATCATCTCTCGGAAATCTATGAGTTTCCTTCCAAAAATCCCAGCCAATCGATCGGCGACACCCCTTTGAGCATCGGGGCTCTTCCACTACCACATTTCATGTCTTTTCAGAATGCTTTCCGGAATCATTAAGAGCTTTTTCGATTATTATTATCTAGAGAATTACGATCTTCTTAGCGGCGATAATGTAATTGTACTGGTATTCTTACTGCTCCGTGTAATACTTAGTTTTCGAAAACCAGTGGCTTCCAGAATGGATAGAATACCCAGAGAGAAGAATACCCAGTTTCGGAATTTCCGTGCAACACCCAGTTCTGAAAATCTGTAGCTGCGAGAATACGGATTCAGAAACGTGGTTTGAACAAGTGCATCGAAAGCACTGCACAACGTTGGAAACTACACCGTCAGGCACAACGCCGTGTCTCCCACAAGTTGCCCAGGATGCAGATACATGAACACTGTGCGCGATCGTACACCGCAATGCTTGGAAAACAGGAACAGGGTACTCCCGTGAAGGCAACTAGCATGCAATCACCCCATCGTCCAGCACCGGTTATGGGAAAACAGGGCTTAAGGCAACTTGTCTACGCAGGCAAGTGCCTCGCTATGACTCATGCTACCTCTACTTCCATTTCCCCTGCTTCCTTCACTTCTACTATTCCCTTCCTCTTCAGTCTGACCTTGACTAGTCTCAGCATAAACATGCCTGAATGCTACGAAATCTCCAGTTCCTTTGGGCCGTACTCAACTGAATGCAAGGCCACGGCAATGATTGTGCATTTGCCATATGAAATACAGTGTAACCCTGATCTATCGTTCCTGCATTGATCGTTTTCCCGCATTCATCGTTCTCCGTTCCTGGTCCCTGGTCATTTAGGATATTTGAAAGGGATCAACAATATGACCTAAGTGTGTCGATAAAGTTCTAATATTCCTTTAAGACGCAAAAATCTTGTCTCATTCTCTGCTCTCTTTCTTTTGTCCCTATCTTGCCCCCCTTTTTCTCGCTCCTCGTAACGTACGTTGTTTGGTCATACGTCACAGAGCATCAAAAGTGAGGAAGAAGCATGTCATTCATCGCCTGCCTTCTAGATGGAGACCACAGCCACAACCTCGAGGGTCTCTATCCCCCTCAAAATCTTATTCAAATCTTAAAAAAAAGCCAAAAACATTAAAATTAGTGTAAAAACTGAAAATGTGACAAAAATCACGAAAAATTGCAAAATTTCAAGTGTGCAAAAATTAAGAAGCCTTGACCATTGAAAACAATCGTTTTTTTTTTTTATAAGTCGACCTTCAACCTTGTCCAATTTCATCAGCAGCTCGGCTAACTATTTCCCTGACATTCATTTGCCTCGCTCACAACCTCCCTGCTCTGCATCCACTCACTCTCTGCAAGAAAGCATTCGAATTGATTGCTGTCTGTGACTCACCTTCTGCAGCACCTCATGCACCAGACTCCCGATCAGCATGGAGCGCGCTGCCGCCTGGGGCTGGGCCACATCAGCAGCCTCCACACAACAAGCATCGGCAGCCGCCTCAAAGCCACGGAAGCGCTCAGCAAGGACACTCTTTCGAGCACAGAATAGGCTCCCCACGACAGTTGTGCCCGAGATGAGCATATCAGGCTCCTCAACCAGGAAAGACTGCGATGAACAAAGCAAGTACTAGCCATTAACTTAGTGTGCAACAATGCACCCTTGCCAACTTGTTTACATACAAAGCCAAAAAACGTGAAGAAATATCAGAAGGTTTATGATTACAAAAACTCAACATCTTAACTAAACCTCAATGCATTATTCAGTGACTTTGGATTACAAAAGAACAAAAAAACTTCTTTTCCATGAAAAACTGAGAAATATATGTACACATCCATCGAGTTAAAATTTATTTACACACATAATGCAAAGGCAATATCAAAAGAGAAAAGAAAACAACTCAATTATTTCTGTTCAAAATCTTGATCTCATGAAACTTTTCTCAAAGAAACATTTCTCATCAAAAACAAATTTTAATCTCAAATTTTAAAAAATGACAGTAGGTAAAACTGCAAGCAGCTGAACTAGCACTGATTTGACCATACAGACAGCATCAGATTCCATGAGTTGATGTAGGCAAACATCTCAATGAACACAAACACACGCAAGATCGCAAAAAGCAAGATAAACATGAATGACCAGAGGAAATGAATGCCAAGATGAACATGACCTTGATGGCTTGCAGAACGATGGTGGACATGCATAATTTAATGGCTGACAAGAAAAATTTTCTGTCACCTGACAACACAGATTTGTTTGAAACACCCACTGCTCATTCTGCACTGATTCGTTCAATGGTATTACGCTCAACTATGTGGAAACTCAACTATATTCGAAATTGAAAAGGAAACTTCGTTGACTTCCACTGATGTATTTCGTCCGTACGACATGCTTTGAACCATAGAGATCATTATCAAGTACAACAAATGCGAAAAAAGTCACTGTTTACTCATGCACGGCCATATTTTTTGGCCATCGTCTAAAAGATAGAGAAAACTTTCAAGGAATTATGGAGCGTTGTGCAATTGATTTGGAAGCCAGTATCGCATTGTGAGTTAAATGCAATCATACTTATGTGGGCAAAGAAAGATTTAATGCTTTCCCGGCAAATAGACTTGGTAACATGTTCTCGGGATCACCACTGCGTGAGGAGCTGCCAACGTTGCCATGTCTGACTCGGACCTGGCTCACAGCCCCAATGAGGACAATGGCTAAGTTGGACATCGAAACGTCAGCAGTTATGCAGTTCCTGCAACCCAGTGGCGACCTCAAGAACATTTAATGAAGGATACTTACATGGGCATTTGTTAAAAATATATTATCGAAAGTTAAATTAGCAGCTGAGAAGGGGGACAGTGTGAACGTCACACCGCAATGGTGTTAGGATGCCTGAAAATCAGTTACACCTGAGCTTGGGTCAAATGTGTGGGAAAAGTATGTAATGGGAGAAAGGACAATTAGTGGGTGAATTCAATGACAGATATCGAGTAGAGATAAATTTAGTTTCTGACCCTGATTACAGCAATGAACAAATTAATTATGAATCTCAATCTGACAACAATTCTCATTGAGTGGCTCAAATTATTATGAGAGGAATTTGGAAAAATATATGCAAACAATAGAATAGCAACTGAGGTGTAGTAATCAACAGCCAAAATTACTTTCTAAAATCTGACTTAGGTGATCGAAAGCCCACATGAAAAATGCTGATAGGAATTGATACAAAAAGGTCCTAGCAATAATTATCTCTTGAAAGACCACACAATTATGACTTAGATTAAGATACACAGCAGCAGAAAAGCATGTGGATGAAATACCCCCAACCCTAACCCTTCACTGCAGCAGGTGCCTTCAAAAGGAAAATGCTCCCGTGCTACAAGTTAGCCAAGATTATGTATTCTAATCCTCTCCCAACAGAGATCTATTACCGAGGGTGGGGGGGGGGGGGGGGGGGTGAGTTACACTGGCATTCTTATTGCTCCGATTTGGGACCCTACTCAATGGCGCACATACGTAGTCATTACCGTGACCACTGGACTAAACCATCCAACCCACTCTTAACAGGAGTCTACGGTCAAATTATTGCATCAATAGTTCTTTTTTAAATAAGTATCGTTAATGATTTTCAGTAATTTACACTTATATAAGAATAAATAACATTTTTAAGCACTGTAGAATTTTAAATAGATTTCCAGCAGTGAAAATACTACGGCAGATCCCATTTATCCCATTGCGTTGTGGATTATGCGTGCATGAGTTTAATGGCCTTCCAAGTTTTCTACTATCTTTAAAAAAAAATAAAATCGCACGCAAAAGCACAAAGATATCGGGGTTTTTAAATACAATGTTACTCCGGGCTGATTATTTCCATTAGAATCCCCTTCTTAAAGTGGAATTATTTTATCTACTTGCTGACAGGGAATGTTTCAAGTTAACTTCGACGTCTACTCATTTTGTTTTCACTGCAGACAACAATCAGAGGCGGAAAAATAATCTTGATTTATTTTAGAAGATTCTTAAATGGTCAACCTTTTGTAAATTCAGAGAAATTTTACTCACGATTTTGGCAGAGGTAACACAAGGGCTGAGCAAATTGAGGGGAGGGGGGAAGGGAGGGGGGAGGGGTACTTACGAGTTCAGAGAGGGACGAGGAGGGGTGGGTGTGGAGACGTGCAGGCGTTGGCTCTCCTCCGAGCATCCAGAACGCAAGGGCTGAGCAAATTGAGGGGAGGGGGGAAGGGAGGGGGGAGGGGTACTTACGAGTCCAGAGAGGGACGAGGAGGGGTGGGTGTGGAGACGTGCAGGCGTTGGCTCTCCTCCGAGCATCCAGAGGCGCGTGGCATCGTCTTGAGCGGCACACTGAATGCTCACCACGTCCCCAGCGGCTGCACGGCAAGGCAACCTGCGCACATTCGGACACTTCATCAGGCGCTATGCGCTGCGAGGGTGTTGTGGTCAACTTTCCCATGAAGAAAATGTAACAAATTGAAGAGACACTTAGTGCCACTGGGGTCGTGTTCACTCAAGCCCAAAAATGAAATTCATCCAAAGAGGAGAAGGGAAATATGACAAAATACAAATCTTCCTCATGCAGCCATTCTCTTTATAATAAGACAATGCCAAAGTTGTGGTATAATTTTCATGAGTCGGTGAGATCATTTGATGCGTATATACTGGTGCTCAGTGAGGGAGAGAAGGTGCTCCTTGAGCCGAGAGATGAACAACAGGAGAGGATTACATGAGGTGAAGAAGAGACGGAATGAGTTTGTGATTGCATGGATTCGTTTGCGAACCACCTGTTATTCAATCGTAACAAATACCTCCAGAAGGCAAAGGGGCAGATTAAAAAGCATCATTTGAGCACGATGGGTTCAGCTGATGAATAACACATACCAGCAATAGCAATATGAAAACAATTTTTAATCCATAACAACAGGAGCTAAATGCCTGAAATGTAATGAAGTACCTATGAATGTATGTACTTAGTACACACGCATTACCATGCATAGATTGATTCACTCCATCCCATGCACAGCAGAGACACAGATGATATGTTTTATGGCTTTGGACTATTTTCATAACTAGATAGTAACTTATTATACTTGCTATAGAATAAAAAAGATAATACTGACAAGGGGAGACCACGAAAGTTGCTCCGCCTTTTTCAATGCCGTATTTTTTATAGAATGGTGAACACATCCCTGAAGTGGTTCCAAAAAAGGCCATTTGGGCTTCCAATCGGGTGGTACATATCCCTCCATTCTGAACGGAAGGAGACCACCCGGCTGGAAGCCCGAATAGCCATTTTTGAATATATTTGCCAGGAAAGCATTAGATTTTAATTCTTAGCAGTGGTTCCGTTGAATGGGCCTTAGTTTGACTGTAATTAATTAATTTTCATGCGGTACTTTTAACAAGCCGCGTATAGTTCCATGATATCGCACCGCTCAGCAGATGGGTCAGGTGGGGTAGTGGTTGCGTGTAAGGCTACCACCCAGGGGACCAGGTTTCAAGGCTTTGTGATGGTTGTAAATTTTGTTGTCTTCATTGTGATCATACGGCGTCAACTTTTTCATTAATTTAAATTGCGACAAGCATAGACATGAGACAATTTTTTTATCATCATAATGGCGTTTAGGCATTTAAGCAGTGTCATTTCAAACACGGAGATACGACGACTACACTAGCAAGGGTTGGTGTGCACCAAAATGTTCATTTTTTCATTGCTTATAATGATCAACTTCCACTTTAAAAATGAAAACCACCCTTGCAAGAGCACATGCCATTAAAGGCTGGCGGCAATCAACAACATGCGTACAGACATAATTAATAAGAACACAAAACGATTATAAAATGCCATATTTCTCGAACACTTCTAATTCACTTTACTCCAAAGGGAGTTCACTTACACAGTACCTATGTGCTTATAGAACCACTCCGAAAATATAATTAATATAAAATAATTAATTAAAATATAATTTCCATTAATAAATAGGATGAAATAAAAGTTGATGACCCTGGACCGGGCGTGCTGGCGTCTAAAATACATCAATGTTCGAAAACCAAGGATTTCAACATCGTAAGTATATTCTGGGCTAGAATGGTCTCGTATATTCCTACAATGTACTTTGAATGTCTATATTGCAAGTTTACTAATTTCTACTAATAAAGATTAATTTTAACAATAATCGAGTGTTATCATACATGCACATAACATGGGCAAGGTACGCCATTTGCCCGGTTGTGTAGAAATAACAGTCGTGCCCGCTAGAGGGTTAAAAGCAACAATTACACCAAATGTGTCTTGTGCTTGCCGCTTCCCATAGTCTTCTGTAGCCCTTCCAATATAATAACAAGATGCCCAACAACAAATTTCATTTCTTTGAAAAAAAAAAGCCGCTGTTTTAGCCCCTCGTTAATCTTTCGGTATGTTTTTGAGGAGAGCAGAAAGTGGAGCCTTCACTTCTCCATGTTGGAAATGACACTGCTTAAATACCTAAACGCCATTATGATGATAAAAAAATAGTCTCATGTCTATGCTTGTCGCAATTAATCCCCTCACATGCAAAGCCTAGAGGGGAATGGTGCATAGACCCATTGAGAGCAACAATCATCGAGCAGGAAGCGAGTTTGTGGCTACACCAAATATGAATGTAGGTAGCTCCACATGGGAAGATGGTGGACACGAATGTGGCACAAGAGATCCTATTGCCCTCCACAGAATGAGCCAAGCTCACAAATGCATGCGATATGTACTAAAGGGGTACAACATACCACATGCCTTGGACCAAAACTTTGGCTCGCTCCTTGCTTCCTGTTGACGACACTGTGAGTATTTTACCAGCCGGACCATTACACACGCCCTCCACACGGCAGCGATGCACCTTGCTCAAATCCAATGTGTACCTGAAAAAGAAGACAGCACAGTTTGCAGCGATGCTCATTATACTTATACTTGCAGTGAGTATGTGACTACATACATATATATGCAAGACATATCTGCCTGCTTTCATTCAGTGGCTCTTTGATGTCTGTGTTTGTGAGCTCGTATTCTTTAGAATTTTCTCTACTGCTGAATTCAGGACAGAAATGCTTAACATACGTGTACACTGTAGAGCAAATTCTGGATAGGGTTCGATTTCTCTGGTGAGTCTTACTCAAGAGACTGTTCACATCAGAGCAAAATTTTACTCTCAAGAGACTCAATCTCCGCAGGCATAGAGCAGCTCTACGGAAACTTCTTCATCTGCTGTACTCATAGGCTATAGTTTAGAGCAGCTCTACCTTAACTTCTTCATCTGCTGTACTCATAGGCTTTAGTTTAGAGCAGCTCTACCTTAACTTCTTCATCTGCTGTACTCATAGGCTTTAGTTTAGAGCAGCTCTACCTTAACTTCTTCATCTGCTGTACTCATAGGCTATAGTTTAGAGCAGCTCTACCTTAACTTCTTCATCTGCTGTACTCATAGGCTTTAGTTTAGAGCAGCTCTACCTTAACTTCTTCACCTGCTGTCACGCCAGTGTCCTCTCAGAGAGGGTGAGAAGACCAAGGCCAGAGGAGTGTCAGGCAATTAGCTGCTGCAGCAGTTGTGGCATGATTGTTGAAGAAGAAAAAATGCAGAAAAAACTAAGGAACATGGGTGCAGTAATGGATATTAAATCCAGACTAAGAAGAGCATACGAAGTTTTTGAGAGAGCTTTTACATGAGGATGTATCTTCTCACCACAATGTTTTCGAATATGTCCTGAGAACAACAAGTTTCTTTTAGCAAGGGTTTCTCCGAAGATTAAACACCAGGATACAAAATTTCGGAGAGCAATTTCACCCTCTGAGAGGTTGAAAATCACACTGAGGTTTTTAGCATCAGATAAGTTTTAATTAAAGATAAGCATTACTTCAATTATTTTTCATAAAAATGTACTAGAAAAAACTTCTTTTACTTCTTTTACTTTAATCAGGAGACATGTAGAGACATTCCTTGAAGCATTTATTTAGAATACCTGTTTCAAGAATAGCTAAAATAAATCCCTCCCAAAGTTTGCAGAGCATTATTTGAAATTTAGAAAGAATACTATTTTAAGGTAAATTCATTAACTTATTGCTAATATTTAGAGGTCTGTGAATTTTGCGAGATGCAATATCATGAAATAGCGAGAAATCAGTAAATAAAAACGAAATTTCACGTTTTTAGGTGGATTAGAGAAAAAATCACATCTAAGGAGTCATAATCTATTAAAGCCTAAGCCTTCATTGCTTAACACTGCCGACGTTCATTTGCTCTATCTCATTACGATTCCATGGTCAGTTGGCTAGCTTAGTCTCGCGCATAACGCATCAGCGTAATATCGCGCACTGTAGTGATTTCTCCGCCAGAATTTGCCATTAAATTTAACACAGCCTCTCTCTTGGATTCCCATGTATCAATCCTGAAATATTTAGAATGAGGCGCTTTCTCACCTGAATAATTAGATATTATAACTTTAAAATGTGCTGAAAGAAATTTAACGCGGCCGCGGAAGAGCGGAAATACAAGCTCACGCGCCCGGCATGCGTCAATGCCGAGTAGTAACTCCGGTGACTCACCGCGACGCATTAGACAGCGTTATTGGATAACTTGTTGCAGGAAAACCTTGAGTGTGGGTATAATGTAACAATTTCGTTGACTTCTACACGGGCGTTGGCTGGGACCGGGCCACTGTTCATGCCTCAGCCCACAGCGTGGCAGAGAGTCGTCTCATCTGAAAGCGGCCTGAATTTCACAGCGTCGTGATGTGAACGGCGGTAGCACCACTATATGTAGTATAGAACACCACTTACTAAATTTTCTGATTTCTTATAGAAATACCCCTTGTTCGGTCACGACAGTGTCACCAGCATCACTAATTTATAAGCATCAGCCGAGGACCACGTTAGCATCGCTGAAGCCAATTAGGGCTCAAAAGCAGCAAGTCCCCAAAGGGGGGATTCTAAGGACTCCAAGAGCTGTTAGTAAGGGGCAAACAATCCCAGAGTTTAGACTTCATGAAGAAGTATTGGTGAGGAATCCCAATCCAGGGGCATTTAAATATATTAAGGGTCAAATAGTGGCTGTTATGAGCAAAGCGACCTTCAAAGTAGCACTTCCAAACGGAGTAAGGTTAGTACATCTAGATCAATTGAGGAAACTGCGTGACACTCAACCTAAAATAAAATTAAATAAAGGAAACCATAGAGCCTGGGATGATTTCATGTGGTCAGCAAAAAAGTATGCCCCAAACACCCAATGCAGAGAGCCAGGGAGAGGTGAGAGACAAGGCTTGGAGTCTACAGCCATCACACGTCAAAGTGAGGGGGTTGCAGTTCCCCAAGCGCAATTACGCCGAAGTAATAGAGTAGTGGTCCTCCCCAAACGTCTGGATTTGTAAAAAAAAAAAGCTTATGTTGCACTGATGTACATATCTGTGGTAAAATATTATATGTTAATATAGTTTTACTTTGTATCATGGCAGGGTAGTGGGATACCTAAATGAAGTCTAGAGGTTCACAAAAGGTTTTGGAGCCAGCAGATGAGGGGATAATGGTAGCCTTTGATGACGGGAAATTGTTGAAACCTGCTGAATTTTAGGACTTCTATTATTTTAAAATTGTACATTTGTAACATGTCACTTGTAACTGCCATTATAATTACCATTGTTATCAGGGATTGGAATTTTGTATGTAACTTGGGGAAGGGATTAAATGTATTTAAGTGTGTGTGCGTCTATTGTTTTGTAGATGTCACCACTGGTCGAGAGTATTTGAGATGTATGTAACTTCTCTAGCGTGAGGGAGTGGGCGCCATGTTGTAATGGTACGTTGTAGGTTGTGAGTGTTACGTACGATACGAGAGCAATAAAGCGTTTATCTAAATGGGCTATGTGGTTGTTAATTCGGACCTCCTCTACCCGGGAACACTTTACACATATCATACCAACAGAAACATCAGGAGATGGTCCATGGCCATTTTCTTTCATTTGTCAAACACTGCTGACATCAATGCATTTGTTATATTAAGGGATTCCAATTCACAATCAAAACTGCAGAAGTTTTCTTCGTGGGATAATTACATAGATCCTTAACTTTCCCATGCATTAAAATTAGATCAACAATGAACACAATCTCCAGACACTTGAATAAGTATGTGTAAAATGAGCCTGGGAAAGGATAAGAAGAAAACAAGGAAAAAAGTTGGAAGATGTGTTGTTTTTCCGAGAGGTAAAGATATAAAAACAAAAACATACAGTAAACTGTGTAAGAAATTAATGCATTGCACACATTTGCTAAACGTTTGCAGTGATTAGAAGCAAATAAATAGTTTACAGGATTTATTTTCTAATTTCTTTTGATTCAATAAAACTTTGAAAATTTCTCGAAAAAACTGTTATTGAAGACTGCACAATTTATTAGTTTAGCTTTCTAATGCTGTATATCATTGGTGAAAGGAGTAATTCAATAGTTATAAGCAATCTTAATATCATCATAAATTTTGCCTCAAGAAGACATTTTGGGAGATCAATTCAATATTGGTAAGTAGATTATTTTAGTAGATTTATTAGTACAGTAAAACCTACATCGTTATGGAGGGGACCTAAATTTGGCCAATTTGATGAATTGAGGTTCACTATAGGGAGGTTTTAGTGATAGGCACCATTTCTTCATATACTTGTGGTTGAATGTGGTGGAGGAATGCATGCATGTTTAACCAAACATGCATGCATTAGTGAACTTATATTTATTATTTAATAATTATAGAAAGCGAGTGCTATCGTGTGATTTTTACCATGATTCGAGAGAAAACAATGCGAGCTCTCTTCATTCAACAGTCACTTAAAATTATTATGATAGTCGGATACCTTTTTTCTTATTCACTATTAGGTATACTCGGAACAAAATGGCCATAACTAATGGTTAACGTGAAAATTACAGCACATTAAAGGTGTATAAGGAAAAAAAAGGTGTGAAACATTTATCGCTGAAAATGTCATTCTATGTACGTAAGTCCATTTGTCTCGGTACAATTTGCAGAGGTAGTTTGGCCATCTCGGGGGGTGTCTCCTTGGTATGATAAGTGGAGGTTTACGAGATATAGAGGTTCACTACAAAGAGGTTTGCCTATAAATTTACATGTAAATCTGATGGGACCGTAGGGGTGGTATGAAGTAGGGAGGTTTATGACGTAAAGAGGTTCACTGCATAGAGATTTTACTGTATTTACGAAAGGCAAATATAGGTCATCGTTGAAAACATGATGAGGTACAGTGATACATGTTTATAAAAGTATATGCCACGCATATTTATCTCAACATTTCAACTGTGTTCTTAGGCTGAAACAAAAAAATACAGGCAATTTTTCCTGTAGCAACTCAAACTCCCTACTGGAAATCAGGTATTCAAAAATAATGTCTTAAAAAATAAAATTTAAGTTAATGGTTTAAAATATTGAGTATAGCAATGCCTATTATTCAGTATAGATATATCATATCTGCTGTTCCAAAGAATTGTCCTAATTTTCAACTAACTGTAAAGGAGACGTACTATTTCATTGGTGCATTACATTTGACTGATCATGTCCCACTTCCCCGCCAATGCATGTATTGGGAGAGTTTCAAGGAGATTTTCAATTTCTACTTGTATGAAAAAATGATGTTATAACTCCAGGCGAAAAATGGCTAAAGTGAGACCTTTCCTAAATAAGTTGAATGAATCATTCATTGCAAACGCTCCAGATACGAGGCATGTATCAGTTGACAATCCAAGATTCCTTATTTTGGAAGGGATGGGTGCAAACAATACATTAGGGGAAAACCAACATGTTTTGATTTTAAAGCTTGGGTAGCTGCCAAACGTCAGGGATACACCCTTGACGTAGATTGATACCAGGGAAAACAGACTGGCGACACCCAACCACCTAGTGTAGGGCATGGTGCGTCCGTTGTCCTAAAGAAAGCATGTTTTCAAGAGAAACTTTCCAGAGGTGAATTTCTGTTTTGAAAACTTTTTTACAAGTGCAAAGCTTTTATCAGCATTAGCATCTCGCGGCAAATATCGGGAACTGTCCAAACAAATAGAATGGATTGCTGTCCCTTGCCTAGTAAGAAAGATACATGGAAAAATGTGAGTGGGTAAAATTTGAGGCACGAATTAACAAAGTGGAAAATATAGTTGCAGTTGCAAGGACGGATAATAATCTCGTATATGTTATGTCTAATGCTCACAGTACTCACCCAATCCATCAAGTCTCTAGATATTTAGTGTCAAAAAAGGTAAAGTTAGGGTACCACAACCACATTTAATACAAGTACATAATATAAGACATAAGGTTATCACCTCTTCAGCAGCTAAAGGGAAAATGGGTTGTGGGAAAGAAGTGCGTTGGAAAAGGGTGAGGGGGTAGCTTTGTGGGAGGGGGGAGGGGCTTCCAGGCCTGCCCTGCACGCCAACTCGAAGGTTTGGAGAATGAGGGTGGAGTCAGTGGGAGGGGGGGAGGAATGCAATAACTGAAAATTTGAAGCACTGATCGAAAAGGGATTCGTGAGAGAGAGAGAGAGAGGATGTGTAGGTTCTGGTAGAGATGCGTGTGGAGGGGACGGATGTGCGGTGATTATTCATTCTGAGGTTGATGGGGGTGGTGCATTGGCCGACATAGAAAGTGGGGCAGAAATTGCAATGAAGGAGCTAAATGATATTGGTGGATGTACAAGTAGTGGAGGGGAAAATCGGTGGGCTTTTAAGTTTGGGGAGAAAAGAGGCAGGGGGTGAAGAGAATATCTTGCAGGTTTTGCACCTGGAACGATTGCAAGGTGAGGGTGGGATGGTGGTGACTGACTACATGTTTTGAAGAGGGCGGGTGGCTTCAAATACGGTATTTAAATTCGGTGGTCTCTTTTAAATGTGATATGAGGAGTAGAGGGGAAGATCTGGGAGGTGGATTTGTGTTTGGAAAGGATGGGGTACAAGTCCGTCGCCAATATATATTCTGTAGAAAGTGAGCGCCAGGAAAGTAGGTGGTGAGCAGAGATGGGGAGCAATATTATTTTTTTTATTCCTGAGGAAAGGTGTTGGATTGTACCAAGTTTGGTAGCGATATTCTACCAGCAAACTACTCTCTCATATGTATTCTTGTGCCATAGCCTCCATTTGAGTGCGTTGTTTATTTCTCTGCACTGTACTGCCTTCTTGCGTATGAGTTTTAAATAAATGGAAAAAACTAATGTTTTTTTTGTTCTGTTCTCAACACCGCAACATGGGAGGTTTTTGCTTTGACCTGCCATTCCACTATAAATAACGTAATTATATAAGAGACTCTTCTATAAGTATAAATTACACAACTTTTTCGAGAAACTTTCTACATTTTTGTAGTGGGTTTGGCAACCTGAGTTACTTGAGGTTTTTGCTTTTGCTAGGAAAAATTTTTTATGCTGACTGGACATTTGATTACTGTTGCTATTTCTTTCATTGGAATGTGATACTGTTCTCACCGAACTGTCTTGGAAATAAGTGGCATTACAAAGTCAAATAAATGTATTCAGTGTCTGAGAAGGTTGTCATAATACTCGCTTGCATTGTTGCTTGACAGAAGATCTGACCTATTGGTTAGTCCAAGATATTTAAGTAAGCTTTAGATCATACAGATGAAAGGCAAGCAGCTGAGGTAGGTACCTAAAAACATTATCAAACCCTGAGTCCTCTCCGACCTCTGGGGGTAATTTTTCTCCAACAAAACAGATTCTGATGCATAGTTTGTTTAATCGATAGGTCAAAGGGATGGGATGGGTGCTTCTGATAACACATACTAGGCTATCAGAGGTCACATCATATTCCGTAACGGTGGCAATTGTATAACTACCTGAAAATTACCTCCAAGACATGGGAAATAGAGATAACCACACATTGACATACCATGACTATATTATATAGATACAATATTCCAAAGCCACTTAATTCGCTAAACATATAACTGGCTTTTGAATGAAGGAGGGAGAGGTATTGAAAGCACTATGGTGTAGTGATGCGTTCAAAAATAATTAGGATTAACTTACCCATCGGCATCTTCATCTTCACAAAATGAGTCCCAATCGTCGAGGAGGAAGAGGTCCTCCTCAAAAACCACCGATGATGGGCAACAGCCGTGATCAGGGCTTGCCTTTGCCTGCACCAATTCCGACAGAGGCACGGCCGTCTTTTCGGTTGTCTTCGCTGCTTCACTTTCTTCCTCATGGCTTGGGCCTCCTCCGGTACGGATCGGCGGTAATTCACATACCTCGCCCGTAGACGAGTTGATCAGCTCAATTAATGATAAAGTCGTCTCCACATCTCCATCTGCGGTATGAGTATTGCTGCCCTCCCCACGGCCTTTGGAGGGCTTCAAACGGTCGGCCTCTTTCTCTAAGTCTAGGCCACACTTTGGGGAATAATTTGGAATTTCCTTGCCGATGCACGTGCCGACTGAGGTGGGTTTACACGATCGCTCCGAATCAACATTTGAGTTACCATTGGCGGACAATGTGACTAGGTCATCTTTCGATCTGACAGGGCCAACACTTAAAGTGTTCGATCCAGATCCACGAAAGACTTTATTCCGTTCACTATTGGGCCCTACATCGGAAGTACCAGATTCAACAGTCTTACCGAAAAATTTAGATATCCTTTGTTGATTACAGTGGTCTGCTACCTGAAAAAAATTCACTCATTTCATCACCAAAAAACTAGAGCGAACACTTCCTATGCCCATTGCTCAAACTTATTATATCAATTAAAAAGGTAGCTTCCATGTCATGGCAATATCATTGAATGGATACCTCGTACATACCATTTTCCGCTTCCTCATGATTACGAAGCTGTTTTTTACTCAGTTGACATACAAATTCCAATGATCGTGAGAGAATTACACCCGCTATACGTGTATTTTACACGTTTTCTCAGCGTAAACTGTATAGCTGACATCCCCTCACAATTTTCCCGCGTTTTGGTCGATACCGTGATATCGATGTGTCATATTTCGATTGGATTCGATTCCGGCACGAGATGATGCAGTCGATAGAACCGCGTAATTTAAAAGTCCGGGTCACTCGGCATATTGCACTCAACACTCATTCTTTCTCCAGTTTTCACGAGATGTTTTAATCATAGGAATAGCTTAAATCTTCTCATAAATTAAAATTTCATTATTTTCCACGAAATCCAATGCCCATAGATGTATATTGCAATTATATTTCAATTTTGTAGTTGAAGGTTTAAGGATGTCAATCGTTCCAGGTGCCCAAACACGTTTGGGTACACACGTAGATCAACATATTTTCCATAATCATTGATTTGTATTTGTATGAAAACATAGTCAGATAAGAAATATGTAGTAAGTTACAAAATGAGACAGTATGTTCAGCAAAATAAATAGTAAAACCGTCCACACATTGCCCGATCGATTGATCAATGGATATTTTGGTTTGAAAGATCAGGCAAAATCAATAAAACAGCAAGGAACTTGGTGTGAAAATATTGGTGTCATACATTTGGTGACCAGATTTATTAATTCAGGTAACTGCCAACAATTTGTACCAAAGCAAAGATTTCCATTTCTTCATCTTCTAAATCTTTCCCGCTACTTCTTAACATTTTTCTTTGATTTTGTTTCATTCTCTGCATTTATCTATAGCAATTTCTTCTCTCTGTGCCCTTCTTGCCATCATCGCTTCCATTTCAGTTCCTCACCTCTTCTGACATGCATCTCTGTACTTGCCACGTATTGCTCAATCCAAATATCTCATCAACTCCCATCAGATGCCTCTCCTCATGCATGAAAGATCCCAGCCCAAACTCTTCTTGGAGAAATGAGAGCCCTTTCAGTGTCAGTTTTATGCCCTTTCTGAAATTTATCTCTGCACTTTTCACTTGCTCCGCATGCATATCTGATCAACTTCCACAGAGTCACACATGAAAAATTGCATTCCTACGTCATCTTGGAGGATTGACAGTCTTCATCAACTAATATGTCTCAGTTCACAGAGAATCCACTCTTGACAATGGCATTACTGGAAGAGCAGGAGGATACCTACAAGTTGCCAATGCATCCCCAAAGCCTTCTTGTTTGTTAAGTTGCATACAATGAGTCCAGTCTATCCGTATCCCTGTTGGAGCCAGTTAGCAGTACTTCATCCACCTGAGAGACAACCCTTTTGAACTAGATACCAGCGTGGTCTGCCTGCAGAGCTGCCATGTCATTTGCAGACACGAGAACCCCAAGACAAGAATCCTTGTCTGCTTTACACTGCTCAGGTTTTTTTAACAATTCTGTTAGGTTGCAGACATGATGCTGCTAAGGTAAATTTGTGCTTTTTTGGGATTCTCTCAACTATATTTTCCTTACAATAGAGACCAAATACTTCATATTCCAACCATTTGTCCTTGTCAATATTCTTCCCTCGCTGAGAACAAAGGTTTTCCCCACAGTAACATTGATTTGGAATGGTTTCAAACCATTCACAACATCACAATTGCTCAGTTGGCAGCCTATCTTCGTTATGCTTAGGATCTCTGACATCACCAACCACCCTCTTGGAGATGATCCTCAATGCCACCATAAAGATATGGGATGACTGGGTTCAGCACCTCATGCCCTTTGAGAAATGGCACTACTACTGCAAAATATCTGCTTTCCTGACATTATTCTTGCAAAGAAATGAATTTTCGCCAGCAGAAGTTCTCAAAAAACTAGCAATTTTCTTGAGAAAAACATGCCTTTGCCTAATTTTCAGGGGAATTCTTGGTTGGGTGTAATGTCCACCTGTAATATGGTTCAGTTATGATATTACACCCAAATAAGTCTTACTCCGATGAGGGAGTGCATCAGAGGAAGGTTTAACAGCAACAAACAAATTATTCAGGTTTGGCAAATTTACAATACATGGCATGGTACGTAGTAGCACACGAGATTAGAGGATTCCTCACAGCATCACTTTTGTCTGCATTTGATCAGAAAATGTGGTATAGTAGCTGATGGATCGACGTACATCTCTTCTTCGTCGTACTGGGCAAGGAGAACGAGCACCAGCAGCACACTGTGCTACACAATAGGTAAAAGGTTCAAAGCAATAAGTACCTACCTCATTCCTACCCAAAAACTTAATCACACTAGACTGAAGCACCCCTATTAGGTTATCCCCCACGCTATGTAAGACCAGAATGGTGGACTGTGCATTAGGTAGGTACTATACCACTAGAATACATATTTAACCTGACAGGGTTCCCTCTCATCTTGAAGAGGAAACAGAAGAGTAGAGCTTAAGGAAAACGGAGTGGTGCCCATATGCCTTCCACTATGTTTATGCAAGTCATTCACGAGGATCAAGTTACATGTGTGGCTAAGCACAAGCAAGTTTAAAAAAAAAATAGCATTTTTAACCTTCGTTCGTATTCCAAACCAAGAAAGTTTGATAGAAAAATCATTAAAAAAAGTATTTATCCCATTTTTCCCTTGACAGTAATGGTAAGGCCTCAAACAATTTTAGAATCAAGTCAAAACCATTTTTGGAGCAATAATTTTTAAACCTAAGACAGCACACACGGAGAATGGGTAAAGTCACAACCAGTTTCACCACAATCATAAGCAAAATAAGTAGCTAGGTTAATGAACTGCATTAGGCAAGTCATTAATGCCATAAAGAAATGTATTCAAACCATTACATTTTCTTATATCTTTTAAACCGTTAACATTCTCAAATTACAGCAAAAGGATATTTTTCAATCTTTCTGGAATCCTCTACCTGCTAATGATAAAACTTAAGATTTTCATCTCGACTACATTAGGAATATCACTTACCTTTTTCTCCAACAGCCAATTTTATGCACAACAAATCCACAGTTTCAAGAAAAAATTGAATGGCTGTTAAAAAAAAACAGAAACCATACATACATGCAGGATGGACATTATTCCAGGGTAGTAATTATAAGTTTCATCAAAGTTTGGGATGCCACGGACAAATTACCTTAAACTTCTGAAGTGGCTGAAATATAACTGAAAGAATATGTACAAGCTTTACATAAGCTTAAGCATGACTAGCACGGATGAATAGGGATGTGTCCATCCACCTGGAAACAAAGAAATGCTGAGTGCACAGTCCATAGCTACAAATGTGTGAGCAGCAAACACATAGTAATGGCAATAGGAGAAAATGAAACCTACCTTTGTGCACTGCATTAAACACCCTTAGTGGACAGAAAACAAATGTACCATCAACATTTCACAAAATTAATCCACACAAAAACTTTTTAAAGGGTTTTTATTGTTTTTTTGTGACAATATTAATCAACATGTCACTAGTTAACAGTTTAATTTACAATGATACTAGGACTCCTCTTTCCTCATGTATTGCATTAACTATCGTACAGCTGTACTGGTCCAGAAATAATGTAAGACGGTCCATAATTTTGCAAAACACTGTCCAATATTTGAGAGAATTTTGACTGGACAAAACAAGAGACAGGATTTAAAACCAACAGCTCAGGCAAGGATATCGGGAGCAAAGTAGGGGCTGTACGGGCCTTGCGCTATGCACAACAAGAATGCACTCGAGGCTATTGCGCACAGCAGAACAGCACAACGAAAGGTCAAACATCAGCCAGTCTGTCCTCATCCATCGTCAGCTGCAGTCATGAGATAACCACACTAAAGTGACCGTGATGTCACGCACGACCTAGCCTTTGCCTTGCCTCTCTTCTGCAGATGATGGCTGTGCTTGCGTCGGGGGAAGGGGAGAGGGGTACAAGGAGGATTCTTTCTTTCTCCTTTGTTTCCAATTTGCTCTAAAATCTCTACACCAACCATTCACAAGAGCAGTGTTGCCGCTGGGGGCGACGCACAACGCTGCTGCACTGTACAATGTTCCCACACACACAAACACACACACACACAAACACACTTCATCACACTTGGTACGCATCAAACGCACAGTGACGGCAGCACCGTCTTTCGCTTCACACACACTCCATGGGAGCAGGTGCCTACAAGGCAGGTAGCGCAGCCACAACCCCAGCAGTACAAGATGCAACAGTGCGCCTGTGAATACTCCCTCCGTGGTTGTTGCAGAGGCGCTATCACAATGCAGCAGCAGCGGCACTGGCCCATTATCATGGGTTGTGCGACAGCAATACCTGGATGGGATTGCCTGCAACTGAATGAGACAAGGCTTACAACATTCACAAATCACACACGTCCCAATCCTCATTTGCCCTCACCTTTCCACACTCTTCATCAAGAGACAACAGTTATGAAGAGCAAGAGATAATAAGAACGAAATTCTTTCAGAAATGCATTCAAATCTTTTTCAAACATATTTCTTTGCAAAGAAAAATTAGAATGGCAGTAACTTGTAAATGTAATTTCAGTCAGATAAAAAGTCACAAAAACAGGGGTCAATGTGATATCCCTGATCTTGACTCTGCTCGTCAAGTTTTTAACTTTAGCGCTAGTTCAAGTCAAAACAAAATTAATTCATTTTAAAAAAGTAATTAAATGTCCCTACAGTGACTCTTTTCTCATAGTGCCCACTCAAACTGCTCCCAGGAGCAAGCACATATATCCACGGCTGCTCGTTAGCCCATTATTGCAGGGCAGCGGAACGGCAATATGAAAAGAGCCACTAACACACACATGCAACCCAAAACTTGTAAGGAAAGACATGCAATCTGTATAGTTCCAAGATCTCCCATAGAAAAGTTTTAGCGCACACACCAAATGGACACACACCTCACAAAGGATCTGAGAATGAAAATTAAAGTAACTGAAGGAGATGGAGATATGTAGGTAGTGGGCACGGATTTATACATGTATTTATCCCATGCCAACCCGGAGACGAGTGGAATTGAAAAGACACGAGTGAAAAAACATTCCATGGCACTCTCTCCACTCTAACGCTAAGGTCCAGTGTGCCGCTGCAGTAACTTATGTAGTGCAATGTGACAGTGGGTAAATGGGCATACAACAAAGCATATTCCTCATTCTTAATTGACCATAATCCTCTAATGTCAAAACAGGATATTCATGTTCGGAGTGGGTGAGCCCAAGGGCATGGAGTAATTTGAGGGACTGAGAGCTTCCGTGTTGTTAATCAACTCGTAAACACGTTTCATGACTCATTTTACCCATCAGCGTCCACATTTGCATCTACAGAAACAAACTCAACCCGAGCTCCCATGAAACTCTGATGAGTGATAATGGCTGGCAGGCTATGGTCTTTACTTGGCCATAGCCACCTAGGGAGAAGGCCCGATCACAAGCGACGGCCGAGGCTCTGACGTCACCACGAGAAGTGCTCTGTTGTTCCGGCTGCCGTTGGAGACCACTTTGTTTACGAGTGTATTTACATTACGTTCTACCACATTTTAGGGATTTTTGTGGTGTTAGTAGGTGGAAATTGAAGTTTCTAAGGATAGTGAAGTTTCCTTTATTCTTGAATTTCATTCGCTGAACTTAAGAAACGTATTTGTTAGGTATTTTTGTTAAAAGTTCCTTACGCGTGTGTTGTGCCGGGATGAGAAGAAAACTTCAGCAGTGGACCCGAAGTTCAAGTTTTTAGCTTTCCAAAAGATCCTGAGTTGAAGAAGGAGTGTATTTGAGGGATGAGAAGAGACAATTTCACCTCCACGAAAAACAGTAAGGTATGTACCCTTTCTCACTGTAATTATTTGGATGTAATTTCTAGCTAGATGTGGCTTGGGGATGTTGACAGTACTAAAAGTGGCGATTTAAATATAGAAGCGACAATTCAATAGGAAATTCTTGTATTTTAGCTGTATTTTTTGTATTATTTCGTTCAGTAAACGTGAGGTTGAAGGAGTTTCTGGGAATTATAATATAGCAGCCAAGTTTATAGTATCGAATATTCTTTCGTATCTTGCCCTCTGCTGTGTCATGCGTCTGAAACTCAGTAAAACAATGCTTATTTAACTATGCTTTTGTAACTTAGAGTTGAAAAGCAATTTGAATTATTTACGCGATATGTTATGTACTTGGGTATTTTCGATAAAACTACCAGTCTTTTATTTTTGCTGTAGTACCTTATATTACGGAGGAAAGCACATAAATTTCTAGGATTCTTGAGTTCAAATTAATTTCAGCTTATGTATCATTTCGTAAGACCAACGATATTTACTTGATTAATTTCATGGAAAGCATCAAATCATGAGAAATTCATGAGTGTTTGGCAGGGGGTTATTTGTGTGTATGAATCACCGTGAATGAAAATACTGTGTTAATAATGTGTTTTTCTCTTACAATTGGTGCAATGAACCGTAATTTATCTGTGCCCGGCTTTCATCATCTAAAATTAACTTATGGTCTAGTTTTAAATAAAAAATTGTCAAGGTATATAATGATCTCCTATATTTACTGGCCTTTTCATTAGATATATTTCTCATGCAGAAATGCCTAAAATTGGGAATGAAATAACTGCGTAGTAATTTATTTGGTATTTTCTTATTTATTAATTTTAGTGGTGTGAGCTTCACTTCACAGCGAATGGCATCAGGAAAGAATCTGTGGCCTTGCCGGAGAAGATGAGGAAGATAATTTGTGTTGAATTTAAGGTGCCCAGATGGTGAGGAGGGTGCCATTTCTTCATAATTACCGAACTATCATCTAGAAGACAGAATAACATAGTGGTTGAAGTGACATATAGGACTATGGTGGATTTGTTTTTTATAAGTAGATAATGTGACAATGGACATTCGTCAGAAAAACTATTGAAGATAGTTATTGTGACTTTTGCCAGTGTTCTTTTAAATAATTTTTGTTCAAAAGAGATTACCTGTATTTTTTTCACCAAATTAGTTCATGGTAATAAGAGAAAATTGCAGGTATTATTGTGATTGACTAATGAAAATACAAAATATTTGCATTTTATTTCTGTGTTTTTTTCTTTCCTGCCACCAAAATTCCTTGTGGTGATTACTTCATGCATGTAAGGTAAGATCTGAGGTGTGGTTTAAGAGATATCGTGCTCTTTATACAAATGTTTATGCTGGTGATTTGGCAGGACTTTCAGATTTTTTATTAGATTGATACATCTACGGAAGTGACATTGAAACTTTTGCTCATCCCAAATAATTTTTCAAATACTTAAGCGCCTAGGAAGAGAACGTTTTATTAGTGGAGGCTGGACTATACGTAAGCTTTGGCAGGCATTTTGATGTATTCGAGCGTAATAATAGCAGATGTGTCAACGATCTTACATTTCACAAGTAACTATCATTAAAAATCTTATTTCGTCAGGCTGTAAGGTAAGATTTTCATAGCCCATGGGCATATCCTATTCTGTGTCAAAATAAATAAGAATTCACTCTTAATTAATAGATCCATTTGGGACCTTATGTGAACACATTTTACTCTGCCAGAAAGAAATTGCAGTAGAATCCTGATTTAAGGTTTTTCAAGGGGGACAAAATTTAAAACACTAAATGCAGAAAAACACTAAATGAGGACCTGCCATATTTTTAAGGTTTTAGGGTCTGTAATGATTGGAATGGCTTTTTATGAATAAAAAATATTATTTTAAGAACCTAAAAGGTGCTGAATGCAGCAAAAAATTCTTTAATGAAATGTTCTCTGCCCTATGAAGGTTGGATAATACTTTTCAGGAATCGACTAAAAAAATGGGTAGTAAAAATAAGTAATGAGAGGATGACAATTGTTTTAATGAAATATTTTAAGAAAATTCTAATAAACATCAACTTAAAAGCATTCCCACACGGATTATTTTTGTGCACATTAGTGATTCCATTTTTATGCATATTTCAGTGATCTCGATGAAATTTAGAATTTTTTCTGTAAAAGTGACCAGTAGGTGACTATAGCATTTCTAATATAATAAGAAAAGGTGTAAGTAGGTACTCGAAAAATCATGAGGAACGAGTGAAATAAAGGGGCAGCAGAAGATCGTTAATCCCGAATTCTAAACTACCGAATATCTAGTAAAACGGAGGTTTTCTGGAATTTTGCCAACTTAACGTTTTCTGTTGCCTCGGCGAAACAAGGGATTTATGAGCCTTTAAAAAGCCTCCTATGCACACATTTTGGATTTCGAGGTCATCCAAAAAAGTAGAATCTTATTTCTAGTGTGCGTACAAGTCGATGGTGATTTAACACGATGATAACACCAGATTCGTTGTCATATATCCGCGGCCTTATGCAGGTCGAATGGAGCCGGGAGAAGTTGCTTACGCGGCGCGCTGATCACCTTGACTCCGACTCGCCTTGTTTCTCGGCAGCTTTTAATAAAATTTGGTTGAACCTTGAATGACGATTAGCTAAACTCTGTTAAGTGAAAAGGTTTAATCTTCAACAGAACTGGATTTCAACCGAAAAATTGTCAGTGCCGCTGGAGTTCGGCAATTTCGTCAGGGTTATGATGTCGAAGTCAACCACCAAGGGATACCTGCCGGATTTTCGTATTTTTCCGCGCTCATCTATTCTACCGTGAGCATGCGGTGATTTTTTTCCAGCATGAGCGATTTATTTTGAGTAATGGACCGTGATAATTCGTCAAAACTCCGATTGTCATTATCTTTTGACATTAATTAGCACCAGATAGATATTTTTGAATCGACATCGATATCAACCAGCCGCATGTCGGTAAATTGGCTCCGGGATATCTAAATTACGATGTAAAATAATGTTGTTCCGTAGGGAAAGAATGCTATCACTCACGATCACGACAGGGGAAACACTTCCTCGGTTCTTTCGTTGTTCCTCCGTAGAAACTGACCTTGGAATGGATTATAGAAAGAATCTTCTAGTGAACTGCGCAATTGATATTGGGCCTCCTCTTTTGAAAAGAGGAAGTAGCCAACTGAAAAAATATTGGGCTAATAATCGACTGCCCGTAGGTTGTAGAGTTGAAAGGGGCATAAGCCATCAATTGAAAACATAACGAGAAAACCATTATTGTAGCGGCCCTCGGAGGATAACTCGTGTCATCAGTCGTCACGTATCATCGAAGTCAAGTCCAAGAAGTGAAGGATAAGGTAGTTCGAGGTTATTAAGGGATGGCTTTGCTCCATTAGATCGGATCTGATACAAAAAGTGCCTGGTGTTTGGATCAGAAGGGGAGCGAAACATTACGAGAAGACAAATCACCCAGCTTGCGAGTTGAAGGTCGCAGCGCTGCGCTCGCGGAAGAAAGCAGTTGAAGAAGCGTTCCCCGGTAGATTCTATCGACTCTTGGTAAACTTTCATGAGACTGTTCTTGTTGATGAGCATAAATTCGAAGATTTGGATGAACCGTCATGAAAAAACGTTAAATCGGGCAAAAAAATCTTGAGCGGGACAAATTTTTACGACCATAAATGCGGAAAAACGGAAAATGCGGAAATACTAAATACGGATAATTTTTACATTGTCCTAATAGGGAATGAATCGGGACCCAAAAAAATAAACGCTAAATGCGGAAAAACGTTAAATGCGAAGACGTTAATCCGGATCCGACTGTATTTATCCAAGGAAAGTATATGGACTGCAACCAGGTTTAATCAAATACTTGACATCACCACTTAATGCTATCGAATTTCGAGACAATTTTTGTGTTGAAGAATAAATTCTCTTTGGATGCAAAGAGCCTTTTCTAGATAGTTATTTCAGATTTTAATCTTGTTATGTAGTTTGAGCCTTGTTATGTGAGCCTTTGAGTTCTTGTCATGTGTTAAAGAGCCTTTTCTAGATAGTTATTTCAGATTTTAATCTTGTTATGTAGTACTTCTAGTTCACAACGACAATTTATGAATCAGTTATAAATAGTTTTCTTTCTGGAGAGCAGCGAAGTTATATGGTACGTGGATTAGATACAATATTAACGAATAACTTCAGATTGAAAAATATTTTTTTATGCGTGTCAGTATTTTCTCGGAACCCGCTGACTATTTTCTTATTTGACTGAGTAAATTAGGTATCAATTATCTTTTCATTACGGCGGCTAAACCACCGTCGCAGACAGAACCACGACTACTTCCATTCTGCCATGGTCTCTCTGGCGGTAGCACTACAATGAGTGACGTCACATGCCTGTGAAAAGGCCTTCTCCCTTGGTGGCTGTGACTTGGCCCCCATTTCCATAAAATATGTATTATTATTTTTCATATATGTATTGTGGAGCCGTTATAGATGAGGTTGAGAGGGATTGAAGTTGACAACGTTATAACCGATCTTATGAATGAACCGTTTTACGTGGTCTTTCTCTTTGAATTGAACTTCAAAACAAGCTTAATTTACTGTAATTTTGCTGCAATTACTTAACAACCTCACCAAGGAAAGGGAGATAAAATGTCTGGGGGCATTTAGAAAAGCTAACACCCAAATGGACTGAGAAAACTGCTGCCTTTCTGCATTTCAGAGCCTTTGCCAACTTCTGAAGAATTCTTCAACAAAGATGCACAAATGAATGAAACAATTCAACTATTTTTCCCACAGTTAAGATGAAAAACAAGGAAGAAGTTATTTGCTGGTATTGTCTTGTTCCTATATTCATGAAATTTTTCTGTTTTCAACAAGAAATTTTCACCATTACTTCAGAATGCAAGGTGTATATTTTCAGGAACCCATCGAAGAGATGAGCTCATATTTCTGCTTAGGCTATATATCCACGCAAATCCTTTCGAAAAGTGGTCAAACTGTATTCTCCGAAGTGCACAATATGATTCAGTCTTATATCAACATAAGTGAATAATTTAATTTAATAAGTTGCTCTCATGATTTCCAGTTTCCCACCACTTTGTTTTACGTCTGATGACGACCGTTGCACCGACATCTTTTCAGGTCATAAGTGGAGTTTTAAACAAAAATGGGCAGCTAAATTATGCAGATGAGTTGGTATTCATTTCCCAGTTCCACCATTTCCTCGTGTGCATACCCACTTAGCATCAAACTGCACTTTTGAGTGTGTGCACATTCCACAGGCGTGTGGAAAGCATTACAAATCAACTTGATGGAGGGAGCCACAGTGAATGTCACTCACCTGCGCCTGGGTGGTGGCCATGGTGTGGGTGGGGCGCGTGGTGTGGGTGAGGTCCTTGGGGGTGTCCCCCTCCCGGGTGGTGTGCCAGAAACTGCATCTGCGGCTGCTGCATCATGGCGGCATGGGGGTTGGGAGGAGGTGGGGGCGGATGATGCATCAGCGGACACATTATGTGGGGAGGGTAGCCGTGCGACGAAGGAGGCGGCTGGCCGTACGCACTCGGGGGCGCAGCTGGCGACTGAGAGCCGTGCCCCTGCGCACCACCCTGCGGGGCGTACAGCGCACCCCCACTGGGAGCCGTGGGCGTGGGCGGCTGCTGGGGCTGCGTCGGCTGGCCCTGAGCCTGTCCTGCACCAAGGCCTGCCTGTCCCTGGGGCGACTGAGCGGGGTTGGGGGGGCCAACGTGGGGCGGGGGGCCGTGGGGGGGAGGGGGTGGCCCGTGGGGCGGAGGGGGGGGCCGGGGGCGGGGCGTGGTGGGACGAGGGGGGTGCGGGGGGAGGTGGGTGGGCGTGGGGGGGAGGGCCGTGGGTGGGTGGGTGCAGGTGCTGCGGGGCCGTCATGAACATCTGCTGGCCTGAGGAGTCGTGGTAGCCCATCGACGTGGGCACCATGGGCACCATGGCGCCCTGCTGAGTGACCATGCGCACCATCTGGGGATAAGGAATGACGGCCACCTTCCCATCAGGCTGCTCCGTTAGTTGGCAGAGAAGAGAAAGGGCAAAGGGTGAGCGGGAGCAACACACACCGTCCCAATGGGAGTGAGGGATGGATGGATGCCCACCCTCATATATATCCTAAGCCCTACACTTCCAACCATCCTCCCTTCATTACATTACATTACATTACATTGCATTCCTAGCTCAACAGAAGCATTCTTAACTCAGACTGCGAGCCAATGCCAAAGATTTGCACATGAAATACAAAGGCTTCTATTTCCCATCAACCAATTCCATCCCATGGCGTTATTCACTACAACTATGTATGTCATATTTGGCTCTGTTCTTCTTGATACTCTGACACACATTACAAAACAACCGGCCATTGTAAAGTTTAGACTGTCTGGTCATACGTATAACAAAAGTTGGAACACAGTTTTTCCATGTCAGTTGAAATAATGAGAATTTGAAATTAATCAAGCTGAATCAAGGGTACACATCAAGGGTTTCAAGTACTATCCCAAGTGATGGAAAACAACCACACAGTAAATAAGTATCTCTAGCTTTGAAATATATTAGATATTCCTTCCAATCAGAAGCATGGCTACTAACAGTGATAGTAATTCTACAATTGGGTTTTAATTTAATGACAGTATAATGTACCAAAAGCAATGGAAAAAGGGACTGAGGAATGAACGCGTGATTCAGAAAATGATGTGTCGCACAATCACTCCGAGCAACGGAAAGAATAATCATGAAATTCATGGGCAGATCCAGATTTTTTTTCTGGGGCCTCACAAGGGTCTGACAAGCAAACGGTCTTCTCAATAAGAGATTAAAAACAGCACACAACAATCACTGAACAAAAAATTCTTTAAATTTTAAAATTAAAGTTATTAATATGAAATAAAATGATTGACGCTTTTTAATACACAAAATAAAACTAAAGTAATGATATCCGTATTACATATCTTTTCTATTTTTTAAGCATCTGGGGGGTGTGGCATGTGCCCCTGTGCCCCCGCCCCCCCCAAATTCTGCATATGGTGAGATTCAGGCAATATGCATGACAAAAGAACACTTTCCAATTCAAAATCAGTACATGGAAAGCTAGAAGTCAAATGCTAGTGAGACTTAGCAACTTATGTGTACTGGCACGTCAATGCAGAAAATGCCTCCAATAGGTGATGGTCCACCGTGCTAAACTCAAGAGACTAATTTGAAGCATATGAGCACAATCTCATAAGTTGATGCGCAAAGTTACATCTAAGTTTGGTTTTAGGCACAATGGCAGAAAAATCATGATCATAACTGAGAAATATCCCTGAGGCCATTTGCCATCACTTGGGATAAGAGTTGTGCATTGTCGTTTTTGGTTTTCAATGGGTGCTTCACATGCTCTTCAGCAACTTCCAGCAGGGCTCCCTCATGACCCTTGAAATTGAACTTAGCCACTCAAGTTTGCTTCCCCACCAAGTCCACTCCATTTACAGCACACTACACTCCCGATCATCCAAATGGGCTAATTAACGACTGATGGGGAGAGACGGCACGAATAATCGGAAAACAAAGATAACCCAAACTTTCACTCCAATGTCTTGTAATGTTCACAATTTACGTAAAACAAACAATACCGTATTTGCACGAATCTAAGACGAACACGATTCTAAGACGACCCCCCCTTTTATGGAACTCCACTTTGGGAAAAAAAATTTCTAAGGGAAAACAATCAATGCGGGAATGCTTGGCTATGTTGCCTATGCCCCAGGAAACGCAGGATTTTTGGCGCGTAATGACAGGAATAGTGGTACTTAATCGAGACACATAGGTCTTATTGTTGATTCGACTAATAGTTTCTTTGGAGGGGCCATGATCCGAAGACGAATAAAATTAAACTAGTGAAAATGAAACCTGACTTTATTAAACCCACTCGGAAAACACTCCGTGGTATGAAGGCAAGCCACCCTGGAAACTAGGTAACCACTCGTACGAGCTATGCTATCGTGTTTGGCGTACGCAGAGCATACTGCAGGGGGTGAAGCATGATCATATGACTGCACCATGAAATTTTTTGTCCCAAAGATACCCTTACCCATCCTTCTCCAATTAGCGTAGCGTCAGATGGGCGGATGAATTCGTATTGTTCGTAGGGAGGAACAAAATATCCTGAGAAGATATCCCTTCCTCAGTAACTCTGACAAGTGAGACTTATGGTGTAACTCGTAAATTGGTAACTGATAATAACCTGATATCCTGTTTTCGGAAAAAAATGCCGCATTTACTGCCAAGAAGCTCAGCTACGAGGATAATGAGTTTTGCCAAAAATCACCATCGTATTTTTCCAAGTAGTTCCTTGCTTAAAAATGCTTAAATAACGTTAGAAATACGTCGTGTTTGGTCTCGTTCTATTTTGAATTACGAGCACATTGCAAATATTCCAGCCTAATAAAAGTGTAATACCAATTGCCGAAATTCATTGTTTGACACCTTTTGAGCTAATAGGTGATTGCATGCAGCGGTTGATCTCCAGAAACTGGGAACTTTGAAGGAGTTAGGCTGAAAAAGGTCAGTGGGTGAGAGAAGGGGGCGGGAAATGCGTTCCTATTGTTCTCGCGTAACTTGATATTTTTTTCGAAGCTAAGGTCTTCGTAATACGATCCCTGCGCTAGCTGGGACCTTTCGTTTGTTTTGGAGAAGAGGAAAGCGTCAGAGGGAGGAGGCGAGAGCTGAATGGAGGGGGATAGCGGATCTTGGGAAATGCGCTTATGCTACTACCCCAAGGCTTTGAGCTTCTCCCAATGGTAATTTCATTTCGTGGAGAATATTTAATCTATGTGCCTGTCGTTATTAGCCATAACTGACACATTGTATTTATTTCGTCTCATTTTCGTCAAAAGATGGATGCGGGAAATTTTCGTTGGGACCACGATCTTCAAACGATCAATGCGGAAAAACGATACTTCGGAGATGCGGTAAAAAATTAAATTGTCTATTTGGAACTTTATTTGGGACCAGAAACGGCGAACGATTAATGCGGGAAAATGATCAATACGGGTACGATAGATCGGGGTTCCACTGAATAACTTTTCTTTTGAAAGTGGCAGTGTAATGAATTCTTTTCTCTGCCATCGTAATACTCTGAAAGGCACGGAATCACAACTGAATCGATCTCTCTAATCAGAGGCAAATCATGTTGCCTTCTTACCGTAGCTCTGAGAAAAATGCAACGACTTTGTAGCGGTTTATTCCGTGACGGCATTGAGGCTTTAACGTTACACTTTAGGTATATTGTAACCAATCACACGAACATTTTGTGAGTCGATCGAGCTTTAACTTGAATGGAGCCGAACCCAGTGTAAAGCAGGCAATCTGGCGGACACGGCAGAAGTGCACCCAGCGACCGATCAACACGCACCGAATCTTTGCCTGCAGCCCAAAAATGGAAAAACTTTTTTTTTACTTGAACGCAAAATTAAATATGCTAAATTACTGTTAAGCTATTTTTGACGTTGATTTTTCGTTGTATAGCTATCAGATGGCAAACTCAGGTGTCAATAATTTTTCCGACGTAAATTATGCAACCCGCTTAACGTCAAAAATTTTGCGTCCGATTCTAAGACGAACCCTCTTTTCCGCAGGAGTTGCGAGGGAAAAAAACCTCGTTTTAGATTCGTGCAAATACAGTATATTATTATTTATGCAGTTATTCTGTCATCTAAGAGTGCTTCCCGGACTCACTGAGAGCTTTCTTCGCAACTTTGCAATCTTTTTAGAGGCAATAACTGGTTGTACTTGTATTATCAATGCTCCATGCAAGGCATGGTTTCAAAAACCACACATACGTGACTTTGTGATCACAGATACAGAAAAGTGGTTTGCACGAATGCTTCAAAACCACTGCTCGACATTGGAAAACTACACTGCCAGGCACCACGCACGCCACGTAGTCGCGTCTTGCACCAGTTGCCCAGGTCGCAGCTGCTGCAAGACGAGTATCCGTGATCACGGAGAGCGTGGTCGCCCACTGCGACGCTTGGAAAACAGGAACACGGTGCTCCTGTGAATGCAGATAGGGTCCGATCGCTTCCCTTTTACGAAGGGGATTCTTATGGAGATAACAAGCCCGGTGTATCCTAGCATTAATGCAGAAATTCCGGAGATCCAATTTTGATTCATACAGATCGCTGAAAATATGGAGCGAGAGTGAAAATTATGCACGGAAAATCCGCACCACGGATATGCCACAGCCACAGGATAATCGGGAGTCTGCTGTATTTCATTTAAGAGTTAAATTAAATACTATGAAGGGAAATATTTGGTTTATAAGAATTTTAAACACTTATCAATGTTCAAAGGACATGAAAAAATATACCATCGACCATTTATACACACAGTGGAACTTTGATCCATCATTCACTGTTCCTGGTCTCAAATAAAGTTCCATTCAGATAATATATTTTTCCCAAATCTATAGTTTCCTGAAGTATCGTTTCCCTGCTTTGATTGTTCGTAGATCACAGTCCCAATTTATTAATTTCCTGCATCCATCGTCTGACAACAATGAAGCCAAGAATTAACTATGTGCCACTGAAGGTAAATATGAATGGGTGAGTTTCCTTTTCTTTACAATAAAAAAGTTTGCATTGCAATCATAAGGTAATGGTTCACCCTCAGCAGTTGGCTCCATGTACACAACAATGTCATCTCATACGAGTGCTTCTATACTTTACAGCATGGATTGATTTCAAACCAGAGAGTGTTTCCACTTTGGTATAACAAGTTTATAGAACGTGATGGAAAGAAATGAAATCACTGTGCTGATGACTTCAGAAAAAAATAAGCTGTTTTAAAAGCTGTATATTTTTACTTTCGCATGATAAAAAGACATGAGTGCCACTAGTGGCGATAATATGAACTATGTAGTAGAAGTATGCAGTGGAAATAAGACTGCAGATATTGCCAGAGAAGAGAGGAGTCTAAATAAACTCGAAATTGTTACTTTTTGCTCATCATATTCAACAGGTTGGAGTCTTTTTTTAACTTGTCCACCAATAATTCTTTTACAGAATGTGTCGTATGCATCTTTTGGTAAGAAAGGAATTTTCAAAAACTAGTTTCGGTGTATTATAGTATATGTATACGCTGAATCTCTCAAAGGTCATTATGAATCATCAGATAAGTTAACTAGGTACAGTAAAACCTCTATGAAGTGAACCTCTTTACATCGTAAACCTCTATACATCGTACCAACCCTCTGGTCCCGTTAGATTTACATGTAAATTTATAGGCAAACCTCTCTATAGTGAACCTCTTTATATCGTAAAACCTCTATATATCATAGCAATGAGAGACCCCCGAGACGGCCTAACTACCTACGCTTTCGCACCGAGACAACTAGAGACCATTAATGCAGCCACGATAACGAACATGGAATGACATTGTCAGCGATAAATGTTTCACGCTTATTCTTCTCTTTTACACCTTTATTTTACTGCAATTTTCATGTTAACCATTACCTAGGGCCCTTTTGTTCCATACGAGAGCATACCTAACAGTAAATAAGGAAAAGGCAACGAACTATCCCAATCATTTTAAGTGACAGTAAATGAAGACAGAACGCATCGTTTGCTCTCGAATCACGGTAAAAATTGCGCGATAGCACTCGCTTTCTATTACTTATGGCATTATTTTCCTGTAAGTGCTTACATACTAAGTTCAATTAATAAAAGAGGTGACCAGCGCAGCCTATAATCCCTTGCCGGCGAAAATATTTCAACTAACTTCACTCCCATTTATGGAGACAGAATTACTCATCCGCATTGCTACTTCCGTTTCTAAAATGAAAATATTTCATGAATTTACTGGGACTCGAAATAAATCAAATACAATTTTGCAATTATGTTATTCCCATAATTCCTGGTTTAGCACTTTCTCACTGCCGCCTTGGTAATTTTTTCGATGCTTTCGTGAACGATCGTAGTTTACAATTTATTGCGCTTAGCGACAGTCATATGTCTTGCGTGCGTATTTATGCCGCGAAATCTGACTCTTCCATCGGGAGTCCGGGACGTCAATTTCTAGCAATACTGACGAACATCACTCCATGCGCGACAATGTTAAGTGAAGGAGACAGATAATTAGTTGATACGCAGTAGAGTAATGAAATTTTTTACCGTCGCCGCCGCATTCTGAAGTAGTTCGCCCAGCATTCTCACTAGGAAATCACGTAGTTTTGCAGACCTAGCGTTTCTTTGTGCCCTCAACAGAGTTTTTCTACGGAGCTCTACGAGCATTGTATTTTAGAGAAAGGGAATTCAACAAAATTTTCAAACTTACGCTCAATTTCTTGTTTATTTTTTGCAATAGTCACGTGTTTATTTATTTTTTATAATCTTTAACAAGTCATACGCTATAAGAATAATGAATCAATTTTCTAAAATATATTATAAGGAGTATTTTCAATTATTTGCCATAAAATATGAAAACATATGAAAATTACTTAATTAATTATAAGTTGATGATGGATTCGACAAATAAAACAAGGCGGCTGCTTGACATTACCACATTCCGAGGAATTTTCCAAGCCATCGACGAGGGCAGGCAGAAGAAAGATGCAGCAGTGACCTTTGGAATACCATCTATTTTAAACAACCGAGGAAAAACAGAAGAAACTGTATATCTAGGCTGCACAAATAAAAAATGCGGGCAGTGAAAGAAGAGGATGAAGGAATTATGTTAAGAAATAGAAAAGTTGTGTACTTCCCTCCAAACACTACTAGTAAATTACGACCCTTAGACCAGGGAATTATTTCTTTGGTCAGAAGGCATTATCGAAAACAGCTAGTGATTTATTTTTTATAGAGAGTGAATAGTGAAAACGACATTAAAAGTGCTCAGGGAACATCCTTCAGACCATGCACAGGCTGTGCCTTTCCTCAATTTTTGAGAAATGCTTCATCAAGGATGGGATTATGGGTGGTAGCAAACAGGAGGAAAGTGAGATATTTGAGAATGAACCTACAGAGTACGATAAAATCAACAAAATAGTTGACACAAATTCAACATTTGAAGACTTTGTAAATGTTGATAATGATTTATTCATTTGTTCCCCACATGAGTTGGAAGATAGTGGTGAAGGAGATGTATATATCTTGCAGGATACAGGAAGAGATGGATTTAGGGGAAGATGTTGGTAATGAGCAATCAGTTACAGTTCCCACCAAAACAGAGGTTGAGGATTTATTGAACATAATTAAATGGTTTTTATTAAGCATGGAGGAATGTGACCATAATATGATTGTATTCAATAGAATTAAAAACATTATATCGAAAGAGTTTTAAAAACGTTACAGCAAACCCAATAACTAATTTCTTTCCTAAAAAGCCCTCTTGAACAAGTTACTTTTACCTTTGTGTAATCATTAAATTGTATATACATGTTCACTAATGCATGCATGTATGTTTAAATATATAAATATTATGGTTTAGCAATAAAATGGTGCCTATCACTAAAACCTCTCTATAGTGAACCTCCATACATCAAAATGCCCAAATTTTGGTCCCCTCCATTACGATGTAAACAGGTTTTACTGTATCTTTCAATATTAATATCTCATCATTTGCGGTTTTTTTTAGATACAAATAAATTAGAGCCATGTAAAAAAAGAAGGCAAGAAGGGGAGAAATTACCTGCATAGAGATGAAACATCAAGAACCACTTCCCATTGCCATGGTAAATTTCTGTTCTTTAACCACGCATCATTGAAAATTACTCCATAAAACCATCATATTATGCTGAATTAGTAAAATGCAAACCTCTGATCTATGACACTCAAAATTCACTCTTCTTTGCAGAATACTCATAATTTTATTTCCTTTGAAGAAGTTTAATGCTCTGGTGCTCTCATCTTCCCTTATCAACTTAAGGCTGAATGGCGATACTTGGAACTTGGGAGACAGGAAACATAATAAAAGATACACTGAGTTGTATGTTCCGCACAAAGATTAATTGACCTACCCAGGTTTTGACATGTACACTATGCCATTTTCAAAGACATAGTGCACATGTTGAACCCTGGGTCGGTCAATTAAACTTTTGTGGAACATACAACTCAGCTTACCCCCACTTGTTTTCCCCATATTTTTAGTCATTAAACAATGTTTTGATTTGCTAGAAGAAAGTTTTAGGGGCACATACAGCTTGCAAATTTCTACACAAATTTTTGTCTTAAGAAGTTGCCAAGTTGCAATAGCCAATTATGCAGAGCTGGGCAAAGAACAAAATTTCACTTGACAGTCGACTTTCGAGTTTTGAGTTGCATTACAATGATACGATTTTTTATCTCTCCAACCTGATGAATCATGTGAGCATACGAGAACTTCTTCATCTTCATCAGACTTAACTATTTCATAATGATGGCTTTTCCTATCCTGACTAGGGATATTGTTAGGTAATCAATTAACTTATTATATGAGCTATTACAAATTAAACATTGCAAACACCTCAAACTATTGCAAAACTTATTGCCTTGGAATGTACTGAATGATAAAATACAGATTGTAGTGATTAATCAAAGGTTGATTTAAGCATCAATTAATTTCTACAATTAAATGTCTGCCATTTTCACACGTGACTTGCAAGCTAACCGGACAGCAAGCAGTACCATGCATCACCAGTGTGCTGCTGCCACATTTTGAAACAATTGGAACGCTTAAACATTACTTGAGAAAATTCAATGTGTGATTTTTTTGCTTCTGCTGTACCTCACTTCAAATATTTACAAGAAACATATTAATCTTGAAGTTTGAGGTGTCTTCTTTAGGTCTACAGAAATACCTTCATTACCATAGCCATGGTTATTAGATATACAATATGGCTACTGAAGTCTTTGAAAAATAAAAAAGTTCAAGCATTTTATGATGCAGGTGCATATCATTTGCACTCCTCGCGATGTTCTGAAGGAAGGAAGTCTGGACCACCACAATCCACCATTCTTGGGAGTTACCACGTGAGTGAAGTGCCTGCAAGTCACACTTGAGTAAATTTCTTATGTATCTACTACATGTCCACGTGGGAGAATACACTTAACCTAGCGCACGTAGAGAAGCAGGCCCTGTGTTGCATGGGTCACTCGTTACTGATGCTGTTCATTTCTAAGAAACTCAATAGACTGAAGAGCAGTTTCAGTCTTCAGGTTAATAATCGAACACATGGAAATGTCAATAGATAGGAGCGAGAGGGAGGCATACCTGCTGGTAGGGCTGTGGCGTGGTGGCTGGCATCATGTGGGGGCCCTGGGCGTACGGCACAAACGGTGGGTGCAGGGGTGCAGGAGCAAGAAGGGGCTGACCCGTCGCGGCCACCACCTGCATCTGCGAAGCGAGGTCTGGCCGACCCGGCATGCCCATTTGCACTGCAATCAATTCATAAAAGAGCATCCATCACTACTGCATCGCGCATCATAATACCATCCAGCCATTGGTAGCTGCAATCGTCTGCACTTGACTTTAGTAATCACTGTTGGCTTTTTCGCAGAAATGATTCCAAAAAGAGGACACGTTGAGGAATGCAGCACATGAATAATAAGCTCTTATAAAAAAATTTTTTTTAAAAACCAGCCTTTATATTTACATTACAGGGGATGAGCAACGTTTATATATGACACAAAGCAAAAAAACTCAGTGACCCCGAAAAACCAAAAGTGACGTATTAAAAAAGTCACTATATTTATTAAATTTTCAGTGAATGGTAAGCCCCCTATGTTTCAAAATGCCACCCCTATGTTTTTAAATGCCTACTATGTGGATATGCCTAAAGTGGATAACTTTTACTGTGGTCGCAAAACACGAAAATCGACCATTTGGAACTTCTTAGATCAAAAACATGTTTTGGGGGGCTATAGGTTGACTGGGGGGTGGTTAAAGGGGGGTTGGAGAGAAAAAGTTATATTTTCATGTATTGTCATCGGAAATGAAGAAGTGTGCAAAATTTCAGCGTTTTTGCTTCACAGGAAGTGAGTCAAATTTGAGTTACAAGATTTGTACCAGACAAACAGACAAACAAACAGACAGGTTGATGAGTTGATATAAAGGCTGGAAAAAGGTATCATCCCCACCCTACCCCACATTCATAGCCATCAAAAAACATCCAATCACATAGTTATGCACAGTGATCAACCACCTTTAACAACATCATCATAAACGGAGTGGAAGCTTGGATTAACTTATGTTCCAGATTCCTTTAAAATTCAGCCCCTTGATTGGGCACACACATGATATCCGAAGGTTAAGGCTCATCCTCAAATACATCCATCCTTACCACTTTTTCTTCACATCACTTCTTCCACAGAGGTAGGAGATCTGTGTTTACCATCAATAAAGTAAAAGTTACCGGCAATTCTCCACAGATACTTTATTGCCCAACCCTTTTCAAAACATTTTCTAAAACCTTATTTAATTCATGCACTTGTACGAATTCCACCACACAATGGCTGCGACAACTCTCCACCAACATATGCCACAACCGCAAAATTTACCAATATTATTGCAATCTAGTAAAATTATTATTTTGGCCTTTTTCCAAAAACCATGCATCATTAGTGCCGTGATATGGGAGAAAGCACACTCCAGAGACTGCTCCAAACAGTCACACATCACAGAATTGTGAGAGGGGAAGTCAGAGCAGGACACTGTTCTGTGAACACGAGGTGCCATCTCACCATCCTGCCTACTCACCATCTCCAACTAATACGCCACCCTGCCATCGTGCATCATTTAACCACAGCCAATTTCACACACAAGGTCACTCACTCAATGTCAGTCATTGGCATCAGACAGTGCTCAACCTTTTCCCTTGCTCTTCAAGATTGTGAATGGTCCAGAAAATCAGGCATTTCAACGCCTTCTGACATCAGCATAATAGCTGACATAACTTTTATTACACTCATCCTGATTCAGAGGCACAAAGACTTTCTATACTTGATTTGATGCCACCATAATTTCATTTATTTTCATCTACGATTTAAGCTGAGTTCACATGGGAGCAATACGAACAGAAGATACACAGAAAATACAACAGCCAAGATCTGTGGTGCAGTATTATGTCAGGTAGATTCTTTTCTCATACTCCATTTTTCGATTGGACTTGAAAATAACTTTTTGGCCTTCAACCACTACATCACTATCTGCTGTTGTGCAAATGGCTACAAACATTTCTCAGCCTTCTAACCATCTCTCTCCTCCTCTTAGCTTAAGAAAAAGAAGGACAAAAAATACCTAAAGACAGGCTACAAATACTCTGTGAGTGAATTGCATTCTGTGAGCATGTTAGGTGAATATGTCTCCCACCACCTCCGGTTTGAACGTGTGGTAGGCTGGCCATTCCGAAAAGGTACTGTATGGTGGGAACGAGAGGAAAAACTTCCTTTCTTGCAGTATTGAAGTCAATTTACCATTGCAAGTTTCCTGAAAGGTGGTGTCTGCGCTTTAAATCATGGTTGTGCCTCGTCCCCTTTCTGCTTAGTATCACTTAATAGTTTTATCCAATTACCTTTCTATATTGGGTTAAATTTGCAGAAGCGCACGAGGTTAGGATGAAGCTCAGTTTCCCCTAAACAAATTGTATTTGATTACCGTATATCTCCGAATATAGTCCCCCCTTTTTTTCCAAAAATGGCCGCGGAAAAGTAAGGGGGGGGGGGACTATAATCGAGTGTAATCCAGTTTAGCATACTAAAGGTGACCATAAAGTAATAAATAACGGCATAATGGCTAATGTTCTCGTAGTCTTTCTATTTGAGTATATTTATGAGGATTATAATCGGAGATATTAGTAAATACTGCCACGTTTTACCGGAAATTAAGACAATTTTTACCACAAATGTTGTACAGATACGATTATTCCGATTCAAATAGCATATCGAATATGCGTTTTCACGGAATCCATCGGGTAGCCGCTAATTTTTCTTGGAAAAGTATTGTTAGAATAATTCAATCGACACTGATCACTTAATGACGCAAAACAGTAAATAATTAAAATGAAAACTAAACACACACTATCTTTACATTAATCGAACACTAGAATTGAATCAATAGTAAATGTACCCGTCGCTCATTTAATAACTACACGATTTAAATAATTGCGAAAAATAAACAGATAAAGTGAACCTTTCGTGACGATTTAGCATTTCATTGCGTCCGTAGCTACTATACGTCCATGTGCCCGTGCGGTTCGTGTTTACAACCACTGACTTTACCGCCTTCGCAGGACAAGAATGTGCAATAGGTGATGCATTTGTTTCTGAAAAGGCACAATAATCGACGACTTTAAACCAGAAGCGCCGGCATTACTGCATTTGATCGAAATACAGCGACTCAGCATCGAAAGTGTAATCAATTTATTGAGGAATATCTTCAATTCGTCAGGGTAAATAGGATCGATAAATTGCGTCGCATAACGTTTCGCAATTATTTCCGCGATATTTTCTTTATTAAAAATAATTTTACGTTCAACAGTGAGGTGATGGATCAAGTAGAAAGATGAGGATCAATCCTGCCGCAGATTAGAGGCCTTCAAAGATGGAGTTTCGATGCCAATTTAAAAATAGCCGTTGCAGAATACGCCGTAAATCATAGTATTTACAGCGCTTGCAAAGCGCTAATACATCGCGGAAGTCATTTCGGGGGTCTCGATGCAGCAGATTCAAAGAATTAGAGGAAAATATCGTCGAATTTGTGCGCAAATGCAGAGCAGAAGCTCTTTGTGTAACTTATGCAATGATTCGTGACGAGGCATTGAAAATTGATATAATTTTTTTTCAGTTTTAATGTTTGTTGGAAAAAGTTTATTTCTTAATTTTATTACTTTGATATTTGTAAGTCCTGTAGTTTAATTGTTTTGCTTAGCAGGCATTTGATAGCAATATTTTTAGAATATTTATGATTTATTTAACACAATTTTATTTAAATTTCCTAAATTCTTCAGGTTACTTGGATTTGTGAGGACTTGATGGGTGTGTTACACTGGATCTAAGGAAGTTTCAGGGCCAAATGCAATACTGTTTATGGGCTTTAAGTTAAAGCTTATATATTGACATTGTCTGTAGTCATTTGGAAATCAAAAATATTAATAATTTGTGAAGGTTTAAAAAATACAATAGCCTTGGATACTTAAAAAAATTTCTCATTTCTTCATTACATCTGGTTAAGGAACTATAAATTACTGATACATGCAATGGATCACAACATGTTTTAGGTATAGTTATTTTGTTGTGATGGAAAATATGTGAACAGATTTGTTCTTAATCTTCACAGAAAATAATAGTTTTTATCGAATCTAGAATCTTAACTTGCTAACCACAGAAAAATTTCCTTCCTTTACATTTTAAAATTTTTCCCAAAACTGAGGTCTCAAAATTGGGGGGGGGACTACATTCGGGGGGAGACTATATTCGGAGATATACGGTACTTTCTATTGGTTTACATTCACAGAGGTTTTGATGGATTGAATGCCACCAAATTTTCTCTTTGAAAAACAAAAACATATTACCTCACTCTTTTGTACACTACACTCCCGATCATCCAAATGGGCCAATTAACGATTGATGGGGAGAGACGGCACTAATAATCGGAAACAACGGATAACCCAAACTTTCACTCCAATGTCTTGTAATGCTCACAATTTACGTAAAACAAACAATATATTATTATTTATGCAGTTATTCTGTCATCTAAAGAGTGCTTCCCGGACTCACTGAGAGCTTTCTTCGCAACTTTGCAATCTTTTTAGAGGCAATAACTGGTTGTACTCGTATTATCAATGCTCCATGCAAGGCATGGTTTCAAAAACCACACATACGTGACTTTGTGATCACAGATACAGAAAAGTGGTTTGCACGAATGCTTCAAAACCACTGCTCGACATTGGAAAACTACACTGCCAGGCACCACGCCACGTAGTCGCGTCTCGCACCAGTTGCCCAGGTCACAACTGCTGCAAGACAAGTATCCGTGATCACGGAGAGTGTGGTCGCCCACTGCGACGCTTGGAAAACAGGAACACGGTGCTCCCGTGGAACAGTGATTTTTGCCTGTCAAAATGGTTTACACAGAAGTCCTTTAAGTTTCACAAAAGACGTGAAAAGGAGTGGGATCAGGGTCTTTTGTGTGTTTTTACTAGAGATGTGCAAATAGTATCCGCGAATACTCGAATACCTCGAATTCTAGAAAGTATTCGATATTGGAGGTCTCGAATAGTTATGCTAAAGGACCGTCTCGAATACCTTGAATACTTTTGATTTCGCATCATACACTTTTGCATGCACGTCGTCGGTAGTTGTCTCGGAAAAATGTAGAGAACTGTAGTCATTTAGTGCACGCAGCACCGTTTCAGGCAAGTTGACGACTCACATCAAATTTGCGGATTAGAGCGGTGAAAAGAGCTCGATGTGGGGAACCGAAAATGATCGGGAGAAAAATTCCGAAAATCCCCGATTCCCCCATCAGGAGAACCTCTGTGCCGTGGGATAGAAACTACATAGCACAATTCCCTAAATCCGCTACCCCCTCCATCCATCAGCCCTCGGCCCCTCCTCCGGCGACGCTTTCCTCCTCTCCGAAATCAAACTGAAGGCCCCAGCTCGCGCAGGGTTCGCATTAGGAAGACCATAAATCAAAAGCTTCAAAAGAAAATATCAAGTCATAGGAGAATAAAAGAATCATGTTTCACCCTTCCCACTTTCTCCCACACTGACTTTTTCTGCCTACCTGCTTCGAAGTTCCCCATTTCTCAAGGTCACATTCAACTCGCCAGAATTAAGCTCAAAGACAAATAAAATAATCCCGTCTTGTTGCGTTGACACTCTTCCAGAAAAGCTTCAAAAAGTGAAAATATGTCCGCTAATACTGCGTTACGCTCCAACTGCCTGAGAAGTGCTGCTATCTGGAAGGTACCGATTTGCAGCAGGGTTGGGTGATGGTGCAAAAAAGAACTATGGAACGTAGGGCAGATGTTGAGTGTGTAATAAATATAGATTGAATCGAGAGGTGGTTCCTCTTGGAGTTATTCCTGTAAAGCAGTAGCGGGATAAAATGGACCCCAACATGGGTGGAGCAAGTTTTCGAGAGTCCCCAGTGGCAGTGTCCACACGCCGCCACCATGGCAGTCACATGTCTCGCTGATTTTGCTCGTTGGGAGGGCTCCGACCCCCCAAACTCCCCTGCCTGGCAAAAGAAGGCCTGCTGCCTCTTATGCTCACTATGGAAGGTCCTTCACATTTTGTCTGCCATTTGCTACTTAACGATCATTTGCTTTTCAATTAGCTAGATTAGATACAAGCAATATTTCCACTTCCGAGTAAAACGAGCATGGTACATAGGTTACAATATGAATCGTGATAAATCTAAGGAACTTGAAGCTAAAGAAAGTTACGCTGCTCAACGCTCAATAACCAAGAAATCAATGCGAACTGCAATGTGAAAGTTTAAGAAAAAAGTACTTGGTGAATTACTCGAAGAAAATCCGAAATCCTTTTGGTCGTACGCGAGAGAGCTTCAGGGAAAACATTCAACCGTAGATTCGTTATTTGATAAAGATGGTAAACTTATCACCGAAAACATTGACAAAGCTAACACCTTAAATGCCCACTTCGAAAGTGTATACACTACTGACGATACTCAATTCAATTTAGACATCCCATATACTGAGGTTATGATGGAAGAAATACAGTAGAACCCTGTATTTCCGTTATCGGAATTTACGTTTTCCCGCAAATTGCAAGTTTTTTTCTGGGTCCCGTCATATTTCCTATCTCTCCAATGTAAATAGAACCCTGTATTTACGCCGTGTTTTTTTCGTTTTCCCGCCATGTGCATCGCGACGTGCCGGCTAAAAAAAAATTTTTGCGTACTAAAACAATTAATCGTGCATATCAGCCCATAAAAACTGTCTTTTGGCTTCCTTTCGCGCATTTTTATTTAAAAAACTAAGAGAGAGAGACGTAATGAGAACTATTTTCGGGAAGAATTTGAATGTGGCGGGACAGAACGCCACTAACGTCTAAAAGTTGAACTACGTCATCTCGTTTTCTGTCAGCGGCGAAAAGATTCATGATATGAAAGTAGGTGTTTTGAGCAATCGAGCTATGTAATAATTATAATGCAAGAACTCCTGAAGGAATGTTGACAATAATCATGTAGTCGATAATTTGATACGAGAGTTTGAAAGGAAACCAGACGTGATGAAACGTGATAAATGCCGGAACTATAAAACTTGACCGACAACTGGGATCATTTGTGCTGACTTCATTCAACAGTTGCGTAGCAATTATGGGTCAATTAAATACTTAAAAAAACTTATTTCAACTTGAATTATCTCATTCAAATAGCAGTGTATCGCAAACTATTGTAACTTTCAAAAATTATAAAGTCGCAAGACAGTTTGTACTACGCACTTGATCGCCGAGGAGTAGTTCAGATACTCGTGTGTTGCCAAGTTACCCTCAATTCGTAAAGGAAATAGAATTTATCCGGCTTGAAAATGGAAATTCGAGGTGAAAAACGGACATTTTTAATTGACGAGAAAATGAAAATTTTAGAGCTAGTCGATTCCCACGCCGGAACCCGCATCGATTCAAACGCTGGCGAAGCAACTCGAATGTTGGGACTGGCAATCCGATCGGATTCCCAGTCTCAACATTCAATACCGTGGTGAAAAATCGCGATGCCATTGTAAAATATGCAAACCAGTGCGGCCATTTATCAAAAAAGAGAATATATGTGAAGAATTCCAGGTAAGAAGAAATAAAACGAATTCTAAAAGAGTAGTTATTAGGTGCAAGATCATCAAATGTCCCTGCAAACGGTGTCATCTAAAGGCCTGTTTACATAGTACTTTAACCCGTACAAGTTAATGTCTAAATTATGAACACGAAAATGCACCGTGTATTCACCCAACTTGCGCGTATGCATGAACAGAAAATAGAACCTGTTCAAATTTGGTTCATGCATTCGTAATTGGATTTAGGGGCAGGGGATGTGCCCCCCCCCCCCCCCCCCCCCCAGATGCTTAAAAAAATACACAAAATTTGAATACGGTTATCATAGGAGGATCTATGGGGGGGGGGGGGGGGGGGGGGCTCGTGCCCCCCTTGACACTTAAAAAATATGCAAGATTTTTAATACGGTCCGGTTATCATTGCGTTCCTTTTGTATAATGTGGTATCATTGTGCCCCCCCCTCCAGAACAAAATACTGGATACGGCATTGCTTGTGCCCCCCAGAAAGAAATCCTGGATCCGCCTGATGGTCATCATTACGTTCGCTTTGTTTTGTGTATTACTAAAGGAGGCTTAATCATTTAATTCAATAAGAATAACTTTGATATAAAAATAAAGAGAATTTTTTAAAGTCATTGTTGTATCTTGTTTTTAATCTCAATTCAGACAAGATCTTTTACCTGTCAGGCCCTCTGTGCCCTTCCCAGAAAAAAATCCTGGATCTGCCCCTACCTACATTCGTACATGTCCCGTTCCTGTCCACAAAAATCATTCATGCAAGCAGAAATTAACTCGTACGTGTTAATGTATCGTGTAAACAGGCCCAAAGGCCCTTGAGAAAAAGTATTTCCCAGTAAGATTATGGGAATCGAAGATTCCACAGCATCTATAATGGTTGGTTGGATAGATTCAAAAATAGGTACAGACTTGTATATAAGATGGTGAGTGGTGAAAGCAAAGATGTTAACATAGAGACAGCAACTCAGTGGAAAGAATCTGAATATATTAGAGTTCTGGAAGGGTTACAGCCCAAAAGATGCTTTCAATGCAGACAAAACAGGATTAGTTTTCAATTTTTTGCTGCCATCAAAATCACTGTGCTTCTGAGGGAAACAATGTTATGGAATAATGCTTAGTGAACAATTAAAAAATTAACACTTCCAAAGCCAGTATATGAATAAAAGTGAAAATTCTCTATTTCCCGCTATTTGCATTTTCCCGCAATTTACACTTTTTTTCTTGGGTCCCTAGAAAAGTGTAAATAAGGGGTTTTACTGTATCTATAAAACGTGATGGGATAACTAAACAACTACAATCGATTAAGAATAGTAAATCTCCGCGTCCAGAGGGATTACCCGCGCGTGTCCTCAAAGAGTTAGCCCCACAGATAGCGCCTTACTTAGAGATCATATTCAAGAAGTCACTCTCCGAAGGGAAGTTACCGCCCGACTGGAAAATTGCAAGCGTTACACCCATTTTCAAGAAGGGAAACAGAAATGACCCAGGCAACTACCGTCCAATTTCACTAACATCAATTATAGGCAAGATACTTGAACATATCGTTGTTAGTAATATCATGACTTTCTTGGACAGACGTAACTTCCTCCATGACTGTCAGCACGGATTCCGAAAAAATAGATCCTGCGAAACACAGCTCGTGCTCTTTCTTCACGACGTTATAAAATCTGGTGAATCGAAAAGACAAGTTGACGCACTATTTCTAGATTTTAAGAAAGCTTTCGACACTGTACCTCACAACAAACTTTTATACAAATTACAGTCATGCGGATTAAACGAAACAGTTGTAAACTGGATACGCGACTTTCTCAGAGATCGTAAACAAAAAGTAGTTCTTGACGGAATTAGCTCGAACCTCACGTGGGGAACACATATAAAGAATATTTGCGGCATAGCCCTGAAGAAATTAGGATTCGTCAAGAGTATTGTGGGAAGATTTTCGGATGAGAAAATAAAAGAAAGGTGCTATTTCGCTCTCGTCTTACCGCACCTTGAATATGCAACGAGTGTATGGGATCCAGTGCAGAAAGACTTAATCCGCGAACTGAATAAGATACAAAGGAAGGCTGCGCGTTTCGTCAAAAACCGCTACGGGCGTACAGACAGTGTTACCCAGATGTTAAGCAAATTAGGCTGGGAGCCTTTGGAAACTCGGAGGCTGCGCGCTAGGCTTAGATTGCTTGAACAATTAAGAATGGATATCTTTAAGAGTGACAGAGAACATAATCTTAGAGCCACACTATATTTCCAGGTCCGACAGAAGCGATAAATTAAGAGAGATTTTTTGCCGAACGGATAGATATGGGAATTCGTTTTTCCCCCAAACAATAAAGGACTTTAATAAACGCTTGTCCCAACCTCGTTAGAGCACTTCTTTTTTTTTTTCTAATAGGTGTAAACGGCTGGTGTCCTAACACCTCCTGCCACACGCCTTTAAGGCGGCTTGCGGGGTACTATGTAGATATGTAGATGTAGATGAAAACAAATTTTTATAGAAGAGCAAGGTTCTTCTGCAGGACTAAAAAAATAAAATATACCGTATAAGCGTGTGCAAGAGGCGCACCCCTATTTTTAGCATCGAAGATATAAAGAAAAAAAATTTTGTGGCATTTTTTTATCCTATCGTGCGGTGTTGCAGACATATGCATGGAATTTTGTTAACTGCGGCGGTAATAGCAGCATAAGACGGAGTAGAAAGAGTTCCGATCCTCTCTTTGCATGTGCCGTTGCTCTACGATGCTAGTCCTACTCACGAACAATTTTGTTCAAAAGCTCTCGCAGGAGTATTGAAATAGAATTGCAGCCGTGGAAAATTATAAGGCAAAACACGACAGGCACCTTCCCAAGAGAATGGACCACAATCGGGGCAATCTCAGCACCGTAGGATAATAACCACGTCCTAGATTTAACGGAACCACACTCTGCCCTCCATCAGCCTATGCCTCTGCCATTTTTTTTTCCTTTCCGAGACCCCACAGGAAAATAGGAAAAATACCAAGTTACAGGGGAACAATGAAAATGCGTTTCATCCCAACCCCATCTCACCAACTGACCTTTTTCAGTCTACCAGGTTCAATTCCCCGGTTTCTGGAGGCTGAATGCTATATAAGTCACCTTCTGAGCTCGAAGATATCTCCATGTATTTCAGCAATTGTATGGCACGCACGAGGTTCTAAAAAGAATGACACCTAACGCGACTTATATCTGACAGCATTTAAGTTTTTTAAGCTCTAATTGATTGCAAAAAGTATGCATAGTTAGAAATACAAGTTTCTGATCGATCTCATTGCAATTCAGATTCATATGGAGATTCATTGACTATTTCTGTTTCTTCAACCAAACAAGTTTAATAAATGCAGTTCAATAAATACTATCATCATCAGTTCAATAAAACAACTAAGATCAAATGCATAATAAACCCGACGTAGAATGAGCACATGAAAGATATTCCACTCACAAGGAGACATCGCCAAAGTAACGTTTGGGATCTGGATGCGGATGTTATTGTCTGAAACTATATAGGTAAGGTAGAAAAGTGCCACGGCTTTCTTCCACACAGGTCGAGAGATACTCGCATGTAAAGATTTCGCCCACCATGACTTCCCTTGAGTAGGTAATCACCACCTCCTAACTATGGCCATGGCGGTGTGGTCTGTGGTGTGGCAAGTCCTGTGATTCCGATCCTGTGTCCTGGGTTCGAATCTCAGTGTCGGCAATATTTTTTTCTCTCTTATAATTATTGAAATCACTGTTACAACTCATTCACATTCGTTTTATTTAGTTACTTCGAGATTTTTTTATTTTCATATCAAATTAGGGATTTTAAATGAAACTCCGAAATGTGCCTTACCATGCGAATTAAGAGGATTTATATAACAACTTGTAAATTTCCTGGTATTGTGCTCATCTTCGATGGGCTGGCATAATTTTTATATTGCACTTTTTTACACCCGAGTCATCTGAGGGAAACTGGCTAGGGTCAGTAACTGAATGTCATTGTTAGGAGAGACAATGGTGTTTTTTTGCTTACACTTACTGGGATTGCGAATACACGCAGAGGCTGGCTGGGGGAGCAATGGCTGGGGCAAGGGACTGAAGCTCGTAATTTTGCAATAATGAAAATTTCGTAACAATGTTTCTTTTGCTATAGATTGGATGAGTCTTCTCATCGGGACCAATGATTTACTTCGTAATAAAGGTTGTTCATGTTAACCAGAGTCTACTGTAAATGCTATCCAATCGAGGTAAAATGCCTAAATTGAAGTATTTGTAGAGTTGGCTGGGAACCACAAAGAGTTTCTACTTCTTGATTTGCACCATTTATTTCCATGTTATTTATTTAAATTCATTATGTTTCATTGTGTTTATACTTTTTAAGTTTGTTATACTGTGCCACTATAAAATGGCAACTATGCTGTACATGGACAACTTGATAAATAAAAATTTAAAAAATAAAATTTTGATTGCACACTGGACCACTCAAAAGGTGTGTCAATCCAACTGAGTCCACAAAAGGTTTCTTTCTCCGAATCCTCCTCCCCTGGATGACCATTCTCACTTTTCACACTTCGCCCATGCCATATTCCTCTAATAGGGTGGTTTCCTATTGTTTTTTTATTGCCTAAATCGAAAGATTATTACTCCTGGAGTACACATTTCATGCTCTAAGATTTTTAAATGATGATACACATTTTTTGCAATTAAATGAAAAGTGAAAAATTTGTTGATAAAACCAAACTAATGTGCTTGTTTTTATATATCTGTGCTTAATTTGATCGTGTATACCATACACACGACTCTGAAGTGATTCCGCAGTGCAACTGTAAGCTAGGGAGATTGAAGAGACAAGGAATTTTGGCAAGGTATGTTTTTTTTCGATGACTCCTAAAAGAAACGTTCATACAAACTTCGTTATTATGAACCTAATGGCATGGGTTTCTACTTCCGTTGATGACAATAAATCTTGATTCAATGAGTTATGATAGCCAAAAACTGCTAATTAAGAAATAAACGGGAGAAGAATAGAAGACAAATATGAGTGTTAAGCCTGAAAGATATGTGCATTGAAATGTGCAATGTGTCCCTCCTTTGCATCGATAATCTTTAGCAATAGTGAATGTTTCATGCTTCAGTCACAAACTGCCACGAGCAGCTAGAGAACAGCCTCCCCCATCAACCTCCTCTCAAAAACACAATCAATATACTTACTCTTGCGAAAGCGGCCACTCTGGTTGGGCGTGAAGGCCTGCTGCGAAGGCGCCACTACGTATGATGACATGCCCAGCGTCGGGGGTATGCCGCCACCGCCACCACCAACACCACCAGGGGTACCTCCCCCCCCTGGTGCCACCGCCGTAGCATACTGTGGCGTCTGGGGGGTGTGTGGCCTCGAAGGCGTCGGCGTGCTCGGAGAGCGCTGCACACAGAGAGAGAGAAGAGACAGAGGAGCAGAGTGTGAATAATGTCATCTCATAATGCCACGCCATGCCCTGGCCACTCACCCATCATCCTCCCCTGAAGAAGAAAACCCTCCCTCCCTCTCCTCCACTTCATCCTCAAATTCAATCCACAAACAACAACGCGCACCATCCACAATGCCCACATTTCCCAGAGGATAGTCATTCTAACTACAACTGCGAATGTTTGGACGGATACACTTGAGGTAGGGGGGGCGTGCTGGCTTAAAGAGTAGAGGAGGCTGATCGAAGGACAGAATGTCCCGAGTGGATCTTCAAACAAAAATTCTCAAGTGTTTGGAAAAAGGGAACTGCTCCACCGTGAAAGAAAAGAGCCCTTCCACTAGCTCATTTTCCCCCTCGAATTGTAAAAATATTGCAAACATGACACAAAAAAACTGTTGCATACAGCATGAACTCTCAGTGGCCACAGAAAAAAGATGGCCATGTGAAGGGGTGGCCGCTTAATAAATAAGGGATTTCAGAGTTAATCGCAAGATACTCATAAAATGGTTTAACATGCATTGTTTTCTGATTTTTTCACATACTTGGTTAACAACTAAATTGACTTTCTAAAAAATGGCCTCATGTGCTTAATTTTGATTGGTAACATTTCTATTCAATTTAAATATTTTCTATGCACCTTTGAATAGTGAATACAATCAAATTTTTCCTTCAAGACATTGACCCGTCCTCCAACAAATGACACTGGTGTCAGCAAAGACAGTTTTCAGCCCTGACAATTCATTTCAGAATCTCTTTTCCAGAGTTACTCATTTTCTTGAGCTGCTAGGCATCCACCTCTAGGCATGAGTCATAGATAGTGACATTCATCTACCTGCCAGCCCTTTTCTCCCTTTCCACGTTCATCGAAAGATAAGACATGTGCTAGAGCGAGGCTCCACTCCCTCTTCCTGTTAAGGGCTTATTTGTTAAGATACAGGGTCCAACTTAGCATTGGTCCATTTCTTTGGATGACAGTTTTGCACTAGGCTTCTTCAGGTGACTGAATGCAATCTCAGCAAAATAGTCATCATAAGAAATGGACCAACACAGAGTCAAGCCCGGGTACATCTACAGTCAACTCTAGATTATACGAAGCAGGATTTTACGAAGTTTTCGATTATACGAAGTAATATTGCGGTACCGGCCAAAAGCCTAAATACATGGCACTATTCAATTATACGAAATGTTTTGAAATTACTAACCTCGGCTCGGTTGCCAGGAGCAAATGGCATTCGTTTATACGAACTGCAGCGAAATATTTGTCAACAAAACTAGTTGCGCCGGCGTAGCTAGTTAAAAAAAATCAGCGCTTCCGACTGTGGTCCATCAAAAGTGTGAAATCGTAAATGAAAGTGCAACTTTGGAGAGAAAGGGTTCGCCTAAAACCTCACGGTGGGAATTTAGGGGAAGTAGGAGTTCAGTAAAATATTGCGACTGATATAATGCCCCTATTTACGTGCCTATTCATAAACATCGCATTGACAATACATCGTAGTTTAACATGTCAGGAAGGACGTGCAAGGTATTTCGTACACTCCTTCTTAACCCTTTGCACTGCTGTGAACATACCTGGTCCGTTTGCAAGGCAGGCTGCTGTGAACGTACTTCGAAGACTGACTACTTTTCGCCGAAGCACTTCGAAGGGTCCCTAATCCGGGAGCTCACCTCTCACCGAGCTCACCCTCGCTGGCGCCTCTCCTCGACCCTCCGAGCGGGGGCCTCCCTCCCCAAAAGTGACCGCTCTGACTGCATTTTGAAAATCTATCAATCAATGCCATCATCAAAAAATAATCGTTTGCATCGCACTCCTGCCAATCAGGCAATCAAGTACGCCTCTGAACCGTGTTTCTGCGAAGAGAAATAACGATTTTGTTAACTTTGCTAAAAGGGCCAAGTTAATTAAATTGTTATTTTTCATCGCAGAAACACGGTTCAAGACATACTTGATTTCCTCCACTACAATCGCAAATTGCTGGAAATCGTCCGGATTCCCTTTGATAGCGCATTATGAGGATGTTCTCGAGGTTGGTAATTGATACAACGAGCCTACTAGTAATTCTACCGCTATAATATCACGGCTATGGTTGATTCGTTACTTTATACCTTCAGGAAGCTGCAGCGGATGAAATCGCGGAGGAGATTACACGCTTAAAAGATGATTTTGAAAAATACTTGGACAAAGCAGTGAGAGCACAGCGCGCAACATCAAACGATTATATTGCCCTAGACAATATCTAGGCTATCTGGATATCCAGGCTTGCGACAATACGACGCCGGTACCTACCTCGGATGAAGCAGCGGCCAGGACTAATCATAATAGCAGTGACGACAAAGAGGAAAGTGAGGAAGTAATTTCACCTAATAAAAAAGAAGTATATACTGACCTCCAAACATAAAGATATTTTGATCTGGCTAACGATTTTGATCCCCAATTTAATTCCCATTTATCCAAGTGAGAAACCATGGTGGAAGCGGTGATGGAGAAGGGCGAAAAGCAAAAAAAATAACAGATTTTTCTGGGTAATATCTTTTCGTGCATATATTAGCCTTCCTGAATAAACAACTTAAATATCTTAAGTATTGGGCTCTATTTACCACCAACTTATTTTTCAGGCTACTCGTAATGAAGATGAACTTCTAACTTTAACCATGAACTTTCTTCTTGCGTGCCTCCCCGTTTTCCCATGCCGAGAGATCTTTCTTTCCAAAGTCTTTGTTTACTCCCTCCTGCGGCTTTCTGCTGATCTTGCTGACACCCACCTTACTCATCCCAAACCCCTCCTTCCCCAGCATTTCCCATTCACTCCCTCACTAAGGTGACTGAGCTTCAGTGCGTCGTAAAAAAATACGCCCCCCAATCTTAGACTGGGTTAGAGCTGAAGGCCCTTTCCCCACCCTTCTTTCCCCTGCCCCTTCACCCCTCGTTATGCTGACCACACTTCTTTCCTCATCCCACTCTTATTCACCCCACTCACTTGGAACGTTCTCCGACTGTGGAGAAGGGCGTGGTTCATCTTTACCTGCAACAAGGGTAAGTTTTTAAACGGAGAGACTTAAGAAATGTCTTCCACTATCGGGGAAATGGTGCCGTGCTTATAATTCTCTCTCTTCTTCTCTGCTGACTTTTCAATTGAAATGATTTTCTATGCTCTCTCCACACTATATTTATTTACGATTATGGTGCGACTATTTTTTAGTGCTTAAACTAAGAAAATCTTTTCTCTATGTCAATGATCCTTCGCATAACTTTCAATATGGCGGAGAAAGGAACATGAAAACAAAATGAGGTGAAGGTACAGGTTTTTGCGTGTCATTTTTGGGAATTCACGCGAGTGAACCAATACTTCACACACGTTGAGAAATGATGCAACGTCTCTTTTAGGAAAACAATCAATGTGAATAATAATGTTTCTCTCGTTACTTCTCCGATAATGGAAGATGTTTCTCCTGTCGTTTTACGGTTGGAACGCTGCTCCTGTCGGCATAAAAAAAGAGAGACATACTATATGAACATAGCACTTCACACTCGGTATGAAGAATATGGTCCTGATGAAGAATAAAGTCTTTCATAGCAACCTCTGCAAAGATGATGGAGCCCAGTGGCAGGACCCAGAACTCAAACAGAATTTACTTCAAATATTTGCCAGAAGATAATCATATGCTACGTAATTTATGATCGAATCTCAATGAAAATAACTACAGTAGACTCTCGTTAATACGAACAACGTTCTTACGAAGTTCTCGTTATTACGAAGCAAACCGTTGGTCCCGTCGAAAAGGCCTATCCAAGCTATAGTAAAAGAAATGTTATTACGAAATTTTCGTTTTTACGAAATTACGAACCTAAGTCCCGGTCCCGGCGGTTACAATATGAACTTTATTACGAAGTTGCACGCTCAAGTCACGGCATTTAGGTGATATTCACTACACTTAAGTTTCAATAATTACGCCACGTTTAAGTTATTCTCGTTTACTGTGCCTAAGAGCGTCAATTATGGCTCTTTATTCAGTTTACACGCAACATCATATAACTAGCTTCATTCGTGTGTAGTCAGGATGCCCTACTCATAACCGTTCGTAAATAGGATGTACAGTCAGTCCTCTTCCTATGCACATTCGATTTACGAATTTTCAGAGATACGAGCATTCAAATTTTTCAAATTTCAAATTTGGCGCCTTTCGATTTGGCCGATACTTCGCGGTGTGGCGCTGGGAAACTCTCACTGTGATCATGATCTGAATAAGGTATCAATGAAAATGGTGTGAATTTAGGAACTGTTCAACGTTTCGCCCGTTCGTCGTCACCGCGGGGAGCTATTTTTTCGGCTCCGAATGCATCGCAGGCCCCGCTAGATCAGTTCGCCACAAGCGTGAGTAAGCGCATACGTGTAATGCAGTGTTGCATCCCGCAGGATAACCGTACTCTGCGATAAATTACATGCAGTCCGGCTGGCGAGGGTTGTCCGATTACGGCACAATAGGATGGGCAGATAATCCTGTGCCAGCACGGTTTAAAGCCAATCGCTGTCCCCCAAACGCACCTCACACCCTCGCCTAAGTCATACAACGTTGTCAAATGCATAAACGAAAACCGAAATAAGCCTGATCCACCAAGGTCTTGGGACGCATCTAGTTTGAATATCGGAGTTCATGTATTCGGGAAGATATCAACCCTCGATTGCGTCATGGCGCAGTCTTCTGTTGAAAAACTGAAACGAATTTTCCTGATAATATATATTTCCGCGTAATTTAATCGCGTTTGTAATACGCTATTCCATTCGTCGATTCCTAAAAGAAACGTTCTTACGAACTCCGTTATTACGAACCTCCGATTTTTCGGTCCCGTGAACTTCGTAATAACGAGAGTCTACTGTAATTGATAAGATAGCACATTCACCTGAAAATACGGAGTAACTCGAAATATTAACTTACGAAGGTTATTTAGGAAACGGGTTAAGGCCCTCCTTTTTCTTTTTTTCTCGTCACTGAGCGATAGAGGGCGACATAAATGGTGGTTAGGCCCTTAGAGTATGGTTAGGCCGGCTGCCGCTAATATTTCCGTGGGTGCTGGAAACAAATATCTATCTTACGTTTACTTAATAGTTTCTATTCGCTCCTAACCACAAATTTATAACATTAAATTTTTATAATAAACTCTGCAATTCATTATTTGATTACATTTTCTAAACTGTTCGGGAATTTCTTAAGCGATCCTTGATATTGAAGTATGTACAAGAAATGGGAAATTTATGGTGGTATAATTATTTAACAATCTTTCACAGCATAAATCGATAACAAAAAGCCTTTTCTAGGAATTCTACTGTGAATAATCCCCGAAAACAATTAAATAAGGCCACTAAAGACAAAAAAGGGCGGAAGAAACAAAAACGAACATTTTTTCGTGACTTATGAAAAAGGTTTGAAATTACGAAACTCGATTTTACGAAGTGCAAATTTTCCGGTCCCACTGACTTCGTAAAATCGAGAGTTTACTGTATATCTTAACTTACCTTCCATTAACTGTGTTTCTGGAATTTGTTTTTTAAATTTAATGGAGGTGGCCGTTTGGAATTGCTAAGGTCTGCCTGCCAGTCACAATTGAATAGACTGTCCTTTATACAGGGATGATTAGGAAAACCATTCCATTCTGAAAAACTACGGCCATTCTCAAGGGTGACCGCTGAATACAGTTGGCAATTCGGAGAGGTTTTACAGCATATAAATTGATAATTTACCAAGATTACTCAATAGTAAGGATGGGATTTGATACAGCAATACCACTCCATACCACGAGGTTTTGTGGGTACTGTATAAATTTCACAATATGTACTGATAATTCGCTGCCAACACACATTCACATTGAACTAATGAGAAATTGAGTCAAGCGACTGAGTAGCAGTCAAAAATAACTGGAGAGTGAAACCACAACTTTCCCCTCCTCAGCCTCACATATGCCGTGCACGCATTCCCCATTCAGGACTTTGTGCCACTCGACATCATTCTGACTGACACCAGTGCCATTTGTTGGGGAACGAGAAAACCTCTTGAAGGAAAAATTTTGATCCCATTCCGGTGTGCCCTTACTTGCCCAAAATCCCCTAAGAGAAGAGTCATTCGTAGGGGTGGACATATTATAGAGACTATTCACGCAACCTCTATCATCAAGGATTAAATTACAATGTGGGGGACATAATTATAGATATTCTGTTGCCAATGAGTTACCCAAGTAGTTTTATTGTTCATTAGTAACCAGTGTTACTTCCGCCATGTTCCATTCACAAATCACTGATTTCAAAAGGTTACTTTCAAGAATTTAAAGTGCACTCGTAGCTTTTAAGACTATTCTTTTAAATTTAGAGATTTCGTGAAGTAAGAATTTCTACTAGTGAAGTACTTTTGAATCTTTTCGAACCACACCATAGATTACGCAGTAAATGTTTGATACCCTTAAGCTATTACTAAAAAACTTGTAGCTGCTTTCCACTTATGCAAGATCATTTCTCCTTAAAATGCCTGCTTAGACACGGGAACTTGGGCAGTGATACAATGGGGGAATGCGTCACAAAAGGGACCAGGACTTAACGTCCCATCTGCTGGACTGAGTGGTGCACTGGAAGTGCCCTCCACATTACACTCAAGTAGGGATAGGGCCATCTCAGATAGGTTTCTGCTACTGCCAGGACTTGAACCCAAGCCCGCAGGGTGAAAAGCCTTAGTGATGAATTAGCAACTGACAAATGAGCTCTGAAAATCACCGAGCTTGTAATAAGGTAAAATAATATGCATGGATATCTGAACTGATTTTTTGCCCTTTCAATGATGCATAGTGAAGTTTTTATTTACCACAATCAATGAGCACCAACCATCAAAAACACAATAGAATAAAATCAAGTGGAAATGTGAAAATGGCAGTCTCACAGGTGAAAATGGAGAGGAAACTCACCGGTGTGAATGACTTGGGGTTGTAGACAAACTCCTTGGCGTTGGGGTTGAGTGTCGACTTGAACTTGGTCGCCACCTTGTCCACTTCACTGTCCTTGGGAGCAGGCGACTCGTCCGTGGGTGGCGGTGGGTGGTGCGTTGGCTGCTGCTGCTGCACCACGGCTGGCACCTTCCCCCCCCCTTCTCCCCCTCCCTCGGCCGCCAGCTTAAAGTCCTCCCCAAACTTCTTCAGCTCAGCCAGCTGCTCATCGCGCCCTGTGCCAACGACAATTCAGCAGTTGATAAAAAATAATACAAAAAGATGATTGAGGAGCATACAAATGAAAGCCCTCACCATGGCTGAGTCATAGTTAATTTACCTTAAAGACAAGTGGTTGTGGATAACAACCGAGACAGTGAAGAGGTAAAGTGATAAAGTGGTGCACATGGTTCAAGAGTAGAGATGCACAAATAGTGCTTTTTGATCTTGAGTCTAGAGTCGAGTGGAAACAACTCACGAGTATCGAGTCAAGTATGGTAATTTCTGGACCAGGCAACATGAAAATGCATGCAGCAACATATTCTCATTTATCCGATCCCCTAGAGAATTTTCTCTTCTGAATACTTAGCCCGATGGAAAAAGGAAAAGATGGTAAGGAAGGTAGATGGTAATCGAGTAAGAATTAGGAGAAGAATGAAAATTAACATGCCTTAAACAGTTCCATAAGCACAATTGAAAAGAATCAACCTCTCGTAATTTAGTCCAGGAAATGAAGCACTTTGGCTTGCAATTTTTTCGAACTGGATGGATGTACTTGAAATTTTGACAATAGTATGTTCAAAATTGACACCTTTTATTTGACTTCCGTACGCTAAATTCGGACTTTCGCACTTTGGTCTGTAATTTTTTTAAATTCCCGCGATGTTTACAGCACATCCCAACATTCAATTGTTTCAAATACGCGAACAGTACGAACATATACAATGAAGGGAATCGTTGGTAGTTGACTCTAATCTAGGTGATTTATTTAGGGGAGAGACTGCCTGCTATAGGCTCCTTCATCAAGAGAAAAAGAAAGCCTTCATTGGAGAGATTTTTCAAAAAAGTTGACTAGACACCATCAAATAGCTTTCAATAAAACTAGTAAGAACTTCTTTCTAATTGTGTTTTTTTTTCGTTTGAGTGTTGTTTAATTCATATACACTTTCGGCAACGATATTGCACGAAATATCACCCGAATTCTGTTTGTCTTTCGTCTTTTTTTAATAACATGCGAAATATACACGATCACAAATGTCACCTGCTGAATGTGTGAAAATTAAAAGGTATCCAGAGTGCGGGTTCAACAATTACATTTGTTATGATTCTTGATATGTCTTTTTATATATATAGTGGATGTAATAAGTGGAATGTCAACTGAAACGCCAAGAGGAAGTTTCACTCGATAGCCAACTGAGTTCTTGTTTTTTTTTAACTTTTATTTACATTTTCTGCGTATTTTCGAAAGAAATTAGATGATTTGAGGAATTTTATTACCATATTATTAAAATTAAGTGAATTGAAATAAAATCTGTGAAAAAAAAGGTTTTACTACATATATTCTGCTCTTTTGGAACGCAACCCCTAATTAGTATGGAAGTCAATGGTTTGACTTTCGTACCAGTTTTCCGGAACGCATTGTGTGCGAAAGTCGGGGACCGGGGGTACATAGATTCCATATTAATGTCTTTTATTCCCCTTGCATTGTTATGTTAGCCAAAATGATGTCAACAGTTGTTAATTAACAGATTTTTTTAGGTCAAAAACATTGCTTCATATTTTCAGAATTATCACCAAAAGGAAGAGCAGTCAACTCATCCATTTTTTTTTAATTGAAGGTTAATATGTGCTCCAATATACTGTGAAATAAAAATGGTGTTGTTTTGACTGCCACTATGAGTATTTCAGGTTTTACTTTTTTTTCTGCCTCCGTGGGAGGGATTTTGGAAACGTACTGTAAGATAATAAGTATGAGGCATGGGTGTAGTGGTGTAGCGGATAGCAAACGGCTAACTGCCATTCTTAAGGTTATAAGATCGATTCCTGGTGAAGTCACTTTCTGTCTGCACATCAAGGAAAAGGTTCACATACTATGCTTTTCATCTTCAGAGGCAAGTCACTTGAAGATGTCAAAATATCTACACGAAAATCTCTCATCAGTTGTTCAGCTCTTATTAAGACTCACTGAATTTCACAATTAGGCTTTACATTGATGTAAGACAGAGCTCTAGGCAGCATAGGATGTGTAGTACGCTGTTATTCTGCCTTTGGTGTTCATTCAACATCAGCAAATTATGTTAATATGAGAATATTTGACTGCATTCCTTTCCTATTCTTCCCTAAAATCTTAATCTTACCATACATATGTTCCTTAGCATTTTCTTCTGTGATAAAACCATAAGAAACAAATAACTCTCTTACTTTATGCCATGTAGGTGAAGTCAAAATTGAAAATATTAACCCATTAGTTTCACTGGAGTGACTTATGGACTCATCGTTTATATCTATGAAAAAGATGAAAACAAACAGTACGGTTTTATGTTCAACCACAGAAAATGACAAATGAATTAGAAATACAGTGAACACTCTCTTAAACGAAACTCAAGGGACCGAAATTTTGCCGTTTTGTTGATCGGGAGTTCATTCCCCGGAGGTCATACACGTTGCATCATCCTAGGGGCACGGAAATGGAGGTAAGTTTGCATGCGTAATCTTCAGCCTACCTTCGCATACTTCAAAACTGTGCTGATCTCTTCAACTGCAATGCAAAACACAGGCAATAGATCACATTTAGGAAGCCTCAGTTTATATTATTCAATCACTTCGCGTGCTTTTTAATCGGTTATCAAAAATGTATGCAGTGTAGCGGTGAGCGCGAAACCATCCCTTCATTCTCAATATTTGAAATAGAATACAGTGAGTCCTCGTTCTACGTCACCCCGTTTAACGTCATTTCGCGATAAAGTCACGAAAATTTTGAGACCGTCATTCGTTTATCGCACCTTTGCTTCGCCATAACGTCAGGTCTGGTCAGGTCTTTTAAATTTCGCGCGAGAAAAAATGCGAAGCGGCGAGCGTTGCAGGTTGTTCGTTTTGTGGGCGGTAATACAGTCAGTCTAAACGAAGTGTAAAACGGTGTGTTTATTGTCAATTTCGATTACGTTTATAGCAAATTTTCTGAAAAATGAATTCTTAGGTAGGTGTGCAAATGTTAAGTGCGTAAATGTCAAGTAAAGTTTTAGCAAATTTTACTTGACATAACAGTTTTCTGGAACCTGAAAAGTGATTTTTAGGAATTTTTTCGTGTAGAACTCGGAGTATTTGTCGTCACTTTTTCGCCGTGTTCTCAATAATCTTGGTTCCTGTAACTACGACGATGTTTCAGCGATGATGATGCCCAGGCGATGATGCCCAGGTGACCACCATAGCGAAGCCGAAAAAACAAATGCGGGAAGATACAAAAATGGAGAAGGATGTACGTCGCTCCTGGTATTGCCGTCAATGAAGACAGGGACTCGTGTTTATGCCATAGTTTGGCATTCCCATTGTAAGAAATGGCCCAAATATGATACGCTAAAATTTTTTCGCGTAGGAATTGTGAGGTCTAGGAGCCGATATTCACTTTTCAATTGTTTTTTATGGGATATTGTGCTTCGATTAACGTCATTTCGTTTATCGTCACATTTTTCAGGAACGGTAAGTGACGTTAAACGAGGACTCACTGTATACGTAGTTGCAAGGCGTACACTGAAAAATTAAGAATTCGATAGATTTGACCATTACTAATATAAATTTAAGGTAACAGCGCCAATTATAGCTTCATCATGAAATTTAGATCGCTCTACCACATCAAGCGATTTGCGACTTTCGTCGACCCATTGAAGCGCAGTGGGTGGCAGCATTTCATTATAGCAGTCGAATCCAGAATACTCCATACCAATATTTGCGGACTCTCTTGCGGTCTTGCCTATTTTCTCAAAGTAAAATACGTCACAATTTTGAAAAATGAGTTTTCGAGAAATTATGTTCCGCAACCCTCAGTTTGCTGGCTTTGCGGATAACGAAATTTGAGTCTATTCTAATGAACTCATCAAACGACCCTTCAATACTCATGTCTTTTGAGAGACCCTGCCAGGATTCACGGATTTCGCCATCACTCTCCATCGCGTGGTCGCAGTTGACTGTGAACCGGATAGACAACTCCCCATAAGAAAACAGCTTGAAAGGCCTCATACACGAGTTCTCAAAGTAAAATAAGTCACGATGATGATGCTGTTGACTGCAAACCCGGTTTTTGTAAAATAACTAAATATGGTGACAGGTGCGGCAAGCTTCCAAGCTTTGCAAAGCCGTTACATTACCTGCAAAATGGTCCTCTTCAATTTCGCTGATCCCTTACATCCATTCGACAAACAAAAACCTCCACTAAAATCCAATGGTAATGCCGCTTTGCTGCAGAAATGGCCCCTTGGTCGAGAGGTTGCAACTTAGCTGGTGCAGTCGGGGGGAAGAAAATAATGCGCACATTTCTTATTGTTAGTCCTAAGTTTGGGCCTGTGCAGCGAACGAGGAAGAAACCTACTTCCCCTATGAGTGCATCAACTACAGCCAACCACCGCTAAATTAATTTCGCTGTCATTCATGAATTTTTACTGCTGCCACAGGGGCGAGGCATCACTCTCACCAGTGGCCCAGTCTGAACATGGCACGTTTAGACTGTGCCAGTGGCGTAGCCAGGGGGGAGGTCTGAGGGTACAAAATATTTCTTCAAAAAATGAAGTTTTTTTGATTATGAAAACTGTTAAAATTGGTTTAAAACTCTTTCTTAGTGGTACTAGTTCGTACCCTGTTTTTTAAAAATTCCCCCCCATGTTTTGGACCCCCCCAAACAAAATTCCTTGATACTCCACTGACTACAGCATTCTTAAAACAGCGGGGTTACACATACTTCCCCACTAAAAACAGAGGTGACTTCTCCGAGCCATCACTATTGGTGCATAGGAGTACAGTCAAACCTCTTTATAACGAAATTCTAGGGACCAAGAAAAAATTTTGATGTATAGAGGTTTTTGTTATACAGAGGTATCCCTTTTACAGAAGTTATGACCCATTTTAATGTCTTGAAAAGCTTTTTAGCAAATAAAGGACTGATATCTATTCATAAATTCACTTAAATAAGATATATTACCCACATAAATATGGTAAATTTTCTCAAATTGACTTTAAAAATGTAAAACTTTGATATGGCCTCATTGGCAAAGCAAGAACTTAAAGCCAATCACTAATTGAACTCAATCATTCAAAGATTTGATAGGAGCACATTTAGGGACAAGTGTAATTGATATTTTTAATTATTTGTGGCATTAACAAAGAACTTTCTTTATTTCACTCACAAAATTTAAGAATTCTTTATAAATAATAATATGTTACAACTTCAGGTAACTTTGAAATTCAAGAAGATATACCCCAATCTTCCTGGTAACAGCCAGTTAAGAGCATTATTAAATATTAAAGATAATATCACAATATGTGGGCATTCCATGGAATTTGTAAAACTAAAGAAAGCTTTAAAACAAGTAACTCAAATGCTCTTTAGCAGACATAAGACTGTGCAAACAAAAGGATAGTAATTAACAAACAGCAAATTGACTTTTTGCATATAAATAATAACATATCCCACTATCAACATAAATAGAACTTAATAGAATTTAGATGGCTGATGCTCTCAAAATTAAAATAAAACTTATTTAAAGAAATCTGGTAATTTTTTCTGAAGGGTTCGCTTTCCTTCCAAGGACCATCTCACACAAACATGCCGCAGTTGATCGAGAGAGACTAAATGCTCAACAGGTATCGCTCTCTGGGAAAAAAATTTCTGCAGGGCTTCAATGTATGCAAGGGTCTCATTTGTAGTAATTTCTCTCTCAGGGTTACCTTCATCCTCATCACTCTCAGATGAATCGTTTTCCATAACTTCCTGTAAAATATCCTCATCTGTTACTTCAGGGAATACTGGTATGTCCTCATCAGCACATACAAAATCATCTGCAGTCAAATCAGTTTGCACTCCTGCTCTCAAAATATACTCCTCCCGGACTGCATCAATGCCAATGTAATTACTGCTTATACTGGGACCTGCTTCAGTTTCTTCTCCTTTATTGAAGTCAAAGCCTGCCTTTCTCCAACAGTTCCTTATTGTTTGTGGAGTCGCACTCCACCAGCCACCAGTAGCCATTTCAATCCCTTGTTTTAAGTTAATAAAATAAGGGTTGTCCATTTTCCTCTCAACATTAATTACGATTCGATGCAGCATCCTTGATCTGTAATTCGATTTAAAAGATCGAATAATACCCATATCTAAAGGTTGCGGGCAGGAAGTGCAATTCGGAGGGAAGAAATACAACTTCACATTTGTAAGCCTATTTATATCACAAGAGTTGTGAGCCGAACAGTTGTCTAATAAAAGAGCAATCTTTCTCTTTTGTGCTCTCATTTTCATATCAATTTCTAAAACCCACTGCTGAAATAGTTCAGAAGTCATCCATGCTTTTTTATTCGCCCTGTAATCTGCTGGTAAACTTCTAATGTTTTTAAAACAACGTGGGTTTCTCCCCTTTCCTATCACTAAGGGTCGTAACATCTCACAATCAGTCCCATTTGCATTACAGCAGATAAGGACAGTGATGCGATCTTTTGCCTTTTCCCACCTTTACATTTATCTGTTTTTACAGCCATTGTCCTCTCAGGTAGCAGCCGATACATTAAAGCCGTCTCGTCGGCGTTGAATATATTTTTCGGGGGAAAACTCGCCATTATCTCCTTTAATTTACCACTCTGTCACTGAGAATTGGCATCTGCCGGTGCAGACATCTCTTCTCCTGATATTCCCTTGCACAAAATATTGTGGCGAGTGCCAAACTTTTCAAGCCAGCCTTGTGATGCGCAAAATCCGTCTTCACCTAAAGTCACGGCCAATTGCTTGGCTTTCTGGCAAATTAGAGGTCCATTGACAGGGATATTCAAACTTCGTATTTGTAAAACTGTTGCTTCGTCAACCTTGTCGTAAGTTGCGTCCCGTAATCGCTTCCTCGTGGGATTCACAGCATTGTATATGGTGCTTATTTCTAATTTGTTTCTCTTTTTTTAAATTGTTGTCAATGAAGAAGGCGATATGTCGTACTTCTTGGCCACGTCCAACGAAGTGGACGTCCCTACGAGTCGGAGAAAGTGAAGTCCCTACGAGTTGGAGAAAGATTTGATAAAGATACCCAAAATTAACCATAAAACACATTCTGATGGACTGCTAATGGTACCTTTTAACTTTTCGGTCACTACTACGAAGATTCTGAGACTTGACAATATATTTAACGTCACTTTTAAAAGAGTTATTGCTCCCGAGGACTTTCATCTGCGAACTCGGCGTGTGAAACTTCGCATAAATAGCCAATATCGTCAGTAATCGATAGGTCGATAGTTTCAGTCGATACCTACGCAATCGATCCGCTGACGGCCGTCATGTGAAAACGAAATGCAGACGATGCTAAAATGAAAAATATAGGTAATAGTGCTTTGTTAACGACAATGATCAATCAACACAACCTTTAATCACATCCAAATTATTAAACTTATTTCTAGGAAACAAATTCATAGATTCAGCGATGAGGAAAAAATTGAAATATGTACTCCCTTTTCGAAAAAATTAATGCGTCTATCTCGGGCGCAAAATGATATCAATGAAATGGAGGATACGTAATCACAAACTTAATATTTCGCTCTAGAGGTAAAATAATTGACTTGGGGCCAAAAGTTTATTTCGTTCTAGAGAAATTTTTGCTGTACAGAGGTTCACTGTACAGAGGATGAAAATACACATAACTTATGGGAAGAAAATCGGGACTGTAACTTTTTTTCGCTGTAGAGAGAACTTGTCTTCTACAGAGGTTCGTTCTAAAGAGGTTTGACTGTAATATAAACATTCTTTGCTCATTTTTCCCCCACGGCCCGCCTCTTCCTTTAGAGTACGGTCAGGAAGCAAATTATATAAAAACGCTTAGTCAGCATTAAATATGTCCTAAGAACTGATTCTATTCAGCTATCCATTCCCAACTTCTTGCTTGGTCCTGCAAGATGGGCCCTAAAATGGGGATCAGCTCTAGAAAGATAGTTGAAGACATTTGTCCATTGACATTGGTAATGGAGCGTTTTCGGTTAGGCCCCTGGTATGCTGCGTTAACAATTTCCGACCGTTAGGCAAGAATTGTCTAGTATCAGGATTATGCATTGAGCTTTCATTTCCCACAGTGGTTGAGGGCGTGCAATCTCTTTACCTCTCGCTCCACCCTTCCTCTGGGGCATGGGCTGCGCACCCGACTCCATGGCGACAGCAGCAGCGGCGGCAGGAACCTTCCCATCGGTAGCAGAGGTTGTTGGCGGCACGGCAGGCAGTGAGGCAGGGGGAGGGGGGGGCAGGATGGGGGACGAGGAGGGGGTGGCATTGGTGCCAGGCGCCTGCATGTGGTGCTGGTGGTGGTGGTGCACCATGTGGGCGCCACCGCTCGAGGAGGAGGACGAGTGGTGGTGCTGGGGTGGCGCTGGCACTTGGTGGTGCTGGCCGTGGTGGTGCTGGCCGTGGTGGTGGGGAGGGGGTGGGTGGTGCGGTGGAGGGGGCACGGACGGGGGCTGGTGGTAGGCCCCTCCTTTCACCCCTCCCCCCTCCGCATAGCGCATCCCTGGGCCCGGTGCTGCCGCTGCAAACAACAACAAATGGAAGGAACTGACTCCAGTGGGAGAGAGAGAGAGAGAGGGTAAATGAGAGGCAGTTGCAGTTGCCTCTAAAGAACGACTCGAGCATCAAGTGAAGTGAGAGCAGAGTGATGACACAGAGGGAAAATGGCCCCTGCTCATCGAGGAATGACTTAGCAGCATTGAGTTAAATTTAATACAGGCAGTATCCAGCACTGGTATCGGTAGGGGGTAAACGATGACTAATGGGTTGGCAAAATAGTTGGCTGAGTCGAGGGTGCCGACGGAAGAGTGGAGATTAGTGGAATTAGTGCCTTTGAATACACTGCCATTGTCCAGCTGTCTCAGCTGAAAATAACATCTCCCCAAATATACTCAGTGACAGAATCTATATTCAATTTCAGTTTTGCACTTGTTAATCTTTGGAACTTATTAGTTATTGGAATTGGCACCAGCTCGCACCACAAAAAATAACAAAGGGAAGTGAGGTGTTTATAAAATTGTCTTCCACCAATATATGAATATTTACCCATCAAGCTGATTTTTGTAGGAAAAAATCGAAGTTGACAAGACTTTCTAATTTTTATACAATTAATATGTAATATGCATACATAACACTTTGCATACTACTACAGTGGAACCTCGTTAAAGCGAGTACGGGCTATAGCGACACTCCCGCTATAATGAGAGATAACCGATGCACAATCAATTGACCCTACAATAAGCGTGTTAAAAAATTCGTTTTTACGAGACCCTTTTGGTGTTGGCTCTCGCCATAGCGAGGGTTTCCGCCGGAAGACTTTCATCAAGACTCCTTAACCTCTGTAATTGCTAGCGATCTGTTAGAAATGAAGTTAATGGAGTGCTCAGTCTCAAATTTATGTGGTAAACTGTCGTTCGATAAATAAGTAGTTAATTTTGGTGAAAATATTGTGGCATTAGCATTCGCGAATGCTTAATCTTCTTTTGTTCCTCGGGCAGCAGAAAGCAGTCGGCAGCATACCCGCACGTCCGTGAGTTGCGTGAATAGAAAGCATTTGATGGCAGTCACCATGGCCAAAAAAACACCAAACACGTCTAAGCGAGAAAATAAAAATAAAGGAGTAATATGAGAGTGTCGAAATTAATTTATCTTCCTCTTCGCTCTGCAAAATTAAAAAAAACAAAAGCTCCCAAGGAATGCAGACGATGAAGAGTTATAAGGAGCTTTGTTCGGGTGGTTTTGCCCATTCAAATCTGCGGGAACTTCTCAGAAAGGGGCTACGCCCAAGCCTGAAGCGGAGTATTTTAGGGATAGATTGCGAATCGAGAATTTAAGAGTGCGGAAGGTTGATTATACTAATGCGAAGCACCAAAGCGTTATCTCCCCTCACAATTGCTGGTGATGCCTGTGGTGTAAACCTGAAGTCGTGGAAGAGAGGACTCCAATCATAAGTATCTTTAGAAGTATTCCCCGCGTCATATAACATAGACGAAACGGAACTTTTTTTTACATACAACTCCCCGACAAAACCCTTGCAGTATGAGGTATTTCTTGCAATGATGCCTCTGAAGGTAGGTAGTGCGCCTTAGCGATGATGTAGGATGTACGAAGCAATGATACTCAGCATGAATTGTCCGGATGGACGTATTTATTCTCTGTTGCGGATTTACAAGGGTGAACTATTCGGGTCATTGGTCGGAGTCGCACTGGCACTCTCTTTTGTCATGTGGGTAGCCGAGCATCCCCTGGTGGCCGCTGGAAGAACTCACAGAACAACTAACTCCCGTTTGCAGTGCCGTGGTAAACTCGGTGTATCATTTCAAATACGTCGCGTGCGTAACACTCAAAAAGAAACTTTTTTTCAACAACGGTAATTTTAATCACGTCATTTTTCAAGCTTAGCAAACTTTTTACCGTAGATGATGAAGATACAGTGAAACCTTTCTTAAGCGGAATCTCTCGGGCCCTTCACTTTTTTCCGGATAAGACAGTATTCCGCTTAACTCAGGGTCTGACAATTCAAAAAAGACCGCGAAAGAAAGGAACAGTATCGCATTATTTTAAATTGTTTATTTGAAGTAATCAGTCACTTTTGTCTGTCTTTCCTTTTTTTCCTGTAGAATACAATTTTCTACGTTGCCAATGGCCCCATGTAAGATGTTATACAAATCAGTGTTACCATTGTTGAGATTGCATTCTTCTAATTCTTTTAATGAAACCAACATTTCTCTACACGATTTTTTATTTTCTCCACGTATTAAGGTCACTTCTTCGTTGGTGTCACAGCTTTCGTCTTCTTTATTATTGGCTGTTAAGTAACCATCTTCGCTCGTGAGAAGATCGTTGTCGAAATCCACAAATTCTCAGCATTCATGTTAATGCCTATTACTTGTTGCAATTCGCTGAGATCCACCATTGGCTCTAAAATAGCAATTTATTTAATCCTGTAAATGCGTAAATATGCATTTAAATAGGTGATACATTAGGATACAAATTATTTTCCTTACCTTCCTCGGGGATCAGTTCTGGCAGAATTCCAGCTTTGGCGAAACATTGTGTAATATCTTTCATTGCAAAATTAATCCAATTAATGGCATCCAGCACTAATATTTTTTTATCACCTCCGATACTTAATTCGCAGTATCTGCAGCAGCTAATAATGATCGCATCATGCACTACCTATATTGTGCCTTCAGCGATCTAATTACTCCCTGATCCATTGGCTGAATGATGCTAGTTGTGTTTACCGGAAACCAGGCTAGCTCTACATTCGCAAGGTGAATTTTAGGGTGACAGGTTGCATTGTCGAGGAATAATATGACTTTCCTATTTTTCCTCTTCATTTCGGCATTGTAACTTTTAAGCCACTCTTCCATGATTGAAGCCGGGGTCCAATGTTTTTTTATTATGTCTCCATTTGGCCGATAGCTTCTCAATAGGGTGGTTTCCTATTATTTTTTTATTGCCTATATCGGAAGATTATTACTCCTGGAGTACGTATTTCACGCTTTTAGATTTTTAAATGACGATATCTATTTTTCGCGATTAAATGAAAAGTGAAAATTTTCAAGCGCGCGAAAACGCGACGGGTAAGGAAATCTCTCCGTGTGACGTATTTCTGGTTCCCCCTCCCGTCTTGTGAGGTGACCTTGAGGCAAGGCTCAGCGCTGTTACGACGCAGGCTGATAGCGGGTAGCCTAGTACCCTGCTGGCTGGTAGCGCTTGGCTTAAATAAGGATTATTAATACCTTATCAAACGAGGAAAACTTTCCGACCTTAGCCAGTTTTAATAAGTGATTATTAAGACGTGTTTCCCTGAACTCGACACCTCATGCATGCATTGGTAACCTCAGACGATGTATAACTGCTATCTTCTCGTATAGAAACTAGGTCCCTGTGACGTCACGTGGAGTGGCATCGCATGGGCGCCAAATTGGCCCTTTTCAAATGAGGATAAAATTTGACCCTTGCCATTCGTCTAAACCGGTATTTCTAAAACGAAATAATTTGTATATTATGAATACAGTAATGGTGGGTAACAAATCGCAATCAATGCCTTTCGGTTTCTTTGATGAAGGAAACTACCCTATTTAAACGTTTTTGAAGCATCGTGGTCGAGCTGTTTTCCCGATGACAAGAGGCTTTAGGAGCTCCCCTGCCATATTCCCACAAATGAAAATGGTCAAACGCTCCTTTGAGTGCTTCCCTCCTGCAGAATAAAGAATAAGTGTAAATTTGACATCATTGTTTGAATTTTTACCCTAATTTCTAGAAGTAGAACCCGGAAATGCATACAAACCCTTGTAGGTTTCTTCTTTTACGCACAATGTTTTAGACAGCAGAGCCCTAAAATACATTCCGGTTTCATCCCCGTTGTAGATATCACATGGTTGATAGTCTTTAATTTTTACTTGAACCATACATTTCCACTCTACGGTTTCCATGTCAACGCCATTTGACTCGCCAACAACACTGCTCCAAAATATATTGCGTCTTGCTCTGAAGCTGTCTAGCCATCCATTGGAGGCCTTAAAATCCAATTTTCCCAAAGAAATTGCAAATTCTTTGGCCTTTTCTTGGACTATTGGACCTGACAATGGAATATTCCTCGATCTTGCTCGCACAAACCATTCCCAAACTAATTCGTTTATTTCTTCATATTCGCAGAGTGGTTTTTTTCTCTTTGAATGTAAACTAAGACCTAAAATAATCGACGGAAACAACAATTATTTTATGGTGTGTCGTTTTGCAAACTATAGTGGCATGGGAAAAGAAGAAATATGTTTCTTAGAACCTACCTCTTTCAAAGTCTTTCTTAATTTCGTCCTTCTTCTTAATTGCTTCGTAAACTTGAGTCTTTCCACACTTAAACTTCTCTTGTATCTACTTCATAGAGAGCTTTTTTCGTTCAAAGCACTCAATCAAGTCCAGTTTATTTTTCAGCGTTAATACGTTTCGTGGCATGGCGGAAATCAATCAGCAGTTCCCTTTATTCTTAGCGTTCTGCGTTGTATTCTTACGCTGTCGGCAGCACGTAGGAGAATGATTCCTTCTTACTCGGTTGATAGTAAGGATGCACAAAATGATTGTGCTTGTAGAGAGAGGGTTCTACGAGTTGGAGGGGAGGTAAGTTTGCAAGCATGGGTTGGCGGAGTGGATAATAAAGGAGGTGGCGGGAGGGAAGAGGGGTGGAGATTTTTGTGGAGCATTTGATACAATGTACGTGAAACGAAACTGCACTTTACATTAGGGACGATGGACATGAGGCACTGGAGGAGGATTAACACTAAATTTAGGGAGACGAGAAAGTGTTTTGGTCAAGGTTGATACAATATTGTCCTGAGTCCCTCCTGCGACATGATGTCAGTCAATAATGACGTAGAGCATAGTGAACGCACGACACATTTAGCTGGTTCCGTTGGGTTATTTTCTATGGAGAGGGCTTTACAAAACATTTTAGGATTTTATTTCCTTACGGTAAAAATTGTCCATGGAACTTTTTTTTTTTTTTTTTTTTTTGAAATTCCGCTTAATCAAGAAACACGTGCCCGAGAATCGATTCCGTTTCCGCGTTTGACAGTTTCCGTTTAACAGAGGGCACCAATGCACGTAAAACCGTATTGTGACCGCCAGGACCAACAAAATTTTCCGGACAAGACAGGTTTCCGCTTAACTCAGGTTCCGCTAAAGGCAGGTTTCACTGTATTACATTATCTGATAGAAAAAGTCTTCCAAGGTGGGAACGTTACACAACCTTCCACCGGTAGAAACAAATGTAATGCGTTATTTCACTTCACTGCCGCTTAACGTACAGAAACAATAAACATACACCAATGGAAACCTTTGAGGCATTAAATAACTGCGATACTGTTTTGCCAGTTAATTTTTGAATTTTCAGTGGAAAATACCAAAATAATAAAATGATCACGTAAATGAACTAATTAAGTGCATAGAAAATGACTTCGTCGGTTGTGCATTAGCATAATGATTGACGAAACAATGCTTTCCATGATTTTTATTCAGTGCGGCGCTTATAAATTGTTTGAATAGTTAGTCGTTGTTTGAGAAAGGAAATTTAGTGATGCAAAAAACATCGCCTTTCGTCTGGATTTATGCTTATGTTTATCGGATAGATGTTTATCTGTCGCCTCACCACTCCTGTTCCTGTATATCTGTTCGCAACAGGTATATTGGCTATTATTTGCTCCACCTCCAGTAAAGCGACAATTCGCTATAGCGAGTGTTTATTAGTGCACCGTGGGGTGTCGTTATATCGAGGTTGCACTGTACTTTTTTCACACTAGTAAGGGAAAATGTAAAGGTTTAAAAAAAAAAATGACAGTCAACATTCTGGTCTCATTTATATCCAATGATGCACATTTGAAAGTCGACTGGTTTCCCTGCCACTCACATCACGAAATAGGGAATGGCCTCAAAATGCCTCAACTGATGTGCACTTCCAATGCACGCTCCATTGTCTAGGTTGAGTAATAGCTCCTTTCATCAAAGATTACTCCCCAAATACCCTTTCCCTTCCACCAGCAGTGGGGATTGCCTAAGAAAGCTTGCGTGAACCACTCACGCAGGCTGTTTACTCACGAGCACGAGGCGGCGCGTTGCTCCCCTTGTGTCCCTTGGCATCCACGAGGCCATTCACCTTGGGTGCTGCCGTCTGCTGCTGCTGCTGAGGAGGGGGGCCAACCACGGGATAGGCAGTGGCGGGGGCACTGCTGGGAGCCACCCCACCCCCACCCACCACCACCATCATGGTGGGAGGGGTGGCAGAGCCAAAGGGGGGTGGGTAGCCAGCGGCCTTTGATGGGGGCGTGGGCGGAGGGGGAGGGGTGGGCGCAGACGCTGGCGGTGGGTGGTGGTGTGGCGTGGGTGTGGTGGGGGGAGGGCCCGAGTGGTGTGACGATGACGGAGGGGGTGGAGGGGGCGTCGAGCGCATCAGCTTGCCGCTCTGGGGGTTTTTCCGTTTGGCGGGAGGCACGTACTTGCCTCCCTCCCCTCCTCCCCCAGCGGGACAAGCGTCGCCCCCAGCACCAGGGCGCACCACGGCAGCAAAGCGCTCCTCCTCGTCCCCATTCTCCATCTCAATGCGAGCCTTGTACACTGGACTACTCTCAATCTCACTCGCAATTTTTGCTGCCTTTGCCTCTGCATCCCTGCGACAAAAGAGAGAGAGATACATCATTCTTGGCATCTCCACATATGACATGTTTGCGTTCCACCGAATGAGTCGTCATAATTACAATTGCTATTGGTAGTTCTCGTTGGATTGCCTTCCTCTTTTCTCTCTTTTCTTATTTAAAATCAAGAAAATGAGTGCCACATGGAAAACACTACCATGTGAATAAAAATCACAATGTTTCATAGATTTCCCGATGACAATTACATGAAAACGGCGTCTATCTCCCGTGATTTATCCTATACATATTTATAGAAAGAGGACAAGTTAAGCTAATTGTAAGTCATTTCTTCTTTCTCACAGCGTACTCGGAGAATATAACAACAACCCTGAGTATGTCAACGGGTTGTTTTTAAACATCATAAAAATTGGACAAAATTATATAAACCTTAAATTACCGCAACAGCCGTACACATTCGCTTCTGGAATGAAACCAGATGGATTGTTATATTGATCGATATATCAATTAATAACATGCAAGATTATTACATTACGATGTAATTACAAGAAGATTTTATATTATACAGTTGAAATTTACTTTAAAAATTTGTCTAATGTCGTCTGCTTTCGTGCCGAGATCAAGTAATTTTAAGCTTCGTGTGGAGATCCAGAGCATTGTCTGCTCCCACAGCAGTAGTCAAGTAAATACGCACGTACTACATAACCTCGACGTCGAGTTTATGGAGTACGTACAGTACTGCTTTAGATAAAGTGGGAATTGGATAATACTCATTTCTTCGTCATGATAACTCGTGCAACATCAACAATTGCCCACTCGCGAAATTTGTGCGCAGTGGGCACTCAGAGGCAATAGAAGGCGAGGAGCTCGGGGTGGGGAAAATCAGGGCTTCTCATTGGCTGCATTTTAGTTAGTCAGACATTCCTGATAAATGGCCGCATTTTATTATTCATCACATCACATGAATTGAGAAATGAGTTTGGATAAATCACGGTTGAAGAAAGAGATGTGGAATGAATGCAAGAATGTAAATGGCTAATAATAATAAATTAAATCATGAATTCGGACGTTTACGACCCTTAAGAAGATATTAGAGAACGAATTGCGGGTTGCGTCACGGCAAGCAATTGAGCAGGAGAGCGCAATTTTTTCAAATGTACTAACCAAATACTTTTACCTGTATTTTGTTCGGATGGTACCGGGACCGAGAGAAATCACCGTACTAAGGAGGAAAACGTACTAAGGAGGAAAACGTACTAAGGAGGAACAAACTAACCAAGTTCCACTGTATTCCTATACTAACCAGCCGGAACATAAACTATGCGAAAGCCTCCATATACAAGTTATAGTCATATAAACGAATAAAAGACTAAAACACTGAGAAAGTGATTATTTTGTTCAAAATTTAATTGGTATCACAAAATTTAATATCTATATTGCCTTAAAAACTCACAAAAATACACAAAATATTAAAAATTTATGACCCCTCGGTGGAGTGCGCCCCCCCAGCATTTGACTCACGAGCCGCCACTGAGCTCAGTGTTACAATTACCATAAATTATCAAAATTATCACACTTCACAATTGAAGTCTGAATAGTGCAGCGGAAGAATACTTGGCTTGTAATGGGAGGAACAGCTTTCGAATCCCTCCCATGCCCAAATTTTTTTAAATCCGCGTCATAGCTGCATTTTATTTTAAATTTTTTTTATTTTTTAAATGTATGTTAAGAGTGTACCAAATGTTGAATTTGAGCATTTTTTACAACAATTTCTAATTTAAACGATTGTGCGACGGGAATCTTGCGTTGTTAGCGCGGTAGGATGAATCATTGCGTTTCCCTTGAGGAAACACCAATCAGAATCACTGGTGAATGTGATTCCCAGTGCTAAACGGTTTCCTTTACATGTCCGTAACTGCTCATCATTATAAACCTTTGGGATGAGAACTATCGTAGTAATCTAAGGTTCCATACACGTAATTTCTTAAATAGATCAATTTTAGCTGATTAAAAAGAAAATTATGAGTGATATTTTGTAAATTTTGCAGCGATTATGCTGTCCGTCTATGTAATATGCTGTCTAATTGTCATCAACTTGTCGCCATTTCCTACCAAGTTAATTTTTCCGGTAAAGTTTTTCAGAATAATGGCATCAACATGTATGTGATAAGAGCTGCAAATTGGCCCTATTTACACTTTTTAGGAAGTTTGTGAGAATCACATACGGCCTGCAAGTTTTACCCCAGGTAAATTGTTTCCTCGTCCCTGGCTGGTTAAGTCGGGATAAAGATGTCGGGCAAGACGAGGTGCAGGACCAATCAGCTGACCAAAACTACAGCCTGGGAGCACCTGATTCAGCGTTAAGAGCTGAGGGAGCGGCTAAATTCTGCACAAAATATTTTACCTCCATAATCGATAGTCTGGAATTAAAAAGGGCTAATATTGGTTGAAATTGACTCTCAATTTAATCTCTGTCTGTCGTTGTAATAGGAAACCTTACCAATGGAGGCATACTTGGATAGGGAAAAGTCGTTCTATTAAGTCACTCTTTAAGTTGTCTGTCCTTAATGATATAATAATGACCTAAATATTAAAATCGAAACAATAACTAAATATGCTAGTGCTATCGTAAAAATTTAAGCCTCTCCTAGATATGTAAACAGAAAAATAAAGACACATTCTACTAGCAATGATGAGGCCTAGCGATTTTTTCTGGCAATCAAAATTCCATTTTTTCTGAGAAAACATTTCCGTGGTGTAAATATATTTAGCCAATTAACAAAAATTTATAATTAATGAAGAAAAAAGCTTATGAAGCTGTCTTTATCAGCTTCAATCTATGTATAGAACTATTTAATGTCAATCAAGTAAAGATGATGGAGTCGAAAGAGCCGTGTTTTTTTCAGGAAAATTGCCAGTTAAATTTTTTTCATTCATTAATTCTCCTACATCAAACAAATATTTTAATAACTTAATATAAAGTCTCCTGAATGACGTTGAATCCCTAAAAAGTGTTACGAGCAAGTTGATTTCCGTGTTCCTAATGGTGAAATCGTGCCATCAGCCAATGGTAAACCCAGTCCTCATAGGTACCCACTCTTTTAACGGATAAATATTTTCAATTCTCCAATCAACTACGAGTAGGAAAATAATCTCAAACGCGACGATGACGCAACAACATCGATGCTTGTTTACTCAACTGAGCATCGTAATGATTTCCTACGTCTCCCTCCCGTGCCACGATGGACCGTTTGTGAGTTGTTCCCGAGCTACCATGAAGATTCATGCCCAGATAGTGATCATTCAAATTTAATGGTGGCCAGAAATCAACAATGGAGCGAAAGTGGCGCCACTCACTTTGTTGCAAGACTTTTGCCAATGATGGTACAACAAAAAGGACAGTGTTTTCGCACGCATAATTGCAACATGTCAAATTGGAAATTACAACAAAATGTAGCACCTCTCTTCGAACTCCTCTGGCCATAGAAGCCCTAGAATCGAGGGGCAGTGGTTGACTTACAGGCCTTAAATGTTTTGGACCTTATTTCTAGTTAGTCCCACTACTTTTTAAAAGGGCCAAGTTTCCCCAACAAATGAATTTTCCCCATCAACCCGTTTGCACACTCGAGAGGCAAATCCACAGACAATCAAGGCAGCCCCCCAATCAAGGTCTACAGTATCACTCACTTGTAGTCCTTGGTGTCCCTCTTCTGCAGCTGCAGCGTGTAGCCTGCCAGCGTGTGGTCAAACGTGGACTGCACACCATACACTTGCTCGTTCTTGCGGAACATGTCATTCACGTCCCACCCATTCTGGTAGCCATCCTCCAACTGAAAACGGAGAGAAAATTCATACTGTTACAGTGCAACATGGCTAGAGAGAGGCCCACAAAAAATGAACGCATGCTAATGTTAAAGAAAGATGCATTTTATAGATGCCTTGTATGCCTACGACTCTACCCACTCCACTGGAGTTGAGGTTACCTCACAAATGCCATCACTACGCACCATATGCCGATGTGAATGCAAGAGAGAGAGAGAGAGAGAGAGAGAGAGAGAGAGAGAGAGAGAGAGAGAGAGAGAGAGAGAGAGAGCATATGCACGTGGCCACTCACCGAACTGCTAGCCTCGAGGTCCAGGTCATCGCCATTGCAGGGAGGTCCTTCCCACGGCTCCAGCTCTCGCTCCCCAGCCAGCTGGCCATTGAACTTGCTGCTGATGGCAGTGTCCGTCTGGAATGTGTCTGGAAAAGAGAGGATGATGAGGAGTCGGCAATCTCCGAGCATCCACAGGCCAGGCGAACTGTTGACAGCGTGCGACACTGGCGGCTTGGCAAGTGTGCGCCTCAACTAACCCTATGGTTTCGTATGATAGTGTTGCTTAATAAAGTTATTGTACAAAGATTTATTTAATAACTTGTATAATGTCACTCAGTTGGTATATTTAATAAAAAAAATGGAAAGTAGAAATATTTGTGCTTCCTCTGTCTCTGAATTGACCAATCATGGATCGGCCAATGAAATTTTGTCTCCTCATTTCGAAAGCTTTGGTTGTTATGAAAACATCTACGAACTGTGGACCGGTTAGATCTTGTGCTCTCGCAATGTACATTTTTAGGCGTTGTTTGTATATAGTTGTTGATTCTATTTTAGTTTAATTCTCTCTACATCAAGTTTTTAAGCCTGCGTGTGGTCTGTGAAGTGGTTGACAACGCTATATTTTTGAAAAAGTGATCATCTTAAGTAGTCACGTATTTTCAGCCCATTAATGCTTGTATGGTGATCTTGATTTTGCTTACGAACTTGTGTGTCTCAACTATGAATAATCTCATATCCAGTGCAGTGAAGTGGCCATTGGTAAAAGAATTTTCTTTGTGGTGTTCTTATCCCGTAATTTGTGATGACACTGAGGAATTATAGTTCACTGTGTGTAGGTGCGAGGACTTTTGAGTACACGGCATGAGGAGGCAAGGAGAGATGCTAGCCAGGCTTTCGCCATCCTGTGTATAGCGTTTATTTATTTACTCATTCAAATCATTGTACTTGGCAGCTAAGTGACTTTTTTATGTGAACTTTTATAAAATAAATTGGCATTTGCTTTGCACATTTTGTGATTTTATTTCAACGATATGTCCCGCATAGTATCCCTACAGCATGCAACACGCAAAGCAAGAATAAAAGTGGAATGGGGACTGGAGGGGAGGGGAAGCGGTTGGGGAGGGTGCTAGTTTACGGCAAACTTCCGCCGAATGCGCTGCAGTCGCCCCAGCTGCGTTGTCCGCTAAGCTATCTACACTTTTTAACATTGAATGGCATATCTATGGGAGCATCATACAATATTCAAACACCCCACCCATTCTTCCACTCAATCATTCCATCACACTTTCGCTTGCTTCGGCCCAACTTCACACAAGTTTGCTCACCAGGACATTTGTCATAAATTGTTACACATCGCAGTCCATATTGGTCATTTAGAGTACGTATCTTGTTCTATTGGTTACCATAGAAACATGACAAAGGTGAGCACAAAGTTAACGAGCATGCTTCTTGAATTAGTTGCACCAAATATAACATACAAATAACTACTAATAAAACATACACAATGTCATTCAATGCTGTCTGCACTTAAATTTGCCAACAACAACAAGTGAAATGGCTTTGCATCAACTTTATTTACAGCTAGCTCTCACTTGCTCCTGCTCAGATTACCCATGCCACAAATCAATCATCCATCAAATGGTTTCCTCCTCTCATGTTTTCTCGGTTCTCTAAGAAGAATTGGACATGAAAATAACAGGATCATTGTATTTTAATGGAAGGATACCCAAGGCTTACTATTCCCATTAAAATTTTCTTTGTAAAACGTAATTATTTTCTTTACTTGTTGACATGGCAAGTTTCAAGTTCACTTAAAGGTCTGCTTCAACATAGCAGATGATGATGAGTGGCAGGAAAAACTTTTGATTAATTTTAGAAGATGGATAACCAATCCGAAATTAAGATAATTTGACTATTATCTATAAAAGGTTTTTTTGCATCAAAAGCACAATTAAAACCGAGGCCTCACATGTGGTTAAATACTACCCAAGGGAGCCAGAGAGATCATAACACTGTTTAAAGCTACAACCAGTCAAGGTCAAACAGGAGAGGAATGGAAGAGTGGAAGTGAAGGTAGCAGCGGGGGGGGGGGGGGGGGGGGGGGGGGAGGAGAAAGCAGAGACAAAGCAACCACAGCAACGAGTCGTCACAGCCAGGCACTCTTGCCTCTGAGCAGCCTTCTCATCTCAAATCAGGCAGATCGTGCAAAATCATGCCAGGCAACCATCACTGATTTCTCTGAAAGTTATATACGTAAAGCACTATTCTTACGATGAATAATGATCATTTTATCTCCGCTCAGAGCTGAACCATTATTATGAAGTTATTATCCTTCGAACATTGCTAAGTCAAGCCTCTGAGTAAAAAACAAAAAAATCACATGAACGCTGATTACTAAGGAACCATGGTAGTGGTTATTGTTTCATTTTGAATAAATTGCATTTATGCACATTCTGATGTAACTTTAAAGTAATTTGAAGTAAAAATA